>NC_092523.1:12483461-12786923 GCF_037038585.1 Patagioenas fasciata | reverse complement strand
AGGTAGAGTCTTCCAAAACACATTAGAACAAGTAATTCCAAGATTAAGATTGAATGATGTTTCCAAGTGGCAAAACATTGCCAAAAAGGTACACATGTAGACCAGATGAGGAAACACTAGTTCCATGAATAAACTTGTTGGGACAGGTATGGTGACAGTTTTGCATCTCCAATAAATGCAGCACATATCGCTCGCGTGTCTCACAGTTCTGTTGAGTCATATTATCGTGTCTAGTCCTGTTCGGTCACTGTTAGTTTCAGAGAGAGGAGCAGAATCTTTGGGGAGTAGTTAGGCAAAAGGACATGCATTACTGCATATGCAGTGTGTGAGAATTAATTGAGGGGCCTTGTTAAATGGTAGAAAACTCTATTGCAAATGGTTCATGAACCAACAAAGTGGTTTTGAACTGCTTCCCCTGCACACTGAGTAGGACTCAGGTTGTTGGGGAGAAGAAACAATGTTTTCTGATTATGGAAAGAACTTTTGCTTTGAATGAAAATATGTTTTCAATTGAAATGATTCTTAACCACTTGGATAAGCAGATTTCAGGATGAAATCATATGTTTATAAATATCTCTACGTGTTGACTGATAATAGGAAAACAACATTTACATTTTCTAGCAGTCTTCAGAGAATGAATTATTAAATTGGAAAGTATTGTTGTTCTGTATCAGCAGGGATAGTGGTAGCTGGTGGAGATATGGAAGGATATAGCTGGAATATTTACCTGGCTCAGAGGGAGCAAGTGACTCTCCTCTGGAGCACAAAGTGATGAGGAACAATGGCTTCTGCAGTAAACCTCTGTGGACTGAGAAGGACTGCTGTCAGAAGATCTCGTCTCCTGCAAGTTCTGTTGCGCTCCTATGTGTACTTATGACTCAATGAGGCATTTAGCAGAATCAACTCTGCTACTAATTGTTACCATGGACTTTATGGCATGTGGAGCCAATTCGGTTTTTGCCATCAGTTTTTTTTTTTAACTCTGAGTGTTTTCTAGGAGTGGTGGTACTGTGCTTCTGTCTGCAGGTGCTGATCCTGAGCTTAGAAGCTACCATAATTTTGTTCTGTGGATGGTGTGATTTGATGGACAATATTTTCTGCAATGCAGAGCCTGTTCCAAAAACCAGCAGCAATAATGGCAGCATTTCTCTCACAATGAGGATTAATTGACAAGCCAAATGATACCATTGTGGAAGCAGTGAGGGTGAAACACGGAGGACTGACTGTGGCCTTAATCTTCCCTTAGAAGTCTTCACTGTATTTGAGTGTGTTTCGGAGAAGAAGCGAATGGCACTGGGCTGGGGAGCCGAGGCTTTGCTGCACAGAAACCTCAAAGAAACTGCATGAGTAATTGAATCTCTTGTCCTGCTTGAGCTGAGCAACATAATATTGCAAGTTTTCTGTGAATATTAGCTCATAGTTGAGAATTAATTTCTTTCAATCCTGTCTAGACCTGTCCTGTGTTTATTTTCTACAAACAGACCCGAGCAAATGACAAAATTTGCCAAATCAATACATTTTAGCTACGCATTACAGAATACTTGAGGATAGCAATTGGAATTTATAATCACAAATGCTTAGAACACAAGCCTGATTTTACAAGTTGCAAGTTGATAAGGCAAAAACTAACTTGACATGTTACCTTCTGCCCTGTCAGAGCTCAGGTATTTTATAGCTAACAAACTACAGGTCAAGAATGACTTAACAAATAATCTGAGACAACTATTGATTTTTCAGATAATTTACGAACAGAAGAGTAATTTGTCTGAAAAAATAATACAGTGCAACGTTCTGTGATATTCTTTTGTATTGAGATGAGTTTAGTGCTCATATACATGGACAGCATAGAGCCTGATTGCAAGTGATTTACTTAGGTGCCTTTTTATTTGGGACTTAGATGATGGACTGTTCTCTTTCTCAGCAGCTCTTTTTCCTGTATACATCTTTGCAGAATATTTACCCTTCTTAGGAAATGTAGTTTGTCTACCATTCTCAGAGCTAGGGTGGAAACTAGGGTGGTGAGGGCGGAAAGTGAAGTCAGAGAGGACAGCCTAAGTCCAGAGTTATGTACATGGAGATGACACGGTTAAATAAGCAGAGTACTGTAGGTTTAGATGAACAGTTTTCCAGCCATCTGTCCTATTTTTCTCTCCAGAATTGATGGCAGAGTATCAAAACTGTTGAATACTTAGTGATAGCTGTCAGAGGTATCTGTAAGCTCCCTGTGTAATGGCTTACAAATAGTGGCTATGGACCACTGGTGGTCTGGAAGTTCATTGGCCGGTGTTTCACAGCTGAGCTGTGGAATTACATTACAGGTATGTTGTGATATTTGAAATATTCTGACAGAGGTCCAATTATCCAAATTTTAGGGACCAGTTGCCTGCAGATGACGTACCTGATATTTAAAGCATGTGTTTTCTCCGAGATGGGACAGTAAACTGACACCAAGCACCAGTGTGGTAAAAGAGAGCAAAATACAAAATTCCAAAACAAATACAAATAGGCATTCTTGTGCCAAGGATACCTGATATTGCTATCAGTACTGTTAGTGATGCTCTACCTGCAATTTAGATGAAATCTGTGCCTGGGATGTTCAGCTTTCAAAATAAGGAATAATGCATTTCTCTCTCCTTGCTGATGCTACATACAGAGTCTAGTGTAATCATTGCCAAAAGATAAGAATGAAATGGGAAGAAAAAGTATCAAAAAACAATGCTGCTCTGATGTGGAAGGCAAAGAAAAGACAGGTATAAAAGAAAGACTGTGTGTGCAATTGGTGCTGTGATAATAATTTGAAATGTAATTACTAAAGGTCAGCTATCTCCAAAGGCAAAGTTTCCTCTGCTTCTCATGCACTCCTGAGCTGACGGGAGAGGCTTGAGGGAAGTGACAAGTTGGGATGGGGTGGGCAGCAGAGGATAACAGGTCATCTTTTCCTCCTCAGGACCTTAGATCTTCTAATGATGACATCACATACATCTCTAGTTATTGTATACCCGACACTTGCTTATTCAGTACAGCTTCAAGGCATGGATGACCCTGCTCCATTCCTGTTTCATTATACCTCTGTGTGTCTGCTGCTCGAGGGATGGGGGGACAGCAGAACTAATTCCCTCCCACATTCTTCTATGCCATTTGACACATTTACTAACAAAGCTTATTTTTTTTTTTTTTTTCCCAAAATCTATTCCTAAAGACTTGAAGAGACAACTGCAGAGCAAAAAACTGAAGCCTGAAAATCTACCTACAATGTGCATAACCCAAGCTGTATTTTCTATAAGATACTTCACTGAAAATATGACATATGTTCTTTTATTCCCTCTTACCCTTGACAGCATGTGCGTAAAGATATGAGAGTTTGAATGTGGTGTTATTATTGTTGTTGTTGTTTAGTAAAACCATAAAGCTGAAGTGATAAGTAACCAAAACCTCATAATAATCAGTAGGCATGACTCATGGGTTACTCATAAAGTGTTTTTTCCATTAAACCAACTCTATTGTATGGCTTGAAAGTAATTAGATTTTGAATACCAGTGTGAATAACTTAATGGTTTGGAATCACTTGAAATTTCTTATCAATCCATCAGCTAATATCCCGTACTTCTAATTTGCATTCTTAACAGAATAAGTGACTCAAAACCACTTCTTATTTTACTACTTCTTTTTATAATCATATACAGCTTCCTTTGATCATATGGTAATATCCTTCGCTTGTACATCCTGCAGTGACTTAGAGGCAACAGGTATCAACTTTCTTCTATTTTTATGCTTTATTGAGGCTAAACCAGAAGTTTCTCTGACCTCTTGTAATATTTGAGGAATCTGAGGCTCAGTTGGGCTGAATGCACGTTTATTTATCTATGTAAAATATGCAAAAAGTTAGGAGAATCTGAGATAGATCCAAAAGCCATAATAAAAAAAAAAAAATAGACATTTTAAGTGCTGATCAAAATGCTGTCCACACATAGCAGCCGAATAGGCCATATGTGGCCAATGCAAATACAGGTGTGACGTGACTGTTCGTTGTTCTGCTGGATTAGTCAGTTCCTGGAGACACAGCGCTAATGTTGGAGGACAATTTCTCTGGGATTTGATGGGTCATCTAATTATCATATTTTGTATTATTCTTACTAATCTTCTGGTGTACAATAGATGCATTTGTGAGCAGGTAAATATGGTGAGTGCAACTATACTGGAAGGAGTTGGAACAGAAGGTCAGTTTTCCTCCTGAGACAGTTACGCAGCAAAGCAAAGAGTCTTTGGCAAACACAAGAGAAAATTATTGCCATCTGTAATTCTTTTATGTAACATTGCTAATGAAGGATCTAAAGTAATACCACCAGAAAATATTTCCTTCCTCCAAACCCCTCCTTAAATCTAAATGTCTCATTTTCACGAATCTGAACTGCAGGAATGCACGTCCCATGTTAGTGACAGAGGGACAAATAGCACTTTTCTGTACATCGTACATAATTATGAAAAGGTAAACCAGCTTTGAATCATGTAGGCTGCTTCTCAAATTTGCCCAGAGCTTGCTCAAGAAGAGATGACTAAGCTTTTTAGGTTCTGTAGCTGTTTCTGGAAGGAGTGTTGCATCAGTCAAGCCCTTTATTTGATGGTTTAGCTTTTTCTTGTTCTCACATAACGTGGCCTATATTGGCCTCAGAAAAATAATGGTTGTTTGTCAATAAAAAAACCACTGAAGAATAAAAAATGGTTGAAGAATTGTTTGACTTGTCTTTAATCATAAGGTGGAAAAATGAAATTTGTCTTTCTTTCTTAGAGTACATTACAGATGACCCTACTGTCCAAACTCATTTACTATTATTAAATCTTTTCAAACCTGAGAAGGGCTGACATCCTGTCATTAATACTCTTGTAAATTCTGAAGTAAACAGATTTCAAAGACACTCGACTGTTAGTGTGAAGACAAGGTCAAAGAGTTGAATGACAAGTCCTCCTGGTACAATAAGACTACCCATCAATCAGTTTTACTAGCAACTTCTTAATAAAGAAAAGAGATCAGAACATGACAAAGTAGTATATTGGAAAATATATGTGTGTGACATCCATTTTGGTATCCTTAAACTAGTAGTTAATGATGAAAAACTATTATGTCTGGTCTGGAAATATGGTAGATGCCTGTAGGGGAACGTCTTCTGCAGTTTAACACTTCTGAAATTCAGAAATTGAAAAAAATCTACTATGCCAAAACTTTTGGAACAAGATATATTCAAGTAACTAAAATAAGGAAGATGGTTAAATTTCATTTAAGAATTATCAGGTTTTAATATTTGACAACTCAAGGATGTTAATTTACAGCCCTTGAAAACAATGTCATTTCAGTGCAAGCTTCACTGTCAAGGCATTTGGCAAATGCACAACTCAGAAGCCAGGTCATTTTCCTCAGACTTTCTGCTGAGTGGTTTTGGAACTTTTTAGCATGTTGTGTGGTGCCACTGTGTTTCACTTCCTTAAATCTTCTGTGGCGTTCATTCTACAGGGTTAGATAGGTGTTCCTGCTCCGGCAGGAGGATTGGACTGGATGATATTTCGAGGTCCCTTCCAGTCCTTAACATTCTGTGAATCTGTGATGTTACAGACACATCAATCAGTGGTAATGTTAAATACAGCCAATCTATGAGTTTAATAGTAGGATAAAGTAAGTAAGACAAATGGCTCTGGAAGAAGGCATTCCTCTTGTCTACTAAGTAAATGTATAGGAACAACATTATGACTCAGATCTCTCATTTTTGTTAACACAGGATAATAAAAATCAGACAAAATATAAAATGCCAACATGTGATAGGGCATCAGATGGATTGAATAGTCAAGATATTACGTGTGTCTTTAAGATGTATTGTGAGGCTTTTTCACTTGATTGTTGTCTCATGATGATAATGAGAGTTTGTAGAAATAGAATAAGAGTTAGCTCATATCTGGAGGTCAAGTCTGATCCAGCCTGAACACAAGATAAATCTACGTGTAGATTTACTTTATGAAGCTGGGAGAAGGGCAGACTAGAAAATATTCAGATAAGTTCCTTCTGTGACTTGGTGATGCTCTGATTGTGTTCGTTGCCTAAGATTATTTTTCTTATATAGTATCTTCAACAAAGATAAATCATGTTAATGTAATTTTCAGTAACTGCAGAATCATGAATTGGTTGAGGTTGGAAGAGAGCACTTGATATCATTGAACCCAGCCCCCTTGCTCAAAGCACATTGCTTTAGACCTTGTCCAGTTGAGTTTTGAGTATCTCCAAAGATGGAGATTCCACAGCCTCTCTGGCACGTTGCTCTCTGGGCAACCTGTTCCAGTGTTCATCCACCCTCATGATAATGATTTTTTATTTTTTTTTCAAAATTATGCTTAAATGAAGTTTAATATATTTCAGTTTGTGTCCATTGCCTCTTGTCTTGTCACTGGGAACTTGAAAAAAGAGTCTGACTTCGTCTTTACCCACTCCCATCAGGTATTTATACACGTTGATAAGGTTTCCCCTGATCCTTCTCTTCTCCTGGCTGAACAGTCCCAGCTCTCTCAGCCTTGCACTAGATGTTCCAGTCTCTCATCACTGTGGTAGCTCTTTGCTGGGCTTACTCCAGTATGTCCATGCCTCCCTCGTGCTGAGGGACCACAGTACTGCAGATGTGTCTCACTAGTGCTGAGTGGGAAGTTTCACCTCCCGTGGCCTACTGGCAATGCTCTTCTGGTGCAGCCTCAGAGACTGTTGGCCTTCTTTGCTGCAAGGGCAGAATGCTGGCTAATGTTCAATTTGATGTCCACCAGGACCCCCAGGGTCTTTTCTGCAAAGATACTTTCCAGCCTGTATGTATTGGTGCATGGGGTTATTCCTCTCCTGGTGCAGGACTTTGAACCACATTTTGTTTGCCTTCATGAGATTCCTATTTTCCCATATTTCCACAAGATGTAACACTGATTTATCAGCTACTCCTCGCAGTTTTGTGTCATCTACAAACTATCTGTCATGATCCCATGCATCTCTTTCCCATTATCTTGGAAGCTGTGAAGTCTTCTAACCTTCAACTGCAGCTCTTTACTTGGTGACCCTTAGTGACCACCACCACCAGGCTCCTGCAGGGAAGAAGCCCATCTCCTGCTGTCCCAGCCTCAGTGAGAGACCTCAAGACACCCCGGCAGCCCCAGACCTGCAGAGCCGTATCCTCTGCTGGCAGCTCCATCTGAGCGTGAATGGTAGATGCTAGAGGAAGCAGGAGAACATGTAATAACCTTGACTCCTGCAAAAAGAACTCATTTTTAGATGCTGCATCACTTTTTGTTCCTCTCTGTAGTCTCCCTTAATTCCAGATTTTTGGCTTCTTGAGCACCTCGTGTTATTCTGAATGTACAGAACTATTCTTTTTCTATGGTAGGTTGTTTTCACTTGCATTTGAAATTAGATGGCAACAATTTAGAATGGACCGAGCTTCTGTTAAGAGCAGTTAGTCATCATTGAGTGAATGAATGTGTTAGCATGTCGCCTTGGCATATATCAGCCCCCTCTCCTGTAAAGCACAATGTCAGCTGTGAGCACGCCTTAATGCACCTTTCATTTTGCAAAACAGATCCAGCATGGCATGTATTCTGAGGATTACTTCTGCCAAGGATCACCTCCTTGCTGCTTTATTTTTAGCATGTTAATTGCCATGGTGTAGAAGCACTGCAGATCCACATGCAGGCGTTAATGGACATAAAACCACCTGCTTCCTGCACTTGTTGCTATGAAGTGTGATCTTCTCAGTTTGGGAACTCATATGTAAATGTGTGTATTTGTCTGGGGATTCTGTTTCCTAGCAAACTGGGATGCAGAGCAAAATGTGCTGCATTTGCTGTGTCTGGCCTTCGTAATCTGTCTGCATAATTTATGGGAACACTACATGGAGCCTTCTGCTGCTAATGGTCTCTCAGAGTCCTGCAGAAAAGGCTGGTTCTGCCTTCTAATTTTAAGAGCTGTGATGGTGGCACTGTTTGTCTCTTTTCTGGATCTATTTTGTATTTATGTCTAGCCAAGGGTTTGGAAGAACTGCTATAAAAGCAGAAACATCTGCTGGGGCTTTATGTGCTGCTGGCTTGCCAAGTTCAACAGCAGGCCAAAGTACAGCTGATGGGCTTGGCCCTCTCCAGGTGTCACTGCAGTTACAGGAGAATGACTGCAAGAGAAATTTGGCTGCTGAAAGCTCTAAACAAAATAAATTAGGAAAAAAAAAAAAAAAGCGTCAGCAACTGTAGAAGGCTATTAGGAGATTACGATTGGGGTCATTAGTGAGTAACAGAAACAAATCCTGCTGAAGTGGTTGTGAGCATCTGAATTCTCCCAGTGGAAGCATCCTCAGGTTTGCCTCCTCCCGTCACTAATGCAGGCGTTCCCACTGTGTTCTGCAAACTGCCGGTTCAGGTGGCACAGACACACTGTGATTTTAAAGGCTGTTAAGAAAACTTGATCTTACTTAACTGAGTTTTCATGGTTTCAGACACATCATGCCAACATAATTTATGGGCAGATGTGGGTGAGGCGGACAGTGTTTTTGACATGGACAGTGGACTTCTGGTGCAGCAGAGAAATTAAAAATGACGCCTTAAAATTCCTTTTAAAGGTTTTGTTCCTGATGTGATTGCAATAACCTAGAACAATCACTCCTTTGACACAGGTGACATGGGAACTGATATCCTCAATGAACTTGTGCTGCATCTGGTCACTGCCCAGGCTCCATCTGTGATGTGTACCAGTAGTTTTGGAGAAGCATGCCAAAAAAAACCAGAGAGCTGATGGGCAGTTCATAGTTCTCTGATATGCTCAGCGTAAGGCTTGATACCTTCCAGAGTCTATTTATCTGCATTTGCTTACTGTTTTGGGATCTTTTCATTCTTTATAAAAATGTTTGGTTACTCCCTTAGTTCTGCCAAGCATTTGGTTCAGGTGCAGAGTAGCACAGTCAAATTACTGACAAAACATTGACTTCATTTACCTTTTTATAAAGTGCTACAACCTGGCCATATAATTTGCTTCCCCCTTACAACTCCTCCAGAGCAATCATAAAGTTGAGGTCAGCACTTCAGCAGCAAAAGCAAAAACGTGTACAAATGGAGTTAAGGATGAGGTCCGCTTACTGAAGAGCAAGTAGCTGGCTATTATAGTTGTTGGCAGAGCCCATTACTAGAGAAATACATAATTGCATGTGAATGTGCACATATAAATTATTAAATTATTATCAGGGGGGTTTTGTTTGTTTGTTTGTTTGTTATTTTTTTAGTTTCCTAAATGTTCTTGTTGTAACTGGATTGATTTATCCAACAATCACAAGAAAACTTGCTGTTCTGGTCAGAAAGCACAAGGCAAAATTCTCTTTTCTCATACATCCCAACGTCCTTCTTGCCTTCCAAGGAGCTGCCTGACTGAGAATGAAGTTATTTCAGAAATATTTCAGCTGTATGTAGTGATTTAAATAAAAAAGCCTGGGCTCTGGGAAATACCTCACATTTTTCTATGGTGGAGGTTTTAATGTTTCTTACAAACCTCAAGAAAATGTTCTTAAACCATCGCGTTTCCCCAAAGAACACAAGTATGTGAGATGGGAAATTTTCTTTTGTGATTACTCATTTCCAGTCACAGCACTCGCAAAAGAGGAATCGTACTGGAAGTACTTCTGGCAATATAGTTAGTAAGCGTAATTTTGGAAAATTGCATTTTACAACCAAAGACTTTTCTTTCTTATTTCTTTTCCCTAAATTTTTGACAAACACACCTTTTTTTCCGAAGGTTGGTTATTCAAATTGGTGCAAGGAAGCTATATAGGAAGTGAAGTATTAATTTATTTTGGAGGTAGCAATTAAATAGTTAAGTTATGCCACTGTTTTGGTTTTTTTTCCAACACAGTACTTCCAGAAATAATACATTGAGCTTGTGAAGGAAAGTGTTTTTATTAAAAAATATAGACCTAACTGTAAAATTCTTCCTGTACTCTAATCCAGCTGGCATTTTTATGGTACGAGAAACCCCAGATTAACATTAATCATTTTTGCAGCACTGTGTGAATTATCAGTTCTGGTATTTATTTATATTTTTAATATGGCAGAGCTGTCTCTCAGTAGCAAACCCCTCAAATGCTCCATGATATACTCCAGTCCTTGCTGAGACTTACTAGTGAATTGCTGGATTTGCAGCTTCTGAAACTAAATCTGCACAGGACTGTTTCTTAGGATAAATGCTTGCACAGTGATGGTTAGTTACATGATACATTGAATTCAGTAAAGAAAACGTGGTAAGAAATTGATCTTTCCCTATTTCCCACAATTATTTTCTCTTTTTTTACGCCCTTATTTAGGTCACTACAACTCTTTGTGGGACTGAGCTGTAAACAGGATTGCTGAAACGATCCAGGTTAAAAGCAAGTCTTCAAAACCATTCATTTCATCATGGATAACTTCAGTCTTTTTGTTTTTTGCCAGGAGCAAGTGTCTGGGGTAGGACGATGATGGGAGATTTTTAAGGTGCCCCTGGGGTGACTGTGTCTGGGGGGCTGTGCACCCCACTGCCCGCCCCAGCCGCTCCTGGGCTGCACAGCTGGAAAGGCAGAAATAACACAGAGCTTTTCCTTTTTGCAGAAGTAAGGCATAACCCCGTCTTCTGGCTGTGTCTTGTCTGCTCTGTCACTGTGACACTGCTTGTTTCATGGTTGAGCAGATTCATCACAAATATCTGTGTACTGCAAGCGTGGCTACAGGCAGCACCTCCCAAGACAAGTGCTGTGTGGTGGTGATGGAATTAATGCACCAAGGCAGTAGTTTAAAAATAGGTGTCCTACCTAAACCAACAGTTTCTGGGAGAAAAAGGTGATGGCTACAGCTAATAGAAGCTAAAGCGATGTGTCGCAGGCCTGTAAAATATAAAACCTAACGGTTGGAGCTGTGCAGCAAAGTAATGAGGAGCTTGAAAATGTAACTGATAAGCAGCATGATTATAGGCTAATGAGCAGGTTGTTTGTAGTATATTGAAGGACTAATGAAGGGCTGCAAAAGGTAACTGTGGTGGTGAACAGTGAGACTATGCAGAGTAGGAATGTTTAAATACAGCACTGAAAGATATGTACTATATACTAAAGACACAGTGTTGCTAACAATTGGAGTTCGTGTGTGTGCATATTGTATGGATTAATTTATTAACGAAAACCAGTACATGGTAAATGCATGACAGAAGATACCAGTAAGGGAAAACATGATACAGTACATGAGTACATATTTTATAACTTGAATATCTGCACCAAGTAACACCCCCATCCATACACAGGCCTCTGCTTATCGCCTTCCATGTTCCCTCATAAGAAAACATGAATGATTCCTGTACTGTGCAATGCTTTGTGTCTGGACAGCTCTGAGACAGGGTGATTCCTGGAAAATATGAGCTTCATAACAGGTAATTGCAACATCAGGATAGAAAGTTGTAGCCTGGCGTGCCAGAATGGGGCACAGTCAGCCCAGGTACTGAGTAGAGTCAGGGGAGCGCTTGTCAGACCCTTGGGGAGAAGCCAACATGTAGTAGCATCGTTTAGCATTTGTCTTCTGTCACTTTAAGTACGTTACAAAATAAGGCCGTGTCCTTTTCCTTACTGCGAAGTAATAAGTTCTTGAGGAAGCATCTGACTCTCTGAAGTCACCTAGCAGGTTAATCCTTGCTTTTATCATCAGCTAAAGAGAACTGGTTTTGCCCCTCAGTGCAGCCAGTTAAGTAGAGTATATTTAGTGTATTGAACCAATGTCCAGTTCTAGAATTTGTGGTGTTTTGATCCTCCTTGAGTACTCATATGATAGGAACACAGATGTTCAGTGTTTTGGTTTCATTTGGGGTTTTTTTCTGTGGATTTTTTTGAGTCAGTGTTTCACAATCAAATACATATTTACAGCTCACTAAAAAGCCACTACAAATGGCCACCTCTCCTTTATTGTGCTCCCATGTAGTGAGAGAGACTGTAGGGCTCTTCATGTGAACATAAAATCTGTAAAATAGGAGTGAATAACTGTATAAATGCAGAGTTGCACGACATTCTGTACTTGTCAGGGCATTACAGAGCAGGTCACTTCAACGGAAAAGGCTGTTGTGACAATCTGCAGTTCTTAAAACTATCTATGTTATCAACATATTGATCAATAAATGTTATCAGTAATGGATTTGTAAGTAAAACCAGGATACGCTCATCTTTGTACTGCTTTTGGAAAAAAGATAAACTCTGTATTGCCTAAATGTGATGCTGCTAAACTGTTTATCTGTTAGCCATTGCCTATGCCATTGATTCTTTAGTGTAAAACTGGATTAAGGAGGAAACATTTCTATATGTCTGTTTTTGAGAAGAAAAGCATGTAACTTGAAAAAGGCTCAACTTTTCTGGAAAGCAGAGAGAGGTATTTTCAGAAAGTACTCAGCAGAGCTGATAGCTGATGAGCGATCTGTTAACTGGATTGCTAGGAGTTGTACTCTGCAGCCTTTGAAGAGACTTTCATCTGCATGAATTCCTAAATACATGAGTCAGGTCTTGGAACCCAACATTACAGTGTGTTTCTACTCTGAAGGAAGGCTCTGGGGTTTTGGAGGCTTGTTGTTACTGTTTAAAAAGATTTTATGAGGCTAACTGAAGTCTCTGCAAATTTCACATTGTGTGTGTAAGAGCCCTTGAAGTCGTCTATGCTGTTTAAGTAAAGAAGATGCATTAGCGTACCACTTCTTTAGTGGTATTTCTCTGGTTACTTCTCTTTCAGTATGTTTGTCCTGGCGTTTGCCCTTTAACTTCTGATGTATATATGTTTTAGATACTCTATCAGCCAGTTCTTCATTACTATCCTATAGATATCTCTTTTTCTTACAGACATTTAAGGTATAGGGGATACTGTTGTCCCTGTTTTCAGGTGAGGGACCAAAACACAAAAGCAATCCTGCTGGTAGACATAAGTCTGTGATAGAGCAAGAACCTGTGTGAATGTCTCTGGCACTTTAAAGTCCATGGTGTAAAGACTGGATTGTTCCTCTGATCAAAAGGAGGGGAAGGCGAGAAGACAACATTTGCAACACAGTTTGGAGAAAATTCAGTAGGAAGAAGTGAGTGTTATGAGCAGACCCACTCTTCTTTGATTCTGTAATGTTTGTCTCAGTTTCTTTCTTTTTCAACAACTTATCAATAATAGAAACCAGCAGATCTTTTAACTTTTTTTCTTTTTTCTTTTTTTTTTTTTTTTCCTAAAGGCTTTCTTTTTGCTGCTAGTTAAGTAATCTATTACTCATTTGAAATCTCTTCATTGTTGTCTTCTGGGATTTTCAGCTAATAGAGCCTGTACAGTATGGCTCATTTGGCTAGAATGGGGCTCGAGTTAATCTTCAAGAAGCAAAAGCAGAGGAAATCCAATGAATGTGTGTTAAGTGTTCCAACAATTCTCTTCCCAGTGCATCTCTTCAATTCATTAAAAAATAAAAGAAAACAGGGAAGGAAGCATTTGCAACTGAAATTTTCTCTGAGTCTTAGATTTGACTGGGGAATGCAATTTTCATCTCTCTAATACATTTCTGTAACATCTCACTATATACATTTTAATGTTTCTTATTTATATGTTAATATAAACTTTTAAGTATAATCTGGAAAGCAAACTAACAGTGAGGAATACTGAATAATTGGTGTGAGTTGTCAGTGGAGAGCTGTATAATGATGGTGAAGTTTAGACAGGCAAGCATTTGCTTTGTGTCTCTTTTGGTATCTGTTAAATTTCTTCTTTTTTGATATTTCTTTTGGAAGTTGTCCAGACTTAGTGTTTACGTACAGTTTCAAATTATGTCAGGCATGGATTTATTTTAGCTCAAATATTAAAAAGTTACATTTTTAAGGATGAGACCCAAATTTTCTCAGAGTTTAGGGGCTTTGGAAGTTTTATTTCATCAGAGTGCATTTCTATACCACGTGGACGTTTTCCCAACTATCATTTGAGCTCACAGTATTAGGACAAGCTAAAAACACACAATTCTGTCTGTGCTGTAATATCATTGTTTGATTTTGATAGTTCTTATTTCAACACGCACTTGTTACAGTGACAAGTTATTTTCCCTTGAAGAAAAAATAAATGAATGAAAGAATGGCACATATTTCGGTAGGTGTACACACTTTCATAGAAGCTGTTACTCAGCTACAAGCCCTGTCAGAAACAGGTTGTGTGATGTCTGCATCAGTACATGAATAATCATGTTGTTGCAGCATCTGATGGTCCTACCTCCCTTGAGTGGCCTATCACCTGAATACTGAACAATGTGTTTCCTGAGCCCTCCAGCGAGTTTTGCTGTAGTAAGAACCATCCCTACAATCTGTAGCCTTTGGTGCACAGATGGATAAGCAGCAGCAACAAGCAGCCCATGGATACCAGCAGCTTGCTGTGTCCCCTGGATTGTCCCATGGAAAGCCAGAATGGTCACTAACTGCAACCAGGTCGCTTAGTACCACAGACCATCTTAAGAGATCAACCTTTAAGCTCCTTGCTCTGGTTAATGGAATGAATTTGGTACAAATAGGCATGCTCTGAGATTCCAGAATTCATCCTCCTCAGCCCTGTCTATACCGCAGTTACAGGGAATTTTGTTATAGCTGTGTGCTACACAATGTTCGTTCTTTATATATGCGGAGTCAGGAACTGGGTATTTGTATCTCAAGTTAAAGTTGTGGTGGATTATTGCAGATTTGGAAAACCAATTTTTGGACTATGTCCTCTTGTATGTAAATCTCTCAAAGAGCAGCTGGCATTCCTGGGCTCCCTTAAGGCCGGGTTGTAGTAAAAAAGGTTTGGGAGTCTGAATAAATGTTTCCATAGATTCCCAGATCTCCTGCCTATCTTGGTCTTTGTTCTTAGGCGTGCTGTACCTTTACGGATATACATTAACCTGTTATCTCAGGTTGGAATGGTTTTGGTTTTGTTGGGGTTTTTTTTGTGTTTCTTTTTTCTTTTTTTTTTCTTTCCTTAAGATAGCTAATTTCTACCAGAAAATAAAAGATTTTTAACTATGTAGTTTTTCTACCGTTGTCTGAAAATACCTTAGTTACCTTAGCGTACCCTTTTTGTTACAACTTAATTCTTTTCTTTGTAGTACTTTTTATAAGTCCTGAGAATTAGGAGAGGAAGTTTTAGGCTGAACCTTTTATCTTTGAAATGTCTTGTCCTCTTTGGGTTTACTGCCTGCTCCTTGATACAGTAGTCGCTGCCGTCCCTCCTGCACTGTCACTCTCCAGTGGTCCTGTTGTATTAATCCTGGAAATGCCTCTTCAAAGTAAATTGGATCATCTTTAAGGTTCAGAGAATTGTTTCAGGATGTTATTACTGGGCAAGCCACTCAACCTGATATTCTTCCCTCGAAGAGAACGGAGTATATTCTGCTTCTATCATACATACTTGTTCTGCATGATTTCAGTACATCTGGCTGAAGTCAGTATTTTTGTCTTTGCTTTAATTTCTTTTCTGTCAAAGTCCTCTAGCAAATTGGGTTTAGCACTGTCCATCCTATTCCTCTTAGAATTTTAATTAGCTCAGTACTGAATATCCAGTGCAATGCAATTGTATGTATTTGATTTCTCCATAATTGTCAAAACTGAATTGCTGTGATTCCATTAACTTTTCCTGCATATCTGCAGGCAAAGCAACATTATAGAGGGGGAAAAAGAAAAAAAAAAAGAATAAAATCTATTCAGATGTCACTATAAAATAGATAAACTCTCAACTTCAGGCTGTGTGGTCTGTGTGTCATAGGCTTATGCCCGGTCATTTTTTGACTGATAGAGAGGGAACAAAAGCAAGGTAGATGTGAACCCTTCTTTATTGATGTCCCTCAGGGACCTGATCCAGGCATATAGTTCTGTGCCTGAGATGCTATATAGATCCTATATAGAACAAAAGGAAGCTTCATCCAAAGTGATTTAATTTTGGTTGTGAATTGCTCTTTCACTAACGTTTTCCCATACTAGCATTTTATTTGTGCATTCTTTTTATACCAGTCATTGCAGATACGGGTTTAAGGCACAGACGCCATTCATCATTGTAGGTTTTTCTGGAATATGAAACAATTTCTGCAGAGTGCCTACATCTTAAATATTTATAGATTTGTGTGTATGATATACTGCTGGCCAAGTAATGACTTTGTTTTTATCCATTCAAAGCACTGGAGGAGTAGATGGACACCTTTATTAAGTGTGAATTCAGGTAGAGATCCATTGCGAGTCTTCCAGATCTCAGGCCAAATAGTTCTGTTCTGCAATGCCGGGCTCTGAAGTCAGCTCTTCTTTTTCTGCCTAGCCGAGGAGGTGCTGTCAGCACTTGCAGATGAGCCTTTGCTCTGCTTAGCTCTTTCCTTCCCACCTTGTGGGTGGTGATGGAAAGGTGGATGAGTTGTGCTTCTCTCACTGCACAGTGCAGTGTCAGAATGAAAACCAGCACCACACAGAACTGTAAAATACAGACAGAACTAGCCATACATTTTGAAACCAAGGGAAATATTCTTAACACTGGCAGGTTTCTTCTCATTTCTTAGCTAATGAGCACTGAAAAGAACAAAAGGACGGCGGAGAAGCATTGAAAATAGATAGTTATTACTACAAAGTGTTTGTTTCTTAGAATTTCAATGTTGAAGCCTTTAGAAGCGAGCTCTTACATATGTTTGATTTCTTTCAGGTCCTCAGATTTTGGGACGTTATACACAAAGTTGAATCTACAGCCTGGGATTGCCACTGTTATTGACAATTTCTACATTTGTCCCACCAACAAAAAAAAGGTATGTGGCAAAAGAAACAGACATTTTGTAGTGCAACTGAGACACTGCGACTTTGTGAAGTGTGTTTTACAGGGTTTCAAAATATAGGGAAGTGGTTTTCACAATGTTGCAGGTCACCTTAGGAGAATTTGCGACACATGGAAGTGAGATATTTATTGTTGCTGAATAATCTAGAAAAGAAGAAATGCCTTGAGGGACTAGGAAGACTTTTGAGGCCATTGACTCCTGGAAATGGAGTTTCCGTGGAGCTTTTCTCAGAAATGGAAAATCAACTCCTGCATGTTTTCACATATCCACCTAAATTGTGAAACTAGCAGTCGACCTCTTCATCCTTTATGCACAATTTTCAAGTCCTTTACACATTTCCTTATATAAAGCATAGGGATTGGGCAGGCTGTCATTGAGAATTATTTTTATCCTGTGTAAAACCTTAATTAAAAAATAAAAAAAAAACCCCTCTCCTTGGAACTCTTAAAAAGAGTCCCTGCATCATTAATGAACCAAAAAGCTTTTCTTGGAGCACAGAAACATTAAGTGGACTTCATGAGCAAGAGTGAAATCGACCCATTGAGTGTATTTACAATGAATGTTATGTTAGAAGCAACAAGAAGATAGATTATGAGGAAAACCAAACAAACCACAACAACAAAAAACCTCCATAAAAACAGCCCCAAAACAATAACAACCCCTCTATGTCTGGAAAATGCCCGTGATTTAAATGGCAAGAATCGTGAAATACATTGTGAATAACACAAGCACAGTAGGTCTTTCCTGAAATCAGGATTTTCTCTTGATAAGGGCTTTTAAACTCCATTGTGATACAGAAGCATTGATTTCATGCAGAGGCCACTGATTGGAAGGTCAATGTTAGTTGTGCTTATCCGTCTGTTCTGCTTAATCAGAAATCAGTGGAACGCGGTGAGGCTGGCTGGATGATTAAGTACATATTTTATTTCTCTTGCAATTGTTACTGGAGTTTCTGTACCCAAGCTATGCTATGGCTGAGCTCGGTAATGTATTTTTAATCTGCTGCAAAGTCAGAAATGATTTTTTTTGTTTCTTGAGGTGGAACTACCACCAAGCACAAAGTTTCTGTAGATTGTGTGTCTCAGAGATAAGATCTAGTGGTGACTTCAAATCCAAAAGAATGAAAAAAAAATATTTGCACATCTTAGTTTCTGGAATAAAGGCTGAAAGTATGAGATGGATGAGAGCTCTGTGGAGGATTATTCCCAGCTCTCCCACTCGAACGTGTGCACAAGCGCAGAGGAGTCAGTAACAATGTGGTTATACCAGTTGTCTGGCAGAAGAAATGGCGGTAAGATCATTGCTGAATTTCAAGCCTGAAGGACAAACCTTTGTTAAGAAAAATTTCATGTTAACCCTGTCTTAGAAAAATCTGCATTCTGCTCAAGACAACTTGGAGTTCTTAGATACAAACTCTGCTTAGTAAACCAGTATCATATTGGAATCCATTTGTTACAGAAAGTCCATTTGAGTAGTCATTAAATACACTATATGGTGAATTTTGCTTCTTCAAAGATTTTTATTCACTAATATGAAAACAACAAAAACAGCAGAGCAGACAGGATTTCTGTGACCTGTAAATTATGCCAAAGATAGATATTCGTACATTAAAATATACATACATATACACATGCATGGTACCAGAAAAGTGAAAGCGCTGGAGTTAAATTCTGTAGCCAACAACATTAAACTGGCCTTGGAGATGTTGCAGTCACATGTGGCTGATAAGGACAAAGTCTCCATGTCATCAGAACTTTGTCAGTCCTTATGTCAACTTTTCTCATGCTGGGCATTTGATTAGGACACTAAATAAGACTACCAGCTGATTTCACAGAAGTTATTTAGAAAGATGGAAGAAAATGTCTCCTCATCCATCCATCTCAGCCTGCTTGAAATAAGGTAGGATAAAACATTTAGAGCTCTGACTCCCTTTTCTGAGCTGAGCAAAAGTCTCAGGGTTTCACTGGTTCCTGCTGCTACTAGAATTCAGATCATTATGATATGGGTTTTTGTCAACCCATTCACATCTTTTGAAATGTGCTGAAAATGGAGAGTGTGCTGGAATGCTGACCGTGTGTACTAAAACTGAGCATGCACTTCAAATTTAAAGTATAAGTAGTCCTATGCTACCACTTAGAGTTTAAAGACTGGGAATAGGCATGAAAGCAAGGATAAAAAATAGTGATGGAGATTTTTGAATGCTTTGCATAATAACCATTTGTGTTGGTTTGACTGAAAATGGGTTAATTTTTTTTGTGCAGTTAGAAACCTTTATTTTTCATAGCTATCATCACAGAATGTTAGGGATTGGAAGAGACCTCAAAAGATCATCCAGTCCAATCCCCTGCCTGAGCAGGAACACCCAGATGAGGTTACACGGGAATGCGTCCAGGTGGGTTTTGAATGTCTCCAGAGTAGGAGACTCCACAACCTCCCTGGGCAGCCTGGTCCAGTGCTCTGTTACCCTCACTGTGAAGAAGTTTCTTCTCAAATTTAAGTGGAACCTCTTGTGTTCCAGTTTGAACCCATTACCCCTTGCCCTACCGTTGGTTGTCACTGAGAAGAGCCTGGCTCCATCCTTGTGACACTCACCCTTTATATATTTATAAACATTAATGAGGTCACCCCTCAGTCTCCTCTTCTCCAAACTAAAGAGCCTCAGCTTCCTCAGCGTTTCCTCATAAGCGAGATGCTCCACTCCCTTCATCATCTTTGTTGCTCTGTGCTGGACTCTCTCCAGCAGTTCCCTGTCCTTCTGGAACTGAGGGGCCCAGAACTGGACACAATATTCCAGGTGTGGTCTCACCAGGGCAGAGCAGAGGGGCAGGAGGACCTTTCTCGATCTACTAACCACCCCCCTTCTAATCCACCCCAGGATGCCATTGGCCTTCCTGGCCACAAGGGCACAGTGCTGGCTCATGGTCATCCTGCTCTCCACCAGGACCCCCAGGTCCCTTTCCCCTACACTGCTCTCTAACAGGTCATTCCCCAAGGTATACTGGAACCTGGGGTTGTTCCTGCCCAGATGCAAGACTCTACACTTGCCCTTGTCATATTTCATTGAATTTCCCCCCCCACAACTCTCCCGCCTGTCCAGGTCTCTGCATGGCCGCACAGCCTTCTGGCGTGTCAGCCACTCCTCCCAGCTTGGTTGTCATCAGCAAACTTGCTGATAGTGCACTCTATTCCCTCATCCAAATAACTGATGAATATATTGAATTATACCAGCCATGCCATCATGCTCATTATTTGGTCTTGAGAACAAGCAGACAACACCCCAGCACGGAGTTAATGTTTTTAATTGCTCTGGTCTGAGAGCCAAGGACATTCTGAGCACTCTGCCCACAGGTGTGAGGTATCGAGGAAGGAGGGCAGAGATGGGGTAGAGCTTGACTGACATTCAGATTTATCAATAAGAGTATTCCATCCCATTAGTGTCATACTTCATATTTAAGGAAAGTTGGGAGTTGGGACTTTCCGGTTGGCTCTTCTGCTCTCTCTCTGGGGCGCAGCCCGGGGGGAGTTTTTTGGTGCAGGACATTTAGTTCAGCTTTTGCCATTTTGCAGAGGCCTCTGAAACTTTCTGCCTTTTTCCTCTTTTTTCGCTATTGGGGACCAGGTGCTGTGTTCTAGGAATGACTGCTCAGCGTGTTTGTGAGGATTTGCCTTGAGTATCTTTAATTTCTATTTTATATACATATTTACTAGTAGTGTATTAGGGTTTATTTTATTTTATTTTATGAAAGTGTGTTTATCTCAATCCAATTTTCTCCTTTCCCTTTTGATTCTCTCCCCTATTGGGGGTTGTGGGGGGTGAGTGAGTGGCTACCGTGGTCATATTGCTAGCTCGGGTTAAACCACAACACCATTGTTCTACGCATTCATTCCATTTACCCATTGTAAACCTCAACTGTGGAAGAACTGATACTGCAAATTTAATGCTTATTATTTCCACCTCAGTGTCATCAGAGCATTAGCATTACCTGGTTTCAGCTCTGTAGAATTTAGGTGTCTACTCAAGCTCTCTCCCTCCACAGTAAATGGAGAAACATGGGTTACTCCAGGCAGTTCATCCTGTTAAAGTCATAATTCTTTGTAATTGTGAGAATAAGACTGAGTGATCTTGTGGAGGTTCCTATAAATGACTTTGTGACAATTGTGGGTCTGATCAGAGTCTCACTGCAGCTTCCTGCAAAGACAAAGAGATGGAAGACAGTTTTTGTTTGGGAATACAGTTAGATAAAATATTTGCTAGAAGGCTCTAGTCTACGTTTTCGATTGAGATTATTTCTTCAGTTTATCGCTGCCAGTATAGAGTTTCACTCAGTGTGCCTCTACTCTGTAAGCTGCAATTATACCATTCAGACCAATGGACTTATAAGTGAGCTTTATAGAACAAGTGCGAAATTGCACTGGAAATATTCAATCCCTATGAATTGCTCTAGTTTGCATTTTCTTAAGATGGATTGAAAAGTAAAAAGAAATTTATACATCTTATCTTCCCTATCTCATAGTTTAAGAAGTTAAAATTCCACAGAATTATAATGCTGTTCATGAAGAACTGCATTAGCAGATGCGGAGGATACATATATTCTTTTTCACATAGTGCTCCATGGAAAAGAGATTGTATAAAAAAAGAACAAAATTACAGGGTAAACTACAGGAATGTTGGGGACTTTGAACTAGCAGGTGGAAGGAATTTATAAACCCTGCTAAAACCATGCAAAGAAACGGCACATTCTTTCTTATCCTTCTATGAACATGTTGCAACGAGTACTGTTCATGGGTCTAAGAAATTAATCTGGAAGGAGTTGTATCAAGGTCATGTCTACACAATCTTCTGACAATTGAGGTCTGGGTCTTTTTCTGGCTGAACGCAGCAGAACTCTGAGGCAGAAATTGCGTTTCTGCAGTTATCGCAGGACTGAGGCTGTGAAACCCAGTTTTGAGAAGAAACTGAGAAACTCCTGAGAGCTGAGCTTTAGAAGGCTTTGTGTATTGCTCTGAATGGGCCTTTCTGATGAAACCATGGGATGGAGGCATGAGCTGTGGCTGTACTGTTTGTGATTCAGAGCTCAGTTGTAGTCAGCCAGCAGCACAAGTAGAAGACATTTGCACCTACCTGTGAAAGACTATGTAGGCTCACCCTACATGCTGTGAAACAATAGAGTAATAGGCAAGGCAACACTGTAATTCATGCTTTGAAAGGATGCCATTCATATTTGCTTTGCATTTTGACCGCTTTTAGTGTAGAATAAACCTGCAGCTGAAGACACTGAAACTTATTCTGATGTGGTATTGAGAAGTTGTAGGGTAATGAAGATAAGCTCTCTGATGCAAACTTCTCCATTTGAAGCACTTTTTTGTAGGTCTGTGACATAAAATAACCTTACTCTGTGCAGGCCTTGAAGTGATGTGTGTTGATAAGGGATGTTCCTGCACTTAAAACAATGGAACTTATGTAATTATCTTATTTTCATTAATTACTTTATGCCAATAGAGTCAAATAGTGCAGGCATCCCATAATGTACCATGTGGGGGGAAAAAACTTGATCTGTATTGTCTGTTTTAAAAAAAAGCATTATAATTGTGTTTTAAAAGTGATGCACATGATTCATGGAGTATGAGGCTATGCTTTCCATTGTGTCAATCTCAAGTCAGCTGAACAAAGTAAATTCTTTCTACAGAAGACAAAAGTTTGCCAAATTCAGCTTCACTAAGCTAAATCAGCAACATTTATTTTTTTAGGGTATATATGCGGTTGGGTTTAGAAATTAAACATTTGCTGTAATTCTCTTTGTATAATGTTGCTGGGGAGATGAATGAACACACTTTTTTCCCCCACATTCAGTGCATATTTTATTTTTCATTGGTGCTAATGCAACTGATGCATCCATCCTTCTGTTTATATGCTCTGGAAAAGAGGCAGCTAAGCAGCGTATATTCAGGCTTCCCATATTAAGAGAAAATAAATGTTGATTGTACCTACACTGACTTATTAGTTAAATGGGTTGAACGTTTCTCAGCCATCTAAATAACCAATAGCTGCGTGTTTTTTCCAGACTAAAAGGCAAGATGACAAATGTGTATTCTTGCTTGACAAACCATGCAGAACACTTAAGATAGTAATAAGGATATAGGCTATCCTGTACTATATTTTAACTCCTGATACTTTAAAATAGTATAAATTACACATGATCGCAAAAGGGTATTTGCCACAGCTATAAAAGCATTTCCCAAGATGCACCTGGGTTGAGCAATGTGTGTAATCACTTACAGGAAAGTGCAGTCCTACAGCATTTCGACATTTGTCTTTCAGTGCAAAACAATTGGTAGTGGAAGTTGTCAGAACGCAGTATGACTACATTTACTTGTAAGGAATAATTCTACTCAAGTATCAATTTCCTTAGAGACCAGAGCCTCTGCAAACACACAGGGCAGTATTATCTTACACTTTTATTAGTAGCAGTTGTCAACCAAGGAATATTCCTTTAAATAACCCAAGTAGTTACTTCAGGAAGGTTTCACTGTGAAACTGCAGAATATGAGTCTGTATATCGTGATGCACTATCTCCCTACCATGATGCCTTCTTGCCTTATAAGCAGTGTCAGCATTCAGTTTTATTCTAGTGATGCACCACCAGAGCACTGATGTAACCCGACTGCATCATTTTGCTTAAGACTTCTGGCCAGGACTGTTCAGTTCATCTTCAGATTTTCTGGATGCTTCCAGAAGTATGCCCAGTAATGAAAATTTTTACCACCCATGGTTTGTAGTAAGCGGATTGCTGTGAGAGGCACTCTTCTGCAGAAATCCCAGATTTTATTCTCACTTGCTTGATGAGCAGTTGCCGAGTTGATGGTCAATCTAGGAATCTATTGAGTGCAAGTGGAACTAAATAGGTTAAAACAGTCAGAGCTTTCTTTGAGCCATTACATAGAAATCAGAGGTTTCATGCAGCACTACTGAAACCGAGTCATACATGGAGAATGTAACTCTAAGAATCTGTCAGAGAAGTGTTTGAGCTGAATACTGGCTACATGGAGGCTGGGAACTACAGCTTTCCCTGTCAGATTCCTGTTATGTTTGAGAAACCAGTTTTTCTTTTTTCACATTTTATACATAAGCAGGGCTGCATCAGCAATATATAATTCGTAGGTGATTTTCATATTCTAACTCCTTGTAACACCTCCAATAAGTTAAAGATATTAATAGTAGCAGTGTTAGTGTTCTGTTTAAGTATACGCTCTCTCCGAAACAGTAGACCAGGAATGCATTTTTCTAGAGAGTGTGATAGAGAAAGGTTTGGTTTCCTTAAACAGTTTTGCAGACACATTCTGTGCATTTCACCATCTTGGTCTTCTATGTATAGAGCTCAAAAGGACTCCCCAGCTCCTGTTGAGTAATATATTGTCGTCTCTGAATACTTTTCTGTATGCGTGTCTACCAAAACAACCATGCAGTCTGAAGCTGCCCCTAGAACTTTTTATTTCAGTTCCGTGCCCTTTCACCTATAGATGGTTTATAGTTTATAGTCGAGCGTGTGAAGTTGAGTGTGGTCAAAGGCTGAACCTCATTTTAAAAACAGAAAGAATAAAAACCAACCCATAAAAATCCCAAAGCAACAAACCTGGCTAACAGTACAAGTGAACAGCAGATTGCCATGACTAATGTTTAGGTTTGCCATAGTATGTAGGATAATTACTTATCAAGGTAGAGGTTGTGTGGGCTAAATGGGTGCACACTTGAACAGACATTCTGTGTTATTATTCCATCCTATAATTTATTTGATGGTTAACGTAGAAATCTCAATTGGAGTTTTTGAGGTTGACCTTCCACTGAGATTTTGTAGCCTAATGTGCAACTTTCGCATTCTTTTGTGCTCAGCCATACAATTATTCTGAGGAAAAATAGTCCTGTCTTTACTGCATGCTTATTATAGATTCTTTTGTTCTGTTTTTATGAATTTCCTGTCTAAAACTCATTAATCATAAAAGCAGACCAACAACTACCAAAAAGCCATAATGTTAAATTAACTTTACTGTAGTGAAGCCAAAAAAAAAAGACTAGTTGGTGGGAGTACAACACAAAAAAGATTTACGTGGAAATGGAAAAGACCTGTGAGCAAGTGTTAAGAGACCATTGTGCGTATGATTCTGCACTTGAGAGACATCCATTTTCCTCCTGATAATTCCGGGAAGAGAAGGAATCCAAGTATCATATTTTCAGCAAGGTTTTATTTTGTATTATGATGAGCAAGGGTCAGTGCTTGGAGAAATAAGAACAGTTAATCAAGAGCATATAGTAGAAAGCAGGTGTGAAGCTGCGCTCAGCACCTGCGGCAACATGTGCTGCTGAGCAGGTGCCTGGTCAGAGAGGAGCTGCAAGGGGAAAGGCACGATGTTCCACACCAGAGGGGTTTTAAGATCTGGGATTTTGATTTGGTATGTCTGAAAATAAGGGCTATTTTGCAAAATTTAGACCAGGCTGTTGTTTCAAAGCTCTTCGTTTTAAAATGTAGATTCTTAGGCCCAAATGAGCAATACGCCAGAGAAAAATCTAGGGATGCTGTGCGGAATACTTGGCAAGTTGTGTGTTTCCCTTGCCCTGAAGGTACTTCTTGATTCCTCTTTTGCTTGAGATAACTAGGGGGAAAACCAAAATCAGCTAAAGTGTCTTCGGTACATATCTAAACCTGAGTGAGATCTAGGTTTTTCTCCAGCATGGCAGGGGCTTTGTTGTGTCCTAGCCAGAGCTAAAACTGTCTTCTAATCAACTGCTATGAGGATCATGTACTTCTTTTTTTAAGGCTATACATTTGCATGAGAATGTCATCCTGGAAGATTTTCTGATGCAATATGGAGCTTGCAGAATTAAATATAACAAGGAGGCGAATGATAATATATGGGATAGTGTCTAAAGGAGAGGATGTCCATAGGAAGAGTGAATAGTTAGCGATTCAGGGTTGTGTGAAATCTTTGACAGGCAAAACCAAAAAAGAAGAAGTGGTTATATTAGCAATGTTGAATCTTTGCAAAAGGAAATAGGAGAGACGAGAGAGAAGCTAACTGTAAAGAGCAAGTGGTAAAAGATTAGTAGCAAGCATCTTACAGTACTAATTACAGTGTTTAATTGGTTGCTCTGTCCTAGAATGATATGGGTACAGTTAAGTCTATAGAACAGACTCAGGTTTCTGCTAAAGCAGGCATGCACAAGATGAAGGTTTATGTGATAAGGTTAGATTATTTGTATCTATTGCAATTATCCTGTGTTCAGATTACTTTCATCTAATTATTTACTGGGTGTCACAACATGCATAGGGGCTTGTATCAGGGTTCCCTTGTTACAGAAGGGAGGAAATTTGGAACTTTTTCATCCTAACCCATGGGTTAACTGCAGCAAAAACTAACCATGAGGACAATGTCAAGGAGGTTATATGAAAACTTCTAAACAGTATTTGAAGAAAGATGAGTAATACCGTTCAGAAGGCCTGCAAGGACAACATACAGTAGGCATATTCCCCAGACAGCCCAAAAATAATGGTGTAGTGTGTTGGAAACATATTTATCATGCTTGCTGATGGATCTTCTGCATCTCCTGGAGACCTGTGTGTTTCCTCCTCATTTCCCCAATGATGGAACGGCAGCACAAGTCCCAGCTTCCATGCTTCATGCTCTGGTAGCATTTTCCAATCTACTGATGTGTCAAATTCTGCTTCTCTTCACTGCAGCTGTTTGACTTCCCTCCACTCATGCTGACTACACAGGCTCCTGTGGCTCCATCAGGAGCAGAGATGCAGCGGGTTTTTTTCCCCCCAGGGTTGTTGTGGAAGCACAGTGTAAGTGAGCAGGGCTTCATTTGCTGCTATGGCCGTTTTGTCCCACGGAGAAGCCCCACGGCTGCTGCCCCCCTGCACTGCTGGGGGAAAACTGCTGCTCCAGTGCAGCTGCTGCAGCCCTGCTGTCGCAGCACAAATATTTGTACAGGACTCCTAAACCACTGTGAAAGCTAAATACTCCAGTGATTTGATTTATGCCACCCTCTAAAACAATGCTTTGTGGCATTTACTAGATGGGATGAATCAAAACTGTTTGCTTACCTGTTTCTAATCCTGAAATGAGCTCTGATTCCCAGTAGCCCCATCACTTGGCAGCAGCAATCTTCTACTGAAAAGGCAGGACCTGTGTGATGAATATGTTTTAATCATTTCTTTCTCATGCAGCCTGTGCCCATTTATTTGAATATAGTCATCAAAAATTAATGCAAACATAAACCAGGATTTTTAATTTTTTTTAAATTTTTTTTTTCAATTTCACACTGTATGTTTCTGTCAGGCAGAGAAAGATTCTTGCTCTGGGAAACGGAAATCTCTTGTGTATAACAAAGCCACTTCTGCTGCCTTCCTGACAGTGGCCTCTTTGAGGCTCGTGCTAGAGACAGGTTTCTTCCATCTGTGGGAGCAATGCACTAGGTACTGTCACCCCTTCATGCCACAAGATTGCTGTCAGATGAGTGGTGGATTCTTCATAATTCCTGATTTGGTTTTGAGTTGGGATCTTCTGCAGACTGGTTTTTGGTGTCTAACCAGTATTTTTCTCTCTCCATTTTTTTCATAATGATTTTTTTTTAAACTCTTCGTGTCACCTCTTTCTATCCTTCCTCTCTTAATCTCTTTCCAATGCCTTCTTGTTTTCTTACTTTTCTCTCTTCCGTTGCTAAGCATTACTCCATTTTACACCTCACAAGTAATTTCTGGACCGAAGTAACCATTTTTCTTTCACAGTTACTAAAGAAAAATATTATTTAGAAAAATGTAGCTAATGGTCTGTGTTTATATTCAAAATCATAATTTTGTTGGGATAATAATAAAACTGCTGACACATCCTTAACTGTAATTCATAAAATGAATCTCTTCAACAGCAGTAGTAGGATGATTCGATCAGGGAGCTGTTGGCCAGAAGACCTGACTTTGGTTTCTATGACCTTGAGCAGGGCTGAGCCTCCCAGAAGCCTGACTTCCCATTGCCTTGCACCTTGTAATATCATTTGCCTTGTGCAAAAACACTGTGACGTGACATGATTTGACAGGCTACCTTGAGGCTAGATTACCAGGTTTTGCAAAACAGTACAGAATTAGTCTGGTTTAGTTTCCTAATTTATAAACTTAAGACAATAATACTGAAGTCTGCAAAGCACCGGTCATCCCTAAATAAATGCTGAATATTCTCATCATCTAATTTTGAGAAGAATGCATATTTGTAAGGTGATTTGTCTGCCACATCCCTGCACTACTGAGCACCATTTAAGATTTGCAGCATGCTGAAGGTAATTGGTATAAATATATGCCTATGTTTTGCAGGATTGTTTAGCATTTATCAGGCATGGCTGGTTCAGGACATAGGTAATAATTTTAATATTATGATAGTACTTCTATTATCACTTAAATAGGGAAATTAAGCTAGTTGCTCCAAACGGAACAGGATTAATTTCTGCTGCAGTTGCTGGATCTACAGTTTGCAGGTTTGCAATCATATCCTTAGTCCTCTAAACAATATTACCAGTCTGGACCCTGGAATAGCATTCGGATTTGAATTTTAAATGCTCCCGTTCTCTTCTAGAAGACATCAAGTCTATGCAAGCAGGTCTGCTGGAAAGGTCTGCCAAGGGAAGTGCCTCAGGTAGCACTGAGGAATTGTGGAGTGTTTATCTTGCAAAGGTTGGTGCCAAAATTGGACAACTGCTAGCTGCATAAAAAGCTGTGCTTTCAGTGTAACTATGACTACAGGAATTGGACTGGGATCACTGGGAAGAAGCAAACATCTCCTGTCAATTTAAGACATTAAATGCCCTGGAGTAGTTATTCTTTACTGCTAATATATGTCCTGCTTGCTTCATTCAACCATAACCATGAAGTAATTTTTTTCCATATTGCATCACTTTGTAGGGTTTTCCATGTTTAATTGCTTTTACAGTTTGTGATGCAGCACAGACATAAATTCGTGTGCGTTTGGCTAAAGGCTGAAGTGTGCCTGGGAGAACAATAGTGTCTCGCACTTGATTCTCTCTGTGGGGTCCGGCAAAGGTGATGGTTCTTTACTTCCTGCAGCTGAAGGGTCAAGAAATGCTTTTCTGCTCTGCAAGGTGCTCTAACATGAAGGCAGGAGATCTGGGCATCCATTTTTTACATCTTTGCTACATAGAGCTCAGGGATACAGGGTTTTGCTGTGCTTTGGGATGGTGAAGTCCAAAGGCTCCTCTGAAACTCTCCCATGCTGTACATTATTGCAAGGTCCAACTGTAACTTTTCACTTAACTTAGGCAGACGAAGTCTATAAAACTGTCCTTTCTGGGATAAAATGCTTTTCAGGAGGTAGTAATGTTCCATTCTAATATTGCTTGGTATATTGTAAGACCGTATTAAAACCACTTGTGAGTTGTACTCTGCCATAAGATCTCAAAATTTTATATGTGTGTAGATGATTTGGTGTCTCCTGTTAATAGCTTTGGGAATTCTGAAAAGGTTATAGGATTTCCCTTTTACAGATGTGGAAAAAGAAACATGTAAATGACTTGCGTGGGAAAGAAATGTGAGAGATTTAGTAATATGCCATGTATCTAAGGCCAGCCTCTTACTTTCTAGCACAAAATCACCCTTTTGCTTCTCAATAAAATAACAGATTAATTAAATCAAATGCACTTTTACCACTTCAGTGGAGAGTATAGGCGTGTGGAAGGTCTACTGATGCTGTAAATATTATGAGCAGTCATGTATGAAAAGCTTATTTTTGAAAAAAATCAGAATGGTTAATATTTCCAGAATGAAGGGCTGAAATACGGGAAATATTTTCAATCGTAAGATCATAATTAGCTTTAAGCAAGGACCGAGTAGATTTTCACGCTTTTTTTGTATTATCATTTTGGAAGACTGAATAGATAAATACACAGAATTCGAAGGTGCAAATTCTGAGCCGAATTTCCTAGTAACTTCATAGAAAGCTAATCTGTGATGATAATGAAAAAGGTTTTAAAGCTTTTGTAAAATGTTAGAGGCAATTTGAACTGCATCTTTAAAAGTTACACTCTGGAATGAAGAAGGAAGCTAAATTACACCTAGGATCTTAACTTCAGATGCTCTGTTGGAACACATTGCCTCTGCGTTTCTGAACAATTCATGGAATTCACTTTTTATTAACACTTATCTGCTACTTACCCTGTAAAACGTGGCTGTGTTAGGATAGCGTCACACATGCTTATCAGTACTCTGAAATTTTCTGAAAACCTGTATCCCAAATAACAAATGAAAAGAAAAAACTTGGAAAACAGTTGATGGAGCCAAGAAAAGCAAAAATAGAGGAGATTGTGACTCTCTGAAATGTAGTGTATGTCAAGGTTTACTTACAAAAAAATAAATACTCCAAATTAAAATTAATATTTGAATTGGGAAACTTGTCAAAATTAAAATGTGTATTGGAAAACATTGTCTTTGCTACTTCAGCATTTTCTGACCAAAATTTATTTTTTCTGAAAGTGCCTTGGCATTTTAATAGCCAGTAAAGTACCAGAATCATATATATAGTTTTTTCTCCGTGGGATTCTTTGATTCATTATTAAGGGGATAATCCCTTCCCCTTTTTTTTTAAACTAAGATGGTAAGAGGCAAATTCATTAGGCTGATGCTCACAATCAGCAAGTGACATAGCTATTTTTCTTTTTCCCTGTATTCAGTGGTCCTAATTTTGGTAATTGCAAGTTATTTTTTTGAACAGTTTGATAGAAGGCTGGGTTTTGTTAGAGGTATTTTTTTTACCCTCTCTCTTGTCTACTTTCTTTGATTGGAGCAACAACTGCAGCTGGTCAGTGGCTGAGGTTGCATGCTTTGCTGTTCCTTAATACAGTTGTATCACCTGCCACTGCATTTAAGCCATGTTTACAAATGTAAACTAAATATCACCCAGTTAAAATCCAGAGAGAGGCTAAATCTCTAAATGTTCATGCTAGCAAATAAGTTGATTTAAAAATCACCAAGTCATGCAGTGGCAAAACGCAGAAGTCCACCTTTCTACCTTCTTTGCAGGTCAGTTTATGAGCCTCTGTTAACAAAATTATCCCCAGAGAACGCTGCGGTTGTGAACTGTGATAAGAGCTACAGGCTTTTACCAGAAATCTCAAAAAAAAGGCCTCTTCTTGAGGCTGTAGCCATTCTTAGCAGATCTTAGAAAGGTGAAGAATTGCACATTAATTCACAATAAATTTTCAGTTCACTTTTTAATCCAGTAAATATACATTGATGGCTGCACAGTAAGATGTTATTGTGATTGTTCTCCGAAGAGTTTGAGTTTCCAGCTTATTTTGATTTCTTAAAGAAGTACAGAATCAGGAGGAAACCACCAATTTGGGCCTGCCCAGCTCTGTTGTAGTATATTATATGGTAATCAGGGGATACTCTAGTTCGATGATCTAGGGCTGTTCTGTAACAGTGTACAGTGCTGCAGTCTGGGGTTTGATATGTTTTGAGTATTGGTTTTCCAGATAGGGAGAACTGCAATGATGACCTGGGGAGGTCTGGCATCACTGTGACCTCATTTACTTTTATTCCGTGTGGCTCTAGGCAAAGCTGTCAGTTCCTGGGAGCAGTGTGCTGCTGGAAAAATGATGTGTATATCTCCCCACTTTGCTTGTGTGAAAGTCCTGAAAATGTGTTTCCCTGGTGTAACGGGGCTTCCCTTCAGCTTTCCTTTCCAGTTTATTTCCATTCCAATTGTCTTTTACTCCTCCCACCCTTCCAGTTGCAGATGTGTCTGGAGGGGGCATTTCCCAGCACGCTCACCCCAGGGGCGGCAGGCGTTCGGCTCAGCCTGTGTTGCTGGGCAGCCTGGCACAGCCACTGCTGGTGGCTGCAGCATCAGAAGCTGAGGGAGTTGCATGGCGGATGGAAAATTGTAAAACAGATGCATTTTTGGTCAAGAATCACTTCAAAATGCTGCTCTGCTTTCATAACATACTGTTTCTTTTCCTTTGGACAAAGAAATATGCTGGCATTTTGTTGTAAATTCACTTCTTCCCTTTCTAAGCTCTACGGTATGAATCCCATTCACACTGGGGTACCATGGTGATGGATGGCTTCCAAATACCAAAGACAAAAAGTGCGGTAATGGTTGCTGTGGTGTTCTTAATCTGTTCATGATCCTCTTTAAATAAGAGTAGTTCTGTGTGAAGAACCTTCAATCCAACAAATGCATGACAATTCGGGGAGCAGTGATGCCTCTTGGGGCTGAGTTGGAGACCACTGTCAGTACTTAAAGGTTTCTAAAGCTGTGTCACCAGATGTCTTTGTAATCGTTGATACCCTCACTTGATCTAAAAGACTCTGTAAATGGGATTCTCTCATGTGAATGAGGTTACTTACTGACTATACCAGAATATACTGTTTTGTCAATATTTGTTCATCACATGGTGGGTATGCAATATTTATAGTCTTTCCGTAAGGATTACTGTTGAGAATAGTGGAGTCACAACCAGTTGCCTCAGCTGCTGCTTCCAACAGCCAGCTCAGTTGCTGTACCTTGGTTGGAATAATCTAACCCTGCCTTAGAAGTATATTACCCAGTAAACACAATGCAGTTGATGCCTATTTGAAGAGACCTCATTCATTTCAAAAGTCTCAGGAGACAATATAAGTTATTTGTGTGGCTGAATTGCTGAACAATATAGAAGTGTTTGTTATCTGAGGTAACAGGACAGCATATGTTTCGCTGCAGTGTGGCTGGCAGCCTACAGCCTTGAAAAATATGTTCTTGTCTTCAGGGGAGCATAGACATCAACTTTGTGCATCTCAAGCGGTGTTAAAATAACATCTGATGAGTCAAGTTGCAATCAAATGAGCCTTACTAGGGAAGAGCAAGCAACATACTCAAAATTTTGGCAACTTTCGTTTACCTTTGACTTTTTTTAATCAGAAAACTTTTGCTGTGATTTCTCCCAAGTTTTCTTGAGCTTTAAAACAAAGATGCCCTGAGCTATTCTCTCCCTCACCCAACCATCTTGAAATTTTAACCTTAGAAGTGAAAATAAACAAAAAGTTACAACACAGTTTGTATTTTAGTTTCTATTCTGTTACCTATTAAAAATTACTGAGTTTGTCACCAAAGATTTACTGAGTTAGTCACAAGAGAGGAGACCTGTGGAACCTGTGGAAATAAGTTGTCAATTTTTATTTGTATTGTTTAGAAGAACGCTTTCACTGCAGAACGAATATCCTGAAGAGTCAATTCTTCAGATGTATGTAGTCCTAAGCGTGCTGTGTTTCTGTTCAGATATGCCATGCCACCTGTCCTCATGATTGTAAGAAGCCTATTACCTGCAACTGTTAGGGTAGTTCAGAGTTTGCATTTTTTGGTAGAAGTTATCGCTGATGACCACATTTTTAGCACCTTCACACTCGCAAAGAGGTGGTAACCATTAGAGACTTTTTATGCTCAGCAGCTTGCAAGCACTGTGGAACTAGTCAATCCTTGTACAAGATAAAGATAAAAAGTGTATTAAATGTTTTTCAAAGACTGTATGTTTCCTAGAAGGTTGAGCGAATTCATCACCAGCTCTAGGCAAGGATGCGGGACTTCATTTGCTGTGCATGAAAACAGGCCGGTCAAAAGAGGCAACAGAGGGGTTGCATGCTTTGGTTGGATCTGTAATTCCATCATGCTGTCTGAGTGGAAGATGTGTGGTGAAGGAGTTTCACAGCGTAGCCTGAACTGCCACTTCTGTGGAGAAACGATGTTCTGTCCAGGTTCTCCTGGGTGAGGCTGGAAGCAGAGGTCAGTTCTGCAACACTTAGCTGTGGATGTTTCACTGGAAGAACCTCAGCTGGGACTATGACACAGTCATTAACCAAGAAATCTGTAACCATGTTGATATCAAAGGCTCAGACTATTCTGGTCTTCTGGTGTAATTAGCACCTTAATTGCAGGAACACGTCCACCCAATGCTATTGTGAACCAACCAGCTCTTATCATGGTGTCATGCAGGACTCTTGCGCATCTGTTTAGAAGCAATTGCAGCATCAGGTGAAAAGGTAGATAACTTAGAGACCTGATCCTGTTACATTTTTCCTGATCTCAATCAAACCTGCTGTGCTTAGTTTCCTACCCTTATCCTTTGCATTAATTTATCAGGACTAGTGCTTGCTGAACAGGGTGTAAGGGAGGAGATGCCTTAGATGTGAACCTTCTAATTTCTGATGATTTTTCACCTCAGAATTCCTTTTTCCTCACAGAAATCATGTTTATAATAGCAATTAAGAAGGTCTTAAGGAAACCCTTTCATCTTTTGTCTTCCTGCCATGTTGATGAATTATCACCAAAAGTGGAAATACTGACCTTCTCTTCATTCAGAAAAAAATATGGAAAATTAAGTCAGTCATTATAGATTATTTTAATATATGCTGGCTAAAACTGCTTAGTTATGCGATAGCTATTATGTCATGGGCAAATTGTTACATTAGGATGGCTAATAATTGCCTCAATCAATAGTAGCCTATTTTGTTAGCATACTGTTGTATGTTTCTTGCCATTTTCAAGGTAAACGAGTGTTTGCATTCTGTTGACATCTTTATATCAATACTTGGCCACCTTCTCAGTGCCAGTGTTTTGACAGTTCCATGAGTTACAGAAATTAGTAGATAACACAGCATAGACAAATATTTTAAATATTTTTAGGATTTTTTTCTTTGTTAACTTTTCTGTGGCTGCAAACAACATGGAAGAAGTTCACAGGCAGCATGTTGTTCACAGTGCTGCCTTGAGATAGGTACTGTAAAATAAAAAAAAAAAGAAGTAAATTAGGTGGATTTAGTCTTCAGTGAAGCGACATTTATCAAAACATTGTACAAAACTTCTGCTGTGTTTACTTGTGTCACTTCATTCACATGTCATCACCCTTCTTGGAGCCTGAACTTTCTGTTGGCCACTGGAACTTGCGTGTTGAAAATAGTTTCTTAATTGTTCTATGCACTATGAGTATCTTTATTTGTCAGATTATGTCCTTATGACACAGAATATTGCTAGAGATGTATGATATGTAATATGAACATAATAAGAAGTGTCACTAGAGCTCATCCTTGATTAAGAATTTATTTTACTCTCCTCTTAACAAAGATTGACTGGATCACAGGCCATTTCATTTAGAAGGCTGTATGTGAGAGCTTTGTTGATTTTTAATTTTCTTCCATTGATTTTCAGCATCCAGAGAGCACTTGTTCTCTAATGGCTCTCTGCGTTGGTGTTTGCTTGCAAATTGAAGTAAAAGATAAATGGCTTTCAGGGTAATACCTCTCCAAGGGCTTCCACTTGAGGGCTGGTGGCTGTTAACAGAGCTGCAGTGTGTTTAGAAAGTTCTGTGCTCGAACAAAAGCATTCCTGAGCCTCTAAGTGCGGGAGAACTGTTTTAGCCCTGATGTGACAACAATCTCTAGCTGATTTATTAATCTTTAAAAGGAATAGCACAATTTGTCCACATTTTTCTATGAAAGTGAAATACTCTGCACTTTTCTTAATAGGGATTCAAATGTTTTCCTTCCACATGTTTTTCTTCAGCAAACAATTGATCTTTCAGTGAAAGAAGGGGAGAATTGCTGCTGATATTTGCTTAGTTGTGAGCAAGTATTTTTACTGAAATGCAGTAATCTTTTGCTTGTGCTAAGCTTGGAAGTCTTGGCCTGTGTGTTGGAAAACAATATTTTGAAATGGCTATAAATTTAATTTTCAAAATCTTTGCTTGCTTGGGAGTATTTAAGCTCATCTATAGTGAAAACTTGCTTTGTATTTGGATATTCTAACCATTCTTTTACGCTGTTTCTGTGATACCTCATTGCATTGTGTAACGATATTCTGTCTTATAATCACCACTAATCAAAGGGTCTGGCTTAGCACCCCTTACCCATTGCCTTCTAAGAGCAGGCTTTGCTATTTAGAAAAGACATATCCTTATTCTAGATTTGAGTTAGAAAGCCCTGGAAAAAGGGGTGTGTGGCTCTTGTAGGTCCAGGGGGATGATCCCATGGATCACGAGCCTCATGTCCCACAGGTGTTTGGCACTATCTCTTCTCATCAGCTCCTCTGGAAATAATTCCTCTTCATTGGCTCAGAAAGTTGCATTTGTGTGTCATATAGCTTTATACAGCACATACACACAGACTGCAGTATGTATTTTCGTACATTTCAATTGCAAAATTGGGCTAATACAAATTTTTAAGAGAGTTCAGTTATTAAACATATACTACTTATATAGAATCCATGTATGTCACGTCTTAATTAGGCTTTTAGCTTTTCAAGAGTGTCCTGTAAAATGAGTAAGAACTTGGCTTAAGGAACCTCTGATCCATTTTTGTTATTTTCTGCTTCTCATGCCATTTACATTGAGTTTAATTCAAGTAGCTTCAGCAAAGGTCTGAAGTAAGATATGCATTCATGTCTAAATCAGTACTGAAACAGCTTAAAAATCTATTCCATTAGCATGTAGGTCTGAGAAGTTAAAGACTGAGTCTGAAATGAAAAGGAGCTGCAAATCCTGCCTTCCTTTTTCTGTTCAACTCCTATATAATTTTGTGTCTGTAAGGTGAGTATTAAGGACAGTCTCCTTAACAGTCCCCTCAGCCTTCAGTGTCCAACAACAGTCTGAGTTTCATCAAAACTGAAGAATGGAGACCTGAATTTCAGGTTGGTTTTTGTATTCTGCTTTGGTAGAAGTTTAAACTGTTCATGTTTGGCGTTAAGTGCGTGGATGATGCCATTGACTTAAGTTCAGTGCATAAGGTTAAGCATTTGCCCAATTGCGTTTGGGAACTGGGGAATAAAATGGAATGCACAGAAATTACTCTTTACCGGGGAGTAGGACAGGAACCTCTCCATATCTGAATTTATAAATGAGAAAAGTAGCTATTTTCCAAGCAAAGAAAGTCACCATTTTATAGCAAAATGCAGTTTAACTGAAGCCACCCCTTAACTCTTTTTGTGAAGTCCTAAATTGCTGATGGCTACTTGTGCCACAGAGCACACAAAAATCTTTTGCTGGAGACTTTGTTTTGAGCTTGTGAGCCTTTTTCTTCTCAGTAGTTTGGCTCATATTACATCAGATGTGCTTTTGTTTTGTTTCTTCAGCACAGCTTTTAAGGTGACCTCTGCTGAGATAAAAGGACTAAAACCACTGTAGATTTTCCTGAAGCAACATCTTCAGCTGTGATGGTCAAGTCATTGCTCTAAAAGCAACTGCACGCTCCAGAAAAGAACCCAAACCAGACCAGAGCACACCTGGCAGAGCCTTTGCTTTTTCTCTGTCCATCCTGTATTGCTAGTGAAGGAGGGCAGTGTTTAATCTTCAAATAGAATAGTATATGTAATGCCCATAAAAATTACTGAGAAAAAGTGTTGTCTTATTTTGTCTTTAGCAATTTAAGGAGTATTGTATTGTGGTTGCATTCCTGGTTGGCTGTTCAGTGGGGGCTCTTCTGGAAGAGCTTGAATTTTAGGCTGTTTCTTCATCACTGTGTGGCTCAGTATTGTTTAAACCTAGGCAAGTCTAATGTGAAGTGATTTAAAATGCTCCCAGTAGTAAGGGCTGGCTTTAAGCTACTGTTATGAGAAACACCACTGAAACAGGGAAGATGACTGGGTTTGGACCATACACAGGTACCACAGCTACTCTGTAATGAAAGGACATGTATATGCTGGGGATGCATCCCAGGGCCTCATTTCCCAGGTGGTAAGTTTAAATATAGTTTTAGGTCAACACAAAGCCCCAGAAAAGGGTCTGTCTTCTCTTTCTCCCCGCAAAAAAAAAATGGGGGAGCCAGCAGGTTTGGCTTGAAGAAGCTCTTCTCACAAAGAGAAAGATACATCCTGCAAGAGAGGTGGAAGTTCCTGTTGCCTGGCATGGTGCTGATGAGGCTGCTCTGCTTGTGCTGTAGAGGGATCCAGCAGTTCTTGGTGAGAGGGTCAGTTGGTGTGTGTTTAGCTTTGTGTAGCTGTGAGTGCCTAAATTGAAAGTCAGGCAGTAGAGAAATGAAACCTCCATCTCTTGTGGAAGTGGCAAATAATAGACGGTAATGTGAAGGTGACTCTTTGTTTACTTTCATTGCAATAGAAGGCAGGAGATTTTGTAAGCAATATTAGACCATTTCACAATCCATAAATCAACCCATGTTCTTTGAAATGGGGGCCGAATCAGGGCTGCACAGGTCTTTTTATCAACAATGGATGCCCTAGAATATTTCCTTGGAAACAGGTAAGGCTGATATCAGGGAATATTCCTGAAATAAGACTCGAATGAATAAATTAGTGAAAGTTTTTAATAAGATGCCTAACAAGGGATTTGAGGGAGGGCACTGTAGTGGTTTGAAGCTGAAAATCAAGCATTTTTATGGAAATAGACTCATTAAAGCTGCCTGTTACAGAAGTGCAACTGTTTTTCCATGAACATGATATTTGTTCGATAATTGAAATACATTTCTTTCAAAGATACATACTGTCAGTTTTGGTTTTTTTGGTCATGTAATTCATAAATGCCCTTTACAAGTAGACTAGATACCTTGGCCCACAAAGCCTGGAACACATGTGCCTGCTTTTTACTGATCTACTAATATAACCAACCTGCAAACTAAAGGTTTATTTTATTACCTTTGAGTAAATTACTAATGTGAATCAGTAAGTAGAGAGGTGGTTCTGCTCCACAGCATGCATTGTTTAATGTTGATGAACCACATTCATGTTGCTTTAAGTTCTTTGCCTTATTCAAAAGACCTTATATGAACTAGCAACTTATTTTACGCTATATTTTAAAACTGACTATTAAAAAGCCATTCTTTCACTTTGAAACTTTTCATAGACCTTGAACAAAGACCTTGCTAAACGCCTTTGCACACAGGTTTGAGAAAGCCACTAGATCACTTACTGTAGTTATGCTGTCATCTTTTTAACTCTCCTGTTAATACTTAAGTTCCACAGAGTGCTGCTTAGTCCTTATTTCCACCACACAGAGTGACAGCCTTAGCTTAAGGAGGTTTTAGAAATTTTTTCTGGCTTCAGTGCTCATTGTCAGGGCGCATCCTGCGGCCGGAGGGACAGGAACTTATTTCATCAGGTATGTCCGTGGTGATGATGCCACAGTCAAGGGGATTGGCCCTGTCTGTGGCCTCAGCATAGGGCGTCTGGGAGCCTCTTCCTCAGTTTTCACATGTATTTTCAACCCCTCCTAATCCCATCAGTTGGCTCCCAGGCTGCTCTGCTCAAGCAGGAGGCTGGACCAGAGACCTTCTGAGGTCTGCTGGGCTTCTGGGTTACTGAGCACCACACACATTCAGAATTCAGTTTCATGGTTCCTACAGTCAAGAGGTTATGATTTACTTGATGTGTTTTTGTTTTACATGTGCATTTTTTAAACTTAAATTCAAAACTACTTAAGATTCTTGTTTTTTTGGAAATATAAGCAGTATGAATTCTGCCACTTATATATACAGTCTGATTATATAATATATTGTAGAGTTAAAGACATCAGGAGAAATACTGCATGCTTCATAGCATTTTGCTAAATCCTTAAAAATAGATGCTTTGAATCTTGAAGCCACCAGTTTCTCACTGCTCACTGTACAAAAATGTGTTGGTTCAATCCTACAGTTTGCCACAGATCCCATTTAAAACATTTATTTCTCATCTCCTTGGTAAATTTTCCTCTTTGTATGTATCTTAACTAGACTTTTCAAGATTTTCTTCTTCCCCTTCCCTGGATGGGACAAAGATTCCTCCTGTTGTGACCCCCAGAGCCCAAGTGAGACAAGAATCAGTGTCTTGTTAGGCTGAGAGCATCCTGAATTCTCCAGGAATGGAAAACTGTTCTGTTGTAAGCAAGATGACCCAAGTTCACATGGTTTTGTTGCATTATGTACATTGGTATTGGTTCTTATGTCACTTGGTTGACTTGTCACTTAACAACCTCCCTGTCTTGAAGTTGAAATGGCACATTGGAGACCAGTTGAACCCAAAAGGCACTGGTGATCTGTCGTGTGGGAGTTAAGGGTGTCTGAAGCTGTGGTTTGCAATTCGGTGAGTGCTGCTGGGGTCCTGTGGCACATGCTATTAGTTACGGTTTCCCTTCAAGCAAAGGGTTTGCAAGCACCTTTGTACCAAGTTCACTGGCAACACAGAATGCCATATTACACATGGAGTGTTCACCCCCTTCCAGAGTGATCCCTTCTGAATTTTTTTCTTTTTCCATACAATTATTTTTCTATACATACTTTGCTGTTTATTGATGGATTTTTTTCATGTCTTCCACCTAATTTTGTTTAGAATGTGTTTATCTGCGTAAACCGGTTTATACTTTTCACTTCAGGTTGTTCATACAAAGACATCAAAGAGTACGAGAGATTTATATCTAGCCCTTGGCAAAGCTGGGAGTGAGATGCTGGAATGCAATTTTTCATGAAAAAAGAAAGAAAGAGTCAGTTGAGGTGGCTCACACCCCACGTGTGTCAGCATCAGGGATTGCCTGCAGGTGCTGATTGCAAATCAATTAATAGAACATGTTCTCAACCATTAGTTTCTTAGGTGTATATCCGCATTGTTAGTGCATGAACTGCAGGGTTGTTGGCGGTTCACACAGGCTATTGAAAGTAGACTTGTATAGGACTTATTTCTTTTTTTTTTTCCTTCAGAAGTCTTTTCAAAGCAGGCAGGCTGGGAGACTCTGCACAGTGTACCTATAAGCAAAGTACATTCTATACAGCATATTGGGTGACCCCTTTCAGCTCTTCCTATAAACAGCGGAACACCTGCTGGTGGACTTTGTGTTGGCATTTTCATCAGGTTTCTGAAGAGGCAACATTGCTAACTTGATCGATAAAACTCACATTTACTGATTACACAGATCTCCCAAGACAAACAGTGAATTTGTAATTGCTCAGTGTACTATATTTTCTAGCAGCTATATCCAGCCACACCATTTGGTTTGCATGTGTCGCCAGACAGGATTCGGATCACTTCAAATCTCTTTCTTCTCCCACATGACTGTGAGTTGATGGACTTTCTTTAGCTGAAAAGCAGAAACATGCTTTTTACAATCTGAGCCTGTCACTGCATTCTTCAGAGCAGCGACCATAACGTGAAACAAATGTTTTCAGGTTTTAAAAGGGTAGATTGTGACAGCTGAGGGTGCTACCTTAAAAAAGAGATAGACTGCCTCAATATAGCGTACTAATCCTACAGATTAATAATAACAAACAAAGTTATTATAGTATGTCCACCTGACCTACACTATCACCAATTTTAATTGTATTTCTGAATATAAATCTAATTTTTGTTGTTTCCAAGACAATGCTAGGAACTGTGAGATGCCGTATGTGTTGTTACCTCTACAGCTGTGTACCTGCTCTTTTCTTGCACATTGGCAGACACATCAGTCATAAGTTCTGGGAATCTCAGTTCTCCAATACACATAAAAACTCTGGGCTTAGTATAAGTGTTGGGCCTCTTGTGCAAACTGAATGTCAGTCAAGAAAAACTGATAGTTAAATCTTGGAGCTGAGGGTAATTAATTCATTTAACTAAGCCTATCTGGATATCTGCAAACCACTGTGCTACATGGTAATGGGCAAGCCTCTCAGACTGCCTTTTTCTCCCTGGGTTTGGTAAAGCAGTTATTCTCCTTTTTGAAAATGCAGGTCATGTACGACTTGGAAAATACATGCTAAATAACACAAAACAGTTAGATGAGAACTTCATTCCCGTAATCACATTTTCCCTAGAATTGCTGTTGCTTTTTAGTAATCTATTTACTGCTGTAAGAATGCTGCAATTACTGGACTAAAGTGTACTTACTGAAGTACTTCATAAGTAGCTCTGTTAGAGGTATGTCCTGCCTGAGAATTACAGCCATTCCTTCCCTGTTTCCTTTTTTTCTGGAGCTTAGATTCTCTGTTGACATGAGTAGACGAAGTTTAATTGAGAACAACACTCAGTTTTGAGTCCTGTCTTTGCTATCTCCTCTCCTGCCCTTTGGTTGTTACTACTGAAAGAAACTCCTCTCATTGGCTTGCGTAATTTATTTTGTAAATGTAATAGCTTTATCCTCCCTCTTTCTGGGTCTGCAAACCTGGTATCCCTGGAAAATCCATGGAAAAAGAAGGGAAGGATTCAGTGGTGCTGAATGGCTGGAATTGACTTTCCTCAGGGGAATTTTTGTACTCTTGGGGCTTGATTCTCCACTGTCCTGGAACTTGCTTAGTGACTTTAGAACCATGAGGAGATTAAAGCACACAGGTCCTCTCTTAAACTCCATGACAATGCAGAGAAACAGGATTGGTTTTACACAGCAAACAGAAAGGATTTGAGTATCCTAATACAAGGGTTAATAAATGTTCCCAAGGGTAGAAACAGCCTGAGATTCCTAATGAGTATTTTATTGCATTTCAGGCAACCATTTCACCAGAATTATCAGCTTTGCTTTCTTTGAAGCAGACTGACCTGCAGCTGAACTGTGCTAAGACACAATTTTAACAGAATTATACCAGCTGTTAATAGAGAGTTAGAAAAATCCATGCGCTAGATTCGCAGCTGGTATAAATTGATGCAATTACATTGTGTTCAGGGGAGCTCTGCTTGTTATGTGAACCTGAGGGTCTGGTGTTTGGAGCCTTTCTGAGGCTGATGTGCAACGTGTAGCTTCTGTTCTCCCATGTGCTGTTTTCTTTCCTGTGAGATGGTGAAAATATCTGGTTTTAGTCTTAGAGATTCCTCTTTTGGAGTCTGAGTCTCCTGAATTTGACCTTTTGCTGCCTCTAATGCTTCCCTGCTCTGGACGAGCGCAGCGTGCCTGGGTGGGAGTGCACTGGCTGGTTGCAGATACTGAACCTCCTCGAGGTAGGAATAAGTGTAATACATGGGATATGTTTTTTCACTTCATTGCTTAGAAGCACTTACTAGTAGGTTCAGTTTTCAAGGAGAGGCTGCACTGTAATATGTTGAAGATACTTACATGTGAGCAGTATCTATTGTGGTCCAAGCCACTGGTTTGCAGGTAGGTCAAAATAAGAGAACTAAATTGGTGGGCTCATCTCTTCCAGGTTGCTTGATGGTTAGAAGAACTACTCCTGCAGCTTTCTCCTTTAAACAGATTTGTCTCCTCTAGAAGTTAGTTGTTTGTTTTTAATATCAGATAAAGTTCTTAATGAATAGTTTAATCGCTTTAAGTAATTCTGTTGTAGTACTCTTAGACTATAAAATTCCTAGAAGATAAGCACTAAATCCAGAGCAACCTGAAAAAAATGCTAAACTGCTTCTTTCCAGAATGACATTTTTTGGTATCTGTCTACAGTTGTGCAACATCTGAGGTTTTCCCCTTGTTATTTTGGAACTATGAATTAATAGCTCTGTGCTGTAGGTGCTATTTAGTAGCCCTTGTTTCTATAGGCAGAAGTAAAAGCCTTCAAAAGAAATGAAGGTAGGTAAATTTATGCTAAAGACATTTTGAACATCTTTGCTTTTTTTGATGTCTAAACCGAGACATTTTTTAGATGATTACTGCTTGCCATTTTGTAAAGTAGGGCTTTGTCTCCAAGTGGATGTTCTGGAATGAGATACCAAATCCATTTTGTCTTTGCTTTTAGGCAGCCTATTACAGCTAGAGGGATGGGAAGCAAGATGTTAAATGATGTGTCTTGGGCCATACATACTAGTTTCAGAGAAGCATTAAAATCCAGAAGAAATTAGTATCCTTCTTTGGACTGATAGCTTTCAGTGAAAAAAAATCTTGCTGTTTGTGGTGGGATGTTTTTTTTGATTGTGTTTGTTTGTTTGTTTGTTTAATTTTCACGTTGCAATAATTCTGTATTTTTCTTTAAAGGTTTCTTTTCATATTTATGGGTGCCTAAGTTACTTCTCTCTTCCAATATGCAGCACCCCTCATGACCACAGGGTGCTATTCCTGAAGTGTGAGATAGGAGTATGTATTTCTAGCCTATTTTAATATTGGTTTAGCAGGTGGAAGAGGGAGCAGAATTATTTTCAGGTGGCTAGGTAGTCTGCGGTGTAGCAGCAGCAGGTGAACTGCTGGCCTCTAGTGGTAAATGGGGAGCAATCGGAGAGTCTGAGTACCTCTTGCTAAGAGGTGGTCACTCCTGATGTTATTTCATGTAAATTACACCAAAATTTGAAGTATGACCAAAACCATGGCTATGATTTTGTTCAGTTACATGAATTATTTTCAGTATGATTCAGGTAATCTTGGAATGAAATAGTCTTCACTTTTACTTGTGTAAATAAAGCTCAGGCTGTGTGAGTAGCAGAATAATAAAATTCTTGTTGTGATAGTCTCGGGTAGAGTTATTTTAAGGGACTATACTATCAGTATTTTACAAGTTCTGGAAAGAAGAAAATTGTCTGTCAGGTTGCTTGTGATGGAGAAAGAGAAGTCATTATAAACCATGTAGGAGAAAGAGAAGTCATTATAAACCATGTAATCCTCTGAAGAGACTTTTTTTTTTTTCCAAGTGAATCTATAAGGAGATGTGACTCTCCCTGGGCTATATGGGCAGCTCTCTCTTTCTACAGTTAATGAGGAAAAGAATATAGAGGCAAGTTTGGTGTCCTACAGGTAAGTGCTGTGTTACAGGCCTGATCTCTACCCTCCTGAGACAGCAGAAGCCACAGGGGGGAGGAGCTGCAACATTCCTATTTTTAACACATCACTGAACTGTGGTCCAGCCCAGCAAGTGTTGCACTGGTGCTCACATGAGCTCTCCTAATGAGATTCAGTAGCTGTCACGTGGAATTGGTAGACAAAACATGCTGGATCTGTCCAGCAGCCTTTAGGACAAATGTTCATTATAGCCATACTGTAGAGGGATTCAAAGAAGGGAGGAAAATGCAAATCTTTCAGGACAGTTGAAAGGAGAGAAAGCTCCTTCATTAACCCCAGAAGCAATTAGTGTGAAAAGCGAGACATTTAGTCTTACTAATTTGTGTATTGTCAGATGTTTTTACATTGCTTTAATTTTCTTCAGTAAATATATCAGAGTTAAAATTTACCCGTTGCCCAACTGTATTAGTACTAGATATAGTTACTCTCAGCTTAGTTCAGTCACTTTTTTTAAAGGGCACAAATAATGGCCCTGAGTCCCAATAACAGGATATGGTATAATTCAGAGGTTGAACCAAAGAATCTGTGCCAAGGTAAAACCAGAATGGAATTTGATTCACTCGCTCTGAATGGTGAGTTAGGCTTTTGCTTTGAGTTTGAGCTAGCATTTTCTGGTTAGCCCAGACTCACTGCCACTTCTGCAAGGATATTACCTTCTGTAAGACCTCCTTCATCCCCTTTTTCCTTCCTCTCTTCAGTTGCTGAAGTGACAGAAAGGATCTGCTTACGCTTACATGCACCTCAATAACAGTATTTGCCAAATGTTCTCTGGCAGGACATTTTGTGGTGACTAAAAGTTTCTCTTTGTGTTTCCATTCACTCTTTTTTTTTTTTCTTTTGTCTATTTGGAGACATGTGAAGCATTTGCTGGATTTCCGGATGTGTTCCATCCAGTAGAAGAAGGCATTGCAGATGGAGAACCCCCAGAAATGCAATTTACTTTTCTTTATAAAAGATAACTTGCAGTGCAGGTGATTCAACTGCAGCCCAAGGGCTGGAGGGCCCAGCCTCTCCCCGTCTGCCCGGCCATGGGCTGGCTGATCGCACTGGGGTTGTTAGGACCTGAAGGAAGAAAATGGTGATAGAAAATTTAAAAAGCCAGAAACTGCCAGAAGCTTGAACAGCCAGGTGTTCTTTACTCAGTATAGTCTCTGTGAAGTTTCTGTTACTGTCAATATTTTCATGTTTAAGTTTTACCTCTGAAACTGTCAGAATTTCAGCAACTACTGAGTCTTTTGGAGCTTTTCCCTGGTTATCCCCACTTTGGAAGAATGTTTGGCTTTACTGTAGCTGCTGGAGATCAGGCTTTGTGTTTGGTTCTTAGTGCTGTTCCCCTCATTCACAGGGAGCAGTGGCTTGGAAGAAAAGACTGATGCTCCTCTTGGCATTCATAATAGGATTTCCTTCCATTTAGAGGCCCTTAACATTACTTACTCAGCTGTGCAGGGGTTGATGTCAGTGAATAGCTGGCTGAGTCATTTTTGAGTTATTTAACATGTTGAGAATAAGCCTGAAGTGTCAGATGAGTAACGTCTACATAGGCTTTTTCTAGCTGCAGCCATTCTGAATTTCTGTGCTATATTAAAGTTAAGCTAATAATAGTACTTTGGGTGATACTTTGATGGGAAGCTTTGCTAATGCATTTGTGAGGACTGAAGAGGCTGGTTAATTTACTGCTACAAATGTTAGAGGCAATGATGGTAAACTGGAGATTGAATGAATAGATGGAGCTGCTAGTTGTTTTGCTAAAGATAAAATATCTGTCTGTAGGTCTTTGAAGCACATTAACTGATAAATGGGCACAATAGCTGCATTGTCACAGCAGGAGTTGTTTCTTTTCTTCTTTAAGAATGGATGCTTAGTGTTTCAAGTAGAAACTGATTGTTAAAAGTGAGACTAATTTTAAGAATATGGGTACAGATACTCAGTTCCTTATTACATGTTAGTAGTCGTTCCCATACTGAATCTTTTTTTCCAAAGTAGACTCATTTAGCCCAAGTTAATTAGGCAGTGGGAGGGTGGTACATCCCTGTGTAGCTGTCAACAAATGATATACAAAAGGCACCCATGTCTGCTCTACTGTGCAGCAACATAAAGCAGGGCCATCTCTGAGCTGATTTTGGTGACTTGAGAAGGTTAAGAGAAGAGTGGTGGCAATGAAAGCTGCATCTGACAAGAGAAGGTGAGGATGGGGAGGCATACTGGGGAGCCAATAAGGCCACTGTTGTAGCGGAGTTGTGTCAAATACATCTGTGTACATCTGGAGAACCAGACCCCTTTTTGGTGTCATTGGTGGAGTCAGTGGAGCTAAGGTGACTCAACACATTTGAGATATTTGTCTCAGGGGGTCATCTGCTTTATTGAGACTTCGTGGGCTCAGAGATGTGGAGTAGCCGATGTCCACCGTTGACTAATCTGAGAGAGACATCACAGTTAGGAAAGTAAGATCAGAATATCTAATAATAAATGCTGCAAGACTTTAACCCTCTAGAAATAATTCCTGTTAAAATTAAGTTTTGTTAGATGTTAACTGTTCATAAAAGCAAATCTTACAGATATATGCTTTCTTAAAATGAATAGTTTTATATTTGTATCAATAAGCTGATAATAAATATTGGATAGTATATGTTGGCTTCTGTGTCTATGGGTTTTTTGTGTATGGGTGGAGTTGAAGGGTGGGGGCTAAATGTATCATGCCTAGGTTATTTTGTTTACTTTCTTGCTTTTCCTTACCCTTTGGTGTCTCTCAATGGAGTAGTTGTACTGTATTAGATAAATTATATTCCTGATATGAAATTGTATAGATAAGCTTGAAAACTGTTTTGAAAGAAAGTACTCTACTAAGTTCTGTGGATTGGGTTTTATTTCACTCGTTCATACTGAATAAGGCTATAGAGGAAGAATCATATGTTATATGGTATTGTTTAGTATCAGTAACAGTGGCAGAAAACAGCTTTATATATTTGAGTAATATTTCCTTGGCTAAGTCTGTGAAAGCATCAAGGGCAGCACAAAGGAGCAGGCCAAGGTAAGAGTAGGAGACAGAAATACTGAAAAAGATGATAAAAAATGAATATACATCAGTGCAAATACACTAAGCTTGGGACAGCCTTTTGTTGCCTTCTCCTGAAATCACCACATTTGAGGGATAAGCTGGTGTGTGAAACACAATGTGTGTATGCTTGTTTCTGACTGCTGCTCTCTGCTTGTCGGTGGCACTTTCCATCCAAACATTTCAGTGCAATTTTTGTGCAATTTCAAAGCATTTAGTTGAGAGAGGTTCTCCTTCCCCTCTACTCTGCCCTGGAGAGACCACATCTGGAATATCGTGTCCAGTTCTGGGCCCCTCAGTTCAAGAAGGACAGGGAACTGCTGGAGAGGGTCCAGCGTAGGGCAACAAAGATGATTAAGGGAGTGGAGCACCTCCCTTATGAGGAAAGGCTGAGGGAGCTGGGTCTCTTTATTTTGGAGAAGAGGAGACTGAGGGATGACCTTATTAATGTTTATAAATATATAAAGGGTGAGTGTCACAAGGATGGAGCCAGGCTCTTCTTGGTGACAGCCAATGGTAAGACAAGGGGTAAAGGGTTCAAACTGGAACATAAGAGGTTCCACTTAAATTTGAGAAGAAACTTCTTTACAGTGAGGGTTACAGACACTGGAACAGGCTGCCCAGGGGAGTTGTGGAGTTTCCTGCTCTGGAGACATTCAAACCCGCCTGGACACCTTCCTATCTGGGTATTCCTGTTCCGGCAGGGGATTGGACTAGGTGATCTTTGGAGGTCCCTTCCAATCCCTAACATTTTGTGATTCTGTGATTATGTAGTGAAACTGTAACCCAGACAAGTTAAGAGACTTGTCTGTGGCTGTCCCAGGATGCGAGACAGATGCAGAACCCAGCTGTGGGAGGCTTGCTTCTGTCGTCCCCTGCATCGCTTGGCCTGGCAGCCTTGCGGTGGGAGCCACAGCACCTCTGCCTGTGGGCTGCAATTGTGTTCATTGCAGAAGATTGTTGGGGTAGAGTCACAGTGTGTCTTGTAAGTACTTTCACAGCGGTATTCTGGAGACCACTGCTGAATGTTACTGTGTGGGGGACACTGTCTGTAATCTACAGGCAGTAAACAAAGGGAGCAGGGCCAGATCTTCAGCCCATCTAGCACGCATCTAGCAGTGGTCATTTTCTGTCCAGATCAGCTCCCACTTTAGATGTGAGGAAGGCAATGGGGTCAATGCCCCATATTGTCTCTGCATCCCCCTTTGCTCCAATTGTACGTTTTTTTTTCACAGCATACATGAGTGGATAAACTTCTCTTTTGTAATTCTCTTTGTGATTCCCTTGCATGTTTTTCTTTCCCTCCCCTTTGTACATAGACCAAGTGATAAACGTGGAAAGCAAACATGCAAGAATAAACAGATCATCCACTCTCAGTATCCCTTACAGACAGTACAGACTTTAAAATGTTTTTTCTTTCAGCTAGAAATGTCAAAAGTGTCAGCGACTGGGAAGCCACTGCTTTGTTGACACAATTTTCACGTGTATCAAGGCTCTTAATGAGCAACTCTTAAGGAAAAGAAGACCAACACAAGTAATTGTACTGATCATTGGGGTTACCCTGTCAGCTGTAGTTCTCCTTTTCAGAAAGAAAAAGAATATTTTTATAGTAATTAGAAATGCAGGATATAGTGAGGACCAAGAGTCTCTTTTTACAGCTGGAATATGAAGCTTCCAATCAGCCTGAAAATTGAATAACCATTTCTGCCACCGTATTGAGAGCAGGCCTGCAGATGTGGTGCAGGGCCATTAATGAGCTGACAGTAGATCATTGTCCTAACCTTGGCTTGGCCTCTGTGTCATTCACAGGTAAAGTGTGAATATCTTCAGGTGATGTAACTGAATAGGATGCTGCCTCTTGAGATTTCTAAAACTCAACTAGCCTCTTGCCTAGCACAGTTATTCTTGCAGGTGCAGTGGAACAGGGATGTTCTTAGCAGTTAAAGCATTGAATAATTGAAGCTGAGGGAAATGCTTCTCTTTGAGGGATTTAAGCATGCAAAGTCTATTAATACCTATGAGAGTAATGCTTTTAAATTGTGCTAGTGCTGAAATGTAAAAATATGAAAACTGATCTAAGATATGTATCTTTTTGGCCAGGATTGTCTGAAAACTGAAATATTGCTGTTCTACCATTTACTGAAATGTCTTGGGGGGCGCAGGGGGGCGGGAAGAGCATCATCACTCACTGGTCCATGTACTATGTAGGTGTGATGCTTTCTCTGCTGATTCCAGTGTCACTATCCCAGGTATAAAAGCTGTTCACACAGGATCTTTACGTAGTGTGAAGGTTTTGTTTGTTTGTTTGTTTTTTAATACATAGACCTTTTTAAGACAGGTCTGTGCAAGAATTGCTTCAATACTGGGACCGAAGTCGGAATTCACATTCTCCAAAGACTGAAAAACTTGATACGTGAACTAACTTAGATGTCCTTAGACGTTATTTCCCTGAGGAAAAATTTGTGGACCCTGTATTTAGAAACAATTTTTTTTGTTGTTGTTTTGGAGGTGTTGTTATAGAAGCAGATTTTTGTATGGCAACTAGTGCTGATAATATTTTAATCAACACACAGAGAAAAAAACACCATGTCAATAGGCTGGATTAAAAAAATCAAACGTTACTTTCTCTCTACTCTCTTTCATTACTCTTCCTCTGCTTCCTAAATGATACCTCCTATTTAACTTCCTGATTTTATGATGATTTTAAAGAACTGTCAACTTGACAAAGCTTGGAAATTTAATTTGCTTATAAACATCCAGAATATTTAGATACTTTCTGTTAAAGCTTTTGTATTTATTTGATTTTTGTGATTCTATCATTGCTAAGGCCTTAACTCTCCCGGCTACCAGTTTTATTTGGTTTGTATTTTCATTAGAGCCTTACCTGCAGAAATTAGATTTAAACCTCATGGCAGTAATAAGGACTGATTTGTTTGCTCCTGAATGCTTTGGTTGTACACCCTCATCTTTCAAGGTCACATGTTCTGGCTGTCCCTCAGATTTCAAACAAAATGAGGTCCTTTAGATGCATTTTGTATTTCAGCCTAACAAATAATATTTGGTTATGTACTTAATGAAAAAGATTGCTGGTGGATGCTCTCGCTCTACTTTCAGTTGTTATCTGTGCTCATTGATCCATGAGAGCAGTTTAATTACACTGAGAATGAATGTCAACGGATGTAGAAAGAAATAAATCTTTTAAATCTGTATAGCATACTTCACTGAAATAACCGAGTTTACTGCCCTGCCCAATACTACCTTTAAGAAAGGTTAAAATGGAGATATAATGGGCTGTGTGTCTGCATCCTTCAGCACTCACATTTAACCTGTCTGTCACTACTTTTAAAATCAAGGGTTGGGACAATTAGTGTATTTGTAGACGAGAGCTTTGTAGACTGCAGGTGATCTGTCTTTATGGGATATCTCATGTTTATACTAGGTTGATTTGCTGTGGATTTATTTTAGCCACACTTAAAATGGCAAGAATTAGCTATGAGAGGGTAGGAAGTGGGCTGCACTGTCACCCACATAACATATCAGAGAGAGTTGTTGGCTGGGCTGAGCTTTGTCTCTTAGGTAGTGGTGTGGCAACATTTTGGTTGGGTGGGAAATGTAGACTTTATTGTGTTTTGCTGCGAGGAAGTGCATTCTGGAGGTTTTTCTTGAGCATTAAGTATTGTTCAACCATCAGAATCACCAGCTGTGTTTTCCAAATCGTGGGATTCAAGACACTTATTTGTATGCATGTGAGGCAGAAGGGTAGTTGATGTTTAGGTCAGTACCTTGAATGGCCTCTCAAAATAACGTAGTAGTGTGACCTGATTGTTGCTAATCTCATTTCCTGGGTTAAAATGTGTTTGAGATTTTTGGCTGCATTTTCTGGCAGTCAGCTGAATTGCTGGGTGAAAATACAGTAATTTGAAACAACTCGCATTTCTTTAACTCTATTTGTAAGTGAATTTCTCAAAGGGCTTGATAAAACCTTTAATTATAGAGTAGCTGTAGAATAAGTATCTGTAGGACAATGCAGGTACCATTTAAAGCTCAGCTACATCTCCTTTATGGCAATCGCGCTTAATGTCAACTAATGAGCATGGTGTTCATGAGAGAGCAGATATTGGCAGGATAACACAGCCGTTGATGCAACTATAAAAGGTCATTGGATTTTTAAGCTTTCAGTCAGCAAACAGCTACTTAAATGGACAGGAACCAGGACTGATGCTTCAGCCATTATAACTGTAAGGTCACTTAAATACATATGTACAACCAGTGAAAAAATCTAACTCTGACAGCTTCTACCTTCGTGGCAATCAGGGGAAAGCAGGCCTGACCTTTCTGGCTCTTAGCTTACCTGCATTAAGTGCAAGGCAAGCACTCGTTGAAGGCTTCATGTTTGTCACCCTCCCATGCACTCACCCGCTGCAGACGTTAACTAACAGATTAAACTGTCCCTTCATTTAAAATAAAACCCAAACCTTTCTATTAAACAGTAATGAAAGAGGTGTTTTTTGCCTCCCTCTCTAAATGTTACGGTGTTTACTTTTGATGCTGAGACTGAAGTGATTTCCCTGAAGTCAGGCAGGAGCGGGGTTCTGGAGGTAGGAATTATGGCTTGAGTCTTCTGGCACTTGGTTGATGTCTTGTCGATTGGGCTGCACTGTCCGCACCAGTGGTGTGTGTCCAGTGTTTCCAGCTTGCTCCTGTATTTGGTGATAAAGTCACAGGAATAAGCGTTGCTCATCTTGTTTCTTGCTAGACCGTTTATTATATTAAAATCTGTGTGCTGTGTAATCCTCCAGTTGAACTCAAGGGTTGGTATATAAAAGTCCAGTGTCTCTGGTCCATTTAACTTTGCAGTTTCTAAACATGGTTATTGATACTCCTCTGTCCTTTATCTGTAATTGCTGCAAGGACTTGGTGATCCTGTCTGATCAAGTGTGTTGTACACAGAAGTAGCTTGCAAAATACTAAAGAAATGATGAATGGAAAGGAGGAAGAATTGCGTGTTAAACTTCACTTCTAGTTACTTGTGATTTAGGAAAAGGATAAATTCTTCAACTGTATGTTGTTTGTTTGTTTTTTTGTTTGTTTTTAATTTAAGAATGGCATTTTCCCCATAATTTTGTGATTCAGTGACTTGTAAAAAGGAAAAAGAAAAATATTGCTACTGTAGTTCTGCAATGTACACAGTAGGCCATACCCAGAAGTGGTACAAATGTTGATATAAATGAGGGACTTGCATCTTTCAACTGCAGCAATCTAAAAATTAGGTATTTAGCACATTTTAGTTGTCAAAATTATTGAAAAGGTAATGGCATCTCAACATGACACATCATAGAACTGAAGTGATAGTTGAAGTATATCATTCAATATGGAAAGTACAAGGGTGATGAGTTTTGTCTAGAGACTGAAGATATTTTCACTGAGAGACTGGTTTTTAGAAATAACCAGTGAAGAAGATTTAGAAATTGGCCTTTCATTGTCATTATTGACTAATTCTTTGTGTTTGCTGTTAAAACCTTAAGTATCTCATCCTGTGTTAAGTTTGCATTTCTAAATCAATACTACCAAAGGAGAATTTTGCTTGCAGAGTTCATTCCATGTCCTACAAAAGAAAACTATTAAAGAAGTATTCCTGTTTCCATTGATATATCTATTGTGCATCATAAACTGGCTTGAAACGATAGATCAATGCTGTTGGTTGCTCAGTTGTTCATGTCTTCTGGTATAAATTACCATTATTATTACTCTTAAGAATATGTTAGGTAGGCATTTGAGTGTCTGTTGGTACTTGTGGCACCAGTTGGCACCAATGGTTGTTGAACACCTCTCAAAGCAGTGAAATATGACTTCTGAACCTGAGGAACTGTGATAGAGATTGTAGTTTGTGTAGAGAGGGTGTGGCAGTAAAGAAAAGATAGTTAAACTAGAAGGGCTCCTTTATTGGGCAAGATGATGGCATGCCTGGAGATGAACAAAGTGAATTGGGGATATCTATTCTAACTTTTAGTTTGTTAGTATCTGATCTCCCTGCAATCCAGGTCTTTTGTTTTTGGAAAAGCTGTGTTCTTTCTCATTTGTGTGTGCACTGCTAGCCTTCAGGCAGAAATTACCTGAAAACAACAACAAAAAAGTCTATTATGTACCCACAAGGCAGGTTAGAGTTGAGCTCCATCTGTACTAAAATGACTTTTCACTCCTGCTATCAGTACTAACAATAATTCGGTTGTTGTTTTGTGGTGTGTTTGGGGTTTGTTTGGTTGGGTTTTATGCAATGGAAAATACACAATGAGACATGACACCATTTAAAATGGTCTTCATTCTCCATGACCATTTGCTATTGATTACAAAGGCATAAAAGTGTTTGTTGCATGTTCCCCTCAGAAGGGCTGTATTGAACTACAATCTGTCTCTTTTATAAGACCACTGTGGTATTACTATTAAGCAGGTTTTCCTGCAGACATTGCAAATAGAGGGCAAGTTGTGTCTAATGTCAATCAAATAGAGATGTTAAAAATGAACAGGCAGGTGGTCTCTTGATAAAGAGACCAGATCCAGATCACTTACAGGTCGTTCTGAGCTGAGTAAGAATTTGTTGTAGGCATTGTTTTAATAGACCACAGTGGTCCATTGCCTGAGAAAGGTGGTTCCAATAAGTTCTAATAAGAACTTCTGGTCAATAAGGTACAACTGAGATAATTACCTTCCTTTAGAATTAATCTTTAAGGAAAATCTCAATGTGATTAATGAAGAAAGAAGATTCTTCATAAAGGTTATACATTGATAGTGTTAACACTTGAGAGATACTGAAAAAGAATGTAATATATTTGTAGAACTTAAGTGTCTTCCTGAATTTCATACCAATACATGCTTTCTGAAATACGTAATCAGTGGACTGCTTTAGATTTGGCAGCAGATGTGATTATAATCTCCTTTCTGAAGAAAGTTAGTTGTCAGTCATTCAGTTCAACACAGTATTTTCTGCTGAAGGTGAAATATCAGTACTACCTGCTTGATGAGGATATTTAGATTCCATGGCTCTTTTAGCAAAGGTGGATTTTTTTTTCTGTCATTAAGATTGTAATCTGCTGAAGTCTGTAGTTGTTAGGCACATTCTTTAGCTGTCAGCTGTCACTGTTGCAAAGTTGGAGCTTTTCATTGGCACTGTATGTGACTTTGAAGTCTTCTGGGGTGAGCAGAACTGCTGTGTTAAAGTATTGCTCATAAAAATGTAAATACCAAAAGAGACATTATCTAGGGAAAATCAGATTTGCAGAATGTGCAGATCTACATGGTAAAACTTTGTGATGAGCAGCAGCAATAGAGATTTGGGTATTGAGATGAGTAACGTTGGCTTTTGACTCTTGAAAGGTGGCAGGGAGGCAAATCACCAGTTCTTGGAGAAAACAGTTGTGTATGCTACAGGGCTTTTGACAGATGGGTGTCTGCAGTAAGGCGTGCAAGCTATAGTTTCTGCTGCTGCTGTTGACTTACGAATTCAGGGGGGTTAGTGCTGGATCAATAGGGATTTCAGAAGGCTTCAAGGCTTATGCTGGGAGGTGAGTGAGTGATATCCTTGGACATTCAAGAGGTTACTCAGTAATAAAGCAGGCAAAGGTATGAATTTCTAATACAACAGTTATAGGAAAGAATGAACTTCATAGCTTGAAATATGTTATTTTTTCTCTCTTCAACAAATGCACGTATAACTGAGATTCAGTTAATTCAGTTTGGTAATTGGATTAGCAGTTTCCGTGGTAAAGCCTGACTGAGGGTAGCGGTGACAACAGAAACACAAACCTGTTATTCTTTCTAAGAGCTGAAAGAGTAATCCTTTTGGTGCTGTTTTTCGTGAGGTGGCTGTCTGTCCTGTGATGAATGTGTTGAACCACCCAAGCTCCTGGGGAGGACGAAGGAGAAAAAACTTTCAGGAGAAGACAGGTACCACAAATTGGTTCTGGCTGGTTCTGAAAGAAATTGGAAGGGATCTAAATCTAAAGACTTGATGAAGAATTAGGGAGAGGGACCAGAGCAGGATCTTTGCTGTATGCATGGATGCACACCAGCTCATCTTACAGGAAAAGGAGACAACAACAGGGCTATATTGCTATTCTGATGTCTTTACATTAAGCTGGTTTTTCCAGATATATTCAGGTATCTGATAAAGGAAAAAAAAAAGGCTGGATTAAGCTGACCTCAGAGCTGCTCCACAATGTCACATCCATTGTAGAGGGAGAGTACCTCTTAAGAGAATTATGAGTATTTATCTGAATATTTATGGAAATTCTTTTCATGTTAGATAAAAGCTGATGTGCAGAAATGGAGAATTAGGAAGCAAGGAAAAAGCCTAATGTAAATAAGAGCGCTAGGATTTATTGGTGTCAGATGTTAGTAAAAGGCTGTGTCACTTCAGGGAGAAAGGTGGGGTATTTGGTGCACATTTCCTCTTAGATTAAAAGTTGTAGGCAGAATACAAGCCAGCCTACTTATGTTTCCCGAGGGGGTGGGGCATCCTCTTACTGAGACGAGAAGAGCAAATGGGGGCACAGCAAAGTGCACCATGTACCACCCTTGCTGTCTCTGTTCTGCAGCAGGTAGCTCACTGTGTCCCTTTCCTAGACTGCCTGTAAGTGACCAGAACCTCTCACTTCTCAAAGAAGTAACCCAGCGTCACCCTTGAGAAAATGCTCCTTAGAGCCTCAGGTACACGAATGGCAAATCTATTGGAAAGCAGTGATTTCTCATATTAATGCGTGATCGTGTTGGATTTGTTGAGTCTACAGTGTCACATTTTGACTGAATGCTTGGCAGAGGGAAACCCTCGATTACGTCTGAACCCCTATACAAATCTGCACCAAAATGCAAATGTATTAATTATAATCTTAATAAAAGCAGCAGGTGCAGATGGCATTGACACCTTTAGAGAAAATTCTAAAGGATTACTGTAGCTGAATTTTCATATTCTACAATTACTCAATTTTTAAGTAACTCAGTTTCCAAATATTTGTAATTCTTCTTATTGCAGCTGATCAATCATCAGTATGCCTAGTGCCAGGGAAGGAGTGTTTCACACTGACAGGCTAAAGGAGAGAAGAGAAACTTAAAATTCTTTCAGAGTAAGAAGGAAGACAATTCATTGCTGATGGTACTTTAGGAAATGCTAGGAGCAGCCTGTCAGGTGCATTGGTGAGTGCATCTTCTGGGCACATTGATAGACAAGGTTAATAAAGCCAGAGCTCAAGAATATGAAAGAAAGAGTGCTTGGCAGGAAGCCATAGGCAAAAAGTTCATCTCTGTATTTAGAAATGAGTAAAATTGCAATTGAAAGGAGATGGAAAAAAGCAAGGCTAGATGTTTAAGGAGAACAAAAGCACTGATGGTGTTAGCAGAGGAAGCGCAGGGCTGCGTATTGCACAGGGAGTGACTGTAGACTTACCCGTATTTCACAGTGTCTTAGACCAGAAAGGGAAGAATGCAATCATGCAAGGTTCAGACTGGCTATTAAATTTTGTTGAATAGTGTTGTACTGAGCCCAAGAGATTTGCTGAAACCAGTTATGCCCCAACAATGCACACTATGAGGAGACAGGGGAGGCTCCTCCTTGGCCAGTGCCTGAAGCCTCAGCAGGAACAGAAGATGGAGGGACAGAAGATGGTTCTTGCTTTGCACATCCTGGCTGAACCATTCTCAGTCAGCATGGTCTGGAGTAAGATTCCTTCTCAATTTCCTGTGAACATGGAGGATATGGAATAGAATGAAACCATGAACTTAAAAAATGGTTTATTTTCACTGCCATAATGTCATGTCTTTTTATTTCTGCTTTCAGCTACCATATCCTAACATACATACATCATTGAAACTCAGCATTTCTCTTCCATTACGTCTTTTCCCTGTGTTAAGTACCGACAGTTTGCTCTTGCTGAACAGATTGAGCTCTGGAGGCCTTACATGGTAAAGGTGACTTTTCAGCACTTAGAGAATTTCTGTGGCTTTTTTTATTTTCCTTACAGTTCTGTGGCATTATCACAGTTTACATTTGAACAAATTTATTTGCTAACTGTGCCCTACCTACCTAATATTGCGTGGGTTTTCTTGTGTCACCTACAAATGGTACCAGCAAAGAATCTATATGACTAATGATGGTGACTAGTTACTGGGAGATAAAGAACCCTGAATGCTGCTTGACTATATATACTACAACTGGAGCAGCTGAGTATTTAGTTCCTTACAAAATATGTAATTGTAATTGTGGGGCTGGCTTTTCAAAGGCTTTCTTGCTGGCCTAGTTCTGCTCCTGCTGGAGATGATAGTAAATGTCTTTTCCTAGCCAGTGGGAGCAAAGTTAGGCAGGCAATGAGAGCTTTAGAAATCCCACCCTACAATTACAACCAAAAATAATTTTATAGCAAATGGTTGTCTCTGATTTCTTTTTTTAGAGCTAAGCCACCCACTGGGAGTTTGATTTTCCTAGGGCTCTGAAGATTATTTGATGGGGGAAAGGGGTGGGGAATTCAACCTAAAAATAACTTAGAGGATCGCTCTTATGCCTCAACAAAGTCACAGTTGTAGGTCTGTCATTTCTGGACTTCTAGGACTGAGAAATGAGTGGTGGATGATCTGGAAAGAGAATGTGTGTGTATTAGAATATGCCTGTGTGCTCTGGATGTATTCACAGAAATTTTGTCCATTTTGCCCTCCTTGGGATGAATTAGAAATGTTTATTCAAGAATCTGGATTAGTCTCCTCTTTCAGCATCCTTATTGTTTTTGTTTTCAATAGGGAATACCCCAGGTACTGGAATTCTTTAAGACTATTGTTAGCTAAGTTGTTGGAAATCTTTTAGTTACAGTTTATAAAACAGCGAGACTGTTGATACCAGCAAGTGAATAATTGTCAGCAGAACTGCAGAAAAAGCTGGATTTTCAGAAGGAAACTGAGGTGCTGCTTTGTAACTAGAGCGGTAGACACAGCACCATTTTGTGCTCAGCAGTCACACTGGAGCCGATCCCAACCAGCTCCACTAACTTTAGCAAGTCTGTGCTAACTTCATGGTGTGTTTATGTGAGAGCAAAATACAATCTATGTTGTCCTACTGCTTGCTTTACCCAGGAATGGATTAAAAAGGTCCAGCACTCTATTTTTTGCTGACTTGTGACCCTCAGTAGTGCATCTTCCCCTTGCTGCACCTCTGGCTGCAGCATTACAGGAGGCTGATGAAAATGTCACTTGGGAATGAGGTGGCCAAGTTTCTGTGGCTAGAAAGGTATTTAATTGTTCTCCTCTTAGGAGACAGAGTGTGTCACCTGTTTGTTGCTTTCAGTTTTCAGAGTTTATCTGACAGGCCCGCAGAAGAGTTTTTCTCTTGTGCTTTTGCGTTGAAAGACTTGGGAATACAGTCTTTGGGCTTTTCAGGGTGGGTATCGTTGGCCTTGCAGCATAAATGCACAGAGATGTGTGCAGTGCTCTGCTGGAAAAACTGGTGTAAGGTAAATCCCAGCCAGAAATACAGCTGCTTCTGCTTGAACTCTGTAGTTCTTCCACAAAGAGTTAATATTTGCTTTAAAGTATGATTTTTGCATTTATTTTACTTTGAGCCTCCAGTAACACCCATCAAGCCTGATTATATGAAGGCTTTGCAGTCAAATGCTACTTGAGGAGAAGGAAGGATGTAAACATTGCTGCTTGCTTCATAAAGAAGCATATTAATCTCACTCTGCCAGGCCTTTGTAAACCTTTGCAGTGGATAAATGATATTACAATTCTTCAAGCTTGTAGAGAAGGGAAAGCTGGTTACTTCACTTGTGCTGTCAGCTATCATTGGCAGCATAAAGTCTGTATTCCTACAGCTGCTGACAGATTGTAGAAGTCATGAATAAAAATATGCATTTTTAGTCAAATTGTGCTGCCTAACTCCAGTATGCTGTTAGCATGATATCCTATTTCTGGGCGGAATATAATAGATTTGATTGAATAATTCTGTTTTGATTTTAGTATTTCATCTCTCTGCCTGTATGTTCAAGGCTATAAATAAATTCATGTGATCATTTCGACATTATCTTACAATAAAAATCTGTGGTAATTCCTCAATGAGAGTTAAGAATTCATTTGTAATTTTTATCAAATGTTAAATCCATGCTTATGTGTACTCATCATTATGCAATATAATATGTCTATCACAATATTACAAACACCTATAATTTGTCTCTAAGACTGTAATTTCAAGAAACATTCTTTGTGGTAGTAAGTGTTGACTGGTGCTGTAAAAGGTAGATTATGGAAAGGATTCCGTTCTTGCTTTTTGGGGGTCATAAAAATAAGTATAAATATACCACAATAATACAAATTCTAGTTCATGTTTCTGTGTAATTGTAGAAAACATAGGTGCTTATTTGTCCCCTGTAATTTTCTAGCAGCATTTCCTGTAAATGCCAGCTGTACCATCTTTCTATATATTTTCATTTTTTTAGCTGAAGGAAAATGTCATTTCCCACTAGACAGAGTCCTCTATAAAGAAAGTAAAAACAAAACTGTAAAATGTCAGCAACTGTTTTCTTTTAAAGAAGGCAATTTTGCTTGTGTGTTTGCATGTGGTGAGTAGGGAAAAGGAGTTGCTTTTGCCCGCCCCCCCCAGTATTGCTGATAAGGATGATATTTCAAGCAGCATTTTTAATTTGATCTTCTCCAGGGGCTGAGTGGTATAAAATGGTGATAATGAATTATTAACAGTTTTTAACAGAGATGCTGCCAGTTCACAGTGTGCCTGTAATCCACGGTTGGGTCCTGTCCTTTGAGAAATGGGACTTTGTTCTGTGAAATCAGTGGGATTTCACCTGTGGTCAGATGACCTTTGAGAAATAGCTGTAGTGGTTTGAGGTGTTATCGTCCCTGAATTGTTCATCGTGGGGCTAGAAGAGAGTTGAAGTAGAAGAACATATCGTCCAAGAGCTGTTCAGCAGCTTTCATGCAAAAACAATGATCTTTGTTTAATCAGGTCTCGCTGGCTATCCAGGTCAAGCCATCTGAGTCTGCGCTGAAGAAAAGGAGGAATGTTTACACAATCAGCTCTTCAGTCAGGAGATTGAACACCTCAACTGCAGGAGAGGTGTTTTCCAACTGAAGAGTTAGAAAACAGCTTAGAGAAGGGAAGGTCTTACACCTTGTAGAAACAGGTAGCCATTAGAAATGACAGCCTTCAGTTTCTCTTGGTTTATTTTAATCTTGGCGAAAAATGTTGGGGAGGGTCAGACTTAGACATTGGAGTCAGATTAATTAAAAAAAAAAATGCATATCTATCTTAGATGACAGGTTAGGGAGCTAAATCGTAAGTCTTCCATTGCAGAGAAGATAAGGCATTTTGAGAGTGTATTTCCTTCCATCTAGGACATGAATAGTCCCGTGCTTGGTCTTTTCACTCACTGTAGAAGGACCACATGCCATTTTATACACATAGATTAAGTATTACCCTTGGTTGCCTACAATTAAGATGGGATGAATTTGGTGTTAACAGCTCAAACGTGATGAAGCTATTGTTCTAACAAATTGCCTCCGACAAAGTCATGCAAGTTATCTTTAACCACCTTTCACTGTATATTAAGTTGGAATTTATTGATTTGCATTTATTATGGTCTAAGACTATGCACACTGGTGGTTGCCATGGGTCAGCTGATATTTGGTAGCTGAATAAACTATAATAACTGGAGTTGGAATCTAATTCCAAATTCAGTGTGTGCATGAAGAGTATTGTTGTTATTGAACATATTTATTAGAGTATCTCTGCACTAAGAAATGAAGTGTTGATTAATAGATGCGATCTAAAGTAGATAGATGTGATTTGCTTAATTTAATATCCTGTCCCCAAGAGAAATTTGTTTGGGAAAAACATGAGTATCTCACAACAAGAAGTGAAGGGGAAAGAGTTAATGTTACCTATCCTTTTTTTTTTTTTAATAATATACCACTAGTCAGTTTTGTTGAATGACCTGTTCTCTTCTGTCATAAGATAAGAGAACTAAAGCTTCTCTCAATATAACTCTTTCTTTTTTTTTTTTTAATACATTAATTATACATCTTTTTTATTTCCCTTCTGGGATAAACACTATCAATGTTTTCAAATCCTACTTCAAAGGAGGAAGCTCTGTTTACAAAGAATTCCTAAAAATATGTCTAATCTTAAAAGTATGCTCCAGACAGAAACTCTTTGATAAATGTAACATTAGTGGTATAACAAAGTATCATGGAAAAAGATGGAATCAGAAAATAATGCCCTATCTGTTCATTGACCTAATGCTGCTACCTTTAGGCTGCGGATGGATGGAGTTAGTATCAGAAGATACATCTTGTTATGCTTTGGAGGATAGGGAAAGAGCAACATACTTCCTATAAATTCTGCAGTTCGTGTATTTGGGTTTTTGAATGGAGATGCTGGACTGCCCGGTTCCTCAGCGGTGTGTTAGAATCTGATAACAAAGGGAAGCATAAACTAGGCAACGCAGTCGCTGGAGGAACAAAGATAATCTACATATTTATGAGAATAAATAAGGACAACATTTAGACTACTTATTTTGCCATCTCAGTTGCTTCTTCCAATTATAGCATCTCTTTTTATCTGTCTTCATGTTTTTCTTAATTAATACTGGTGAAGTCATCCTCATCCATGTTGTCTAGACATATTTTTCATACTTAAACATTTTAATTTTTTAAAAAATTATGTTGCTGAATGATTGCAACATACTCTGAGACGGTGTGAATACTCCAGTAATGTTTGCCTTTGGCTCCTTTTTGGTGTATTGAGGACCTGTAAGATGGATATAAATCAAAACCTGGAGTTTGAACCTGAGCCTTCTGTGTAGTGAGAGCTGTGTGACCTTGATGGTGGATGAGGAATACATCAGGAATTTGAACAGAGAAGCAGCTTCTCTGTAAAATATTTGGACTTTTTCACATCTCAAAGGTTTAATATTTCAATTAGGAGCCTCATTATGCCAATTGAGGATCTTTTAGATAAGTAGTTTTGTTGGTTTTTTTACTTGATGCTGGCACTCAATTTATTATTGCAGAAGAGAAAGAGCATTGAAGCATTAGAATGCATGTCAGGATGTTCTACAAGTCACAAGATTTGTTTAGTTTGCTGTTGCACAGGCACAATGATGTTCTGAAAGGACCAATGCATTAGAGTAATTTTAAATCAGATTTTACAGCTTTAATATATTTCTTGCATAGTGATAGATGATTTGTTTTACAATACAAAAAAGTCATTGGAATTAATAATGGGGTATAGAATTAAACAGAAGCTTGCGGAGTCCTTGCAGAATTGTGGCCTAACAGTTATTACATCCTGGAAAATTATTACACTGAAGTACTTCTCAAAACTTGGCTTTCAATTTGGGAGACAGATCTGAGCTGTCTGACTATTTGATGAAACACATGTTATATCAAAATTGAAAAGTAAGTTTGATAGGAGCAGTTGTTTCCATATGTCAGTGTTCATTAATAAAAAATTGCTTCTGATTGTCAGATTCAGTGCAATTAAATCTTAGTCAAAACCTGGTAACTAGGTCAGAAGGAGGAAACTCATGACCAGCCCAGGGGCAAGTAATAACTTGTGGGTCTGCCTATATGTATGCATATGCATATGTGTACTGCCTTTTTTACTGTTTGTCAAGGTGTCAGAGGATGCTACAAGGGCAATAAGTATCTTTTCTAACTAGTGTCTGTGTTGCCAGACTATGGCTGTGTGCAGCCAGGACTGCATGTACCTTCTTTGAGTCATCTGTACAGAGTAAAGAAGAGAGCAATGAAGGACCAAATCTTTACTAACTTTGTCTACTACTCTTTGTTTACTAACATTGTCTTTGAGTGTACATTGTCTTTGAGTGTACATTTCCACCTTAATCTGCAATGGTTTGGTGTTTCTGCTCTAGAACAACAGCAGAGGTTGCTTGAATTTTGTATCATTATGGATAAGGGAAATTTAGGTTAAATGGGTGCAAATTAGAGCATGTTCAAACTTGTGTTCTGTAAATGTAATTGAACTTTTAATATGTATTTTGTAGATTTTCATTGTGGTTATCTTAGTATTATTTTGCCGCAAGAAAATAATTATTGAAGGATAACTAGAAGATTTTATTTTCTGTTAGTGGGAATAAAACCAATGAAAATTAATTTTATGGGAAAATGCAAAATGAGCGTCCTCCATTTTCTATATAAATGCTAAAAAAAATGCCAGTTTTGCGTGTTCTCCAACTTAAATTTTGCAAAGATTTCTTCACCAGATCTTGTAATTCCTTGCTCATTCATGTTCTATGAGGTGAAACATGGGCTTTATTCAGTACACACAAGTATACAGATAAATTAATCCATAATCATAGTGCAACTGTCTTTTATTAGGGAAAGAAACCACGGCAGTCTGCTGCAGTATTGGTTCACGTATTTGGCCCAGGACTTAGGATGGTGTAGCTGATGTTTGAGTACCATTTAAATTGAAGGATCAGTGTTCCATTTCTGCCATCTAAATATATGAGCATTAATTGCTATAAAGATCCCAAGGTTAACACTAGAGCTTCTCAGGGGTAGTATCTCCTTTTAGTGATGGAGAAATCATTGCAAGTTCAAATGTTTCCCAAGACAGTCTGAGATTAGGAACGTTTCTTCTGCCAATTACTCAGTTAGTTAATGATTTAAAAGATACTAAAGCTGTATGGAAATGCTCAAGAAATAAAGTAACATTGGTAGTAGGAGATTTTTAGAGTAGTTTTTATTCCATTATATATATATATATTCTATATTAAAGTATATACTTCAGTATGATAATTAAGATATGTAACAATGTACTTATCTTTTTTTTTTCTTTTTTTCTTCTTTTCTAAGACTTCTCCAATGGTAACTAACAGCTGCAAAAACTGAAACTTTGGTAATATTTTTTTGAATTCTCAGAGAGAAAATAGAGAACTCTCTTAAAAAGTGGAAAGACAGCAGCAGTTAATTCAGATTGGAGCACTTTCTTCCATAGCTGGACAGTTTTGAAGTAACCAGTTTCTCTCAGTAGAGTCCAAACGAGGAGAGACCAATTCAGAGTTAGTACAATTTGAGTAGCAAAAGCCTAAACCTTGGGTTTAAAATGGATAATATTTCCTAACTTCACAACAGATTGCTCTTGTGCTTTACTAATGTATCTTCTGTTTATATGAAGTCTTGTTATGATAACATTTGTGAATTTGCTTTTCCCTGTTTTTGAAATTCCTGCTTGGTTGCATTGCCATGTACATCTGATGGTCAAGCTGATGTACTTCAAGGCTCTCCCACTGCTGAACTTGGTAAAAAAATTCTTCATGATTGCAACCGATGTTTGTTGTCTTTGAGTGCAGTTTACTGAATGTGTTTTCCTATTTCTTATACTCCAGAAGTAGATGCAGGCATAGTTCCTTGAAATCATCATTTGGCAGCAAGGACTAATTGTAGAACCAACCTCTTGATGTCCGTACTAGGTCTTCTAGCCATCTCCTTGCTGGTGGCTGATGCAGACTGAGACAAAAGAACTGTGTCTGTTGTGGGCAGTGTTTGACTGAAGGCTGCCTTTTAGAAATAGAAACTGGAATGGGCAGTGTGGTGCCTGATGCTTTCATATATCTAAAGGTGTTACATCACAGACCGTAAATCTGACCATTGATTGTACATCACAATTATTTCATGTGAGTGCAGCTGGAAGAACCTTTGTCTGGCATTAAACCAAACAGCTCAACTCTTTCAGAAGCACACATATAACAGCTTCAGATCATTCATCCATCTAGATTTTGATCTACTGTGAAAAGAAATGCCAGAATTTATGCACTTGGTCACACTCCTGACAGATTCTTCAGGATGCTTTGAAGAAATCTGACAACTCCAATTTAAGTTTATTAATGTGATAAAGTATTTTTTAAAGGGAGTAAACGTTTTATGAGGGGAGCTGCAGTCATGCCAGGGAAAGCGTTTGACTTTACAAAAATGTAAAGCAAATAAACTCCCCTCCATGAAATAACAGGGCTTTACAGTTTTATCATTACAGGAATTGATATAGTTAAATATGCTGAAGAACTAAAGAATTCTGTAGACCATTGGATTTCTGGGGCAAAATCCTGAGAGACCAGTAATATTCTAAGAGAGGAAAGATTAAATTGTGTGATTAAAAAACAAAATGAGAACAACACACAAAAAACCCAACCAGAAACACATTCTGGTTTTTCAAATTTTTTTCACTAAACTAAACATGAATGATTGGCTTAAATGAGATTCTTTTTGGAAATGCCTTTACAAAGGTTAAATCCAGGTTGATGTTGGTTGGTTGGTTGTTTTATTTAAGCCCTCAAAGATACCACTGTGTCCAAACAAAGGTACTCAGTTCAGGACTGTCTCCAGTTTTACGCTGTAGTAACTGGTTTTGTATCTTTCTTCAGTCATTTTGAATTAATGGAGCAGAAGTGCAGTTAGTGTAATTGCTTTATCCAAACATGCAGAGCAGGCAGTAGGTCAGGAGAGAAAGATGCTACAAGTTGTCTGTGGGTGTTGTAGTGTCCCCTGTACTTTTCGACAGCGAGGAACAAGAATGCTTATCTCTCTTCTCCCAATGTCTTTAATGCTTTGAACATAGCATGAATGAAATAGATTTTAACCTGAGCCTGTTGAAGAACTTAATTGCTCCTTGGGACCATTACTTGCTTTCTACTCGACTGTAATACATTATGCCCTTTTTGCAGTAAAATAGCATCTTAGAGTGAAAATACTTAATCGCAACTATACTGATTTTGAATAACAAACATCAATGGGAAGGTAAGCATGTTGTTCCCCATTTCACAGATGTACAATGAAGATTAAAAATTGTTTTGATTGTGTCTGTTGTGTCAGCAATAAACTTTGAAATAATCAAGAGAACGGAGGAAACTTGTATCGCCTGGAATGAATCAAGAGGTCTTCCCACGACACCCTTGTTCAGAGGGGACGTCCGAGAGGGTGCAAATGAAGTGCCAGGAGAGGAGATTTTAAAACAAATTGCCAGGAGCTGATGGTATTCACCCAGGAGGGAAAGAAAACTGAGGGATGAAATAGCTCTGCCTTGTAACCTGTTCCTGAAATCTGATGTGCCACCAGAGGAGTAGAAGGTATTAAATTCACCTCAGAATAGGAGGGGGAAGAAAAGGAGGGATCTGGGATCTGTGGAAGTACCCAGTAAACTGAGCACCCATAACTAATTGTTAGAAACACTTTCAAAGAATTTTTTAAAAAATCAAATTCTTTATGAATCTGAATGCCTTAAAAATATTTTGAGGAGCCAACCAATATTTGAACAAGAGATTTGATCGATAGTCTATTTGGAACAGTCCTACTTTCCTACTTCTGCAGCTGCTTTGTATATTTCGGTACTTGCACAGGAGTCCGTGGATGCTAAAAATTTGCCTTTTCTTCAAAAGGGATTAAGAAATTTATGGAAGAAAGGTATATCTAGACTGTTAAAAACAAATCTGCCACTCTTGTCTTGGAAACTACTGAACCATGAGTTGTGGGAGGATGGCAGTGTAGAAAAACTGTAGGGCAAAAAGTGTTGGGCAAAGATTTACTTTCCTATAATAGCTTTTCTCAGAAATCTATTCTTCCCCAGTCCTGGAGAAAAGACATTGATGTGCACCCTGTCAGCAACAGAGTAGCTAATCTTATGAATATTTGAAGAGTATAAAACTACAAAAGCCCCTGTGTAGCATCTGCATCTTCGACTGGCTAGTGCTGCCCCTGGCTACGTGTAAATTTTTTAATATGAGATGATAAATGCACCTAATGTATTTTTTAAGTTAAATATAATAGTTGTTCTCTGAATAGATTATTATTGAATGTTTACTCTCCTATAACTGAAAATATTTAAGTTAAAGCCATTCCAGTAGTATGAAAGATGTATATCACAGTATACGATTCTGTTCAGGAGATATACCAGAATACGCCCGAATGCTCCTGAAATGATTCAACATACTTTTTCTCAACATTCTGAATGGAATTCCCTTATAGCTTTGTCATGTGCTCTTTTCTATATATTGTCTTTGTTAAGTGATGGGTTCACTGGATGAACATGATGCTAAACTGGATGAACTGGTGCTAAAATTCCTCATAGCTTTCTAAATCTTCTCATTTCTTTCAGCAGATAGGTATGGGTACAGTCTTCAACATGAACATGACACACACCTACCCAGTTATTCATTTCGTTCTTGTTTCTTGTGGCACACTCATCATCTTTATCTTAAGCCTAGCTCAAAATTTAGCATCTAAATACAATTTTGATGGAATCGAAGTGCAGGAGAATAATCCTGAGAATGCCACTGGGTGAGTTAGAATCCCTGGAAGTCCAGCTTTTTTCACCAGTAAAGTTATGAAAATGGCAAGGCTTTTATTGCCACACAAGCCTAGAGGTGCCTCCATCTCAGCTAAGCTGGATGTCTGGGCACCTACCTGGTGCCTGAGGCAGTGTGTGATTGACACAGCCAGCACCTCACTGCTTAGTCCTCCAATAATCTAGTTAGGTATATTCAGCATATATCTAATCTATAGTGAAAGTGTTGCAAAGCTATGGTTATCGTAATTGCCGCGAGTGATGGTTGTACCTTGTCCTGGTTTTGTTAAAAACAAGACCAGTTTCTCTTTTAGTGAATTTTCTTCTAAGAAAGTTCACTTTTCTGAGTTTGGCTGCATGTTTTTGCAGGCAGTAGCAACAGAATGCAATTCTGCTTTGGCAAGTAGGTTTCTCACTTCCCCTGCAGATATGACCAAAGGACCGTGTTGATATCTCTGCTGGAAGTTGACACGTTTTCATCCTCTTCTGCATTTCTAAAGTATTCCCCAGCCTTTTTCCATAAGGAAGGTTACTTAAACTGTGGAAATTTTAGAAGTAATTATGTTGAAAATGCCATATAATGTGAAGATTTGAAGATGTGGTTCAATATTTTGTTTTAAATGGGTTTGTAATTACATATGAGGATTCTTTGCTTCCACAGTCCTGAATGGGAGAGAGGAGAAGAATGACAGCATGTGTGGGAGTATTGATTTTATATAACTAGATTATTAAATGATAGCAAAAAATGCATCACTCTGTAGATACCACTAAGGACAATATCACATTCATCTGTCACCGTGGAATGAAAAGAAGTTTCAGACTAATACCTCAGCTCTTGATATAGATTTTTATGGAGTTTTTTTTCCTTTTGTAATTGGATTAGAATTGTTGCACTTGTAACCTTTTTAGTAACTACTCATTCAAGTATTGACACGTGTGCATGTTTTATTAGTATCACTCTTGTTGCGCAAGGGCCTGCACAACAAACAAATGGACGTCTGGCTCCCTAGAAATGTCTCTCAATGACTACAAATTCCAAGAAAACATATAATTTATAGCAATATTGATTTTCATTTTTTCACTTTACTTAAACTTAGCAACATCTCTTCAGGTTGACAGTGCTGCCTATTAAAACCCTCTGTTCAGGTTCAGATGGAACTATAGTTCAAAGAGTCTCCATGTATGATGCTTAAATCACGTCAGCCCCTCTGCAAGGTCTTTTCTGACTCTTTGGTAGAGTTGGGAGGCATTATGTTGCTTCTAATAGTTGCATCCAGTGAAAAATGCAGAGTTTTCATCATAAAACTATTTTTGTGTTGTATTAATATCATTATTAAAGGGGTTGAAAAAAGTGGTTATAAAATTGTGAGGTACTGGTTTAATTTTTTAAATTGAATTTCATCTATAAGTTGTCCTAACTGAAAAAAAAAATTGATTAAGATAGATGATTATATCATGCACTATTTTTTAACACATTTTTACTTTAAATATTTGGGAATAAAGGAAATGTGCCTTGGAGCCCTTTTTTTTTTTTTTTTTTTTTAATAGCAATTTCTAAATCTCTGTAATAAAAAGATTTAGAAATTCATGATCAGGAATTAGGAATTAATACTGCCATGTAAATACAAAGCACATTGGAACTGGAGAGCAGACATATTGTCATGTTTCATCCAGAAATATGATGACAGAATGCGACCCTGACTTTTCATGTAGATAGAACATGTATTAGCTGGTAAAAAGATAATTCTCAAAAGCAAATGCAAACCTTTTATCCAAAAATAATAACTGATATAAGAGTAACGTTGATCCAAAGATGACCTTTGTGATCTCAGAGTAATTTGTTTAGTATGAATGCACAAGCTGTTTACACTTTGATTAATATTTTTTTTCTGATGTGCAGAAAACCATATAGATGTCCTATATTATAACATCCTGAGGGATGAAGTTTACTGTGGTTTAGTCCTGGTAACATTGCTGGGAGTTTCATGTGAGAAGGTGGTATAACACCTTCCTAATGTGGTATTAAGGCCTAATCCTGTACTTAACTCATGAGGTGTGTCTCAAATAGTACTATTTGTATAGGCAAGGCTAATAATTTCCAATTTGATCCTTCCCCAAATGCAAGCATCAGGACTTAGACTATATGCAATGCCAACAATATGAAAGCACTCACTTAAAGAAAGATTTTTATTTTTATTTAAATCATTTCACATTCTTCCCAACCATATTTTTTCTGTACGTTTTGCTGAGCTCAGCTCAGCTGTGGAAACTATACCTGTGTAAACAGTCCTATTAACATCCAGGTTTGTGGCTAATTATGCTACACAGTAACTGTATAGTGGCACAGGCCATGTCCTCAGGGGGTTTCTTTAAGGTTGGGAAACTCTTTCTGATTTTCCCCCTTCCACTTCATCCTCTGTCTTTTCCAGCTCTGGATATCCGTTCTCCTTAATATAAATCATAACTTTACACGTATGAATAACCTTTTTGAATTCAGTGGGGACTACTTGTAAGCTTAAGATTGCACATCACCCTCCTTCTCTGGGGCAGGGATTACTTCTCATCCGTTACGGTGCAGAACCTACTGTCAGCTCTCTAAACAAACAATAAGTGGCAGCTACACATAAATATCAGGCTCAGATTTATCAGTGTGCAGGAGAGTACAGAATAGGGTGGTTTTTTTACAAAAAATAAAGACACAGCTACTTTCCTCTTGTGCTTAAATAACACAAAACTGGCAAAGTGATCTTGCATTAACCTTTCCAAAGTATTTTCTTTTGGAACCAAGACCAGGCAAAAGAAATATCATCCCAGACGTATGCTTTTCGAGGAGGTATATATGATGCAAAATACCAAGTTAGAAGTGAAAAATGCTATTTCAACTTGACCTTTAACATCCATCCCCAGGTGATGCTTTGTGCTTGATGCTTTTGCCCTTGTGGTTTTCACCTTGGCAACTCTTGTTTTAACCTGATGCCTGGTATGCCGATTCTCTCTGCATCCTTATTACAACTGTGGCCTGATAATACAGGCTTTGAATTGAAACATGCTGGCAGAAGTTGTGTTGGTGATGGTAATGATCTTTGTGGTGGTGAGAGTCAGATTGCGGTTGTTTAGTGGGGAGAGCAGAGGTCACTCACCTGGGAAACATGGTCAAGGTGTTACTGTATTTGCCTCTTTTTGTTTTTTTCCTGAATGCATTGCAAGCATCTTTGTATTAGCATTTCTAAGACATGCATCTCTCTCACAAGACTCTATACTCGCTGCACACAAAAGACCTTTCACTGAATCGAAGGCAGACTATCTCCAGAATAATCACAATCTTTATAACCTAAATATACTTTTAAGCAAGTCAAGTAGGCCAGATCTTTTTCTGGATTGTTACATGGTCTTTTTGCTGCTGTCCACTCCTCGATGCAGTGTGCATAATCAGGTGTAAGTTAGCGATGTGAACTTAACAGCTGCTGATTTGGGACCTTGCTGATACAAACTCACTTGTATTTCATACAGCGTGTGGTGGCAGCGGGAACGAGCACCACCGTGATGACCTGACCTCACCGTTCCTTCCTGGCGGCATTTCTAAATTACATCCACAACTTGGCAACACTGGTTGAAGCAACTCAGGATAATAATTTAGGTCATTCACGTATTCTTTTAATTTTTCTGTTAACTTTATTTTCAAATTACAGCAGACTGCATCAGGAAGCAGATGCGGAGTCCAGCAGCAGATGCTGCCAAAGGGGGCTGGAAGGGAGTTTGAGGACACTAAATGGGGATAAAGAGAAAACTAAGCTACAAGTCCATTTTGAAAGGTTTTGAAGCCGTAATGCATCTCTATCATAGGATTTTGTGGTGTTTAGAAAACCATGTCAGGGCAGCTTTTTCAGCTTCAGTTACTGGTGATGGCATAAGGTTAACTTAAGAAAAAGTGTTGTGAAATTGTAGTAACTCCAGTAGCAGAAAAAAGTTGAAGCTACAGGGGTGAACAACAGCTGACATATCAAAGTGCACAGTATGTTTTATCTTGGTTCTCGTTCCTTTTGTAAGATATTAATGGTTTATTTGAAATGCAAATGAGAAAGGACAAAATTTTACTGCAAAACCATATTCCATATCAAACTTTGATGTCTGATTATACAGCAGGAGCTTCTAAAATTTTTCTTTAGTTTTTAAAATCAGATCAACTTATTCTTAAAGGACCTGCATTTAAGATTAAAGACTTGATAATCAAACGGCAGTTACTGTTTTAAGTTTAGTTTCCTATTCTCTAAAGCACCAAGCAGGAGAATCATTAAGTCGCCCTTGTTTAAGTCGTGTGGAAGGAGAGGGCAGGAGGTGAGTGAAGACATTGTGGTTTTTTCCACAGAGTCTATTTTAACAGCCCTTTTGTACCACCTGATGGGGAATCAATAGTACTTTATTGGAAAACAAACAAGTAAAATGAAAACTCAGGAAAGCTCCTGAACACGGCTGCCTGCATTGCTGTTGGGAAATGAAATCTTCCTTCAACTTTACACATTTGCACAAAAGGGCAGCAATGCCATTGGAGTTGTACATTGAATTAGACTTCTTTTCAATTTTTTTCTTTTTTTTTTTACATCATCATTATTATTATTATTACTATTATTATTATTACTACTACTACTTTCAGGATGCAGTTCAATTCATAGAACGGATATCTGAATTTGTACCTGTAAAAGTGCCGATTTCTCCTCGTTGCCTGCAGAGGCTTGGATAGCTAACTTAGGTCTAGGTATTTATGTTGATGTCTAAATTTAGAAATTACTTTTATGCTCTAACTTGACAACATTCTGTGAAAAATATACCTTGGCATCAGCGTTGATGAATTTAGGCTTCTGTGTATTGTGAAACAGCTGCCAATATTCAAAATTTTTAAGAAGAAGAGGAAGAAAAATACTGAGAATACTATGGCTATGATTTTATTAAAAAACTAGAAAAGCCAGTGCTGGGATATTGTTTGGTTCCGATACATTGGAGAAACAGAGTGGTTAAGAGAGGAGATGAGAATGATGGGTATGGAGAGAATGTTCTCATATGAAAAGAGATTGAAAAGACTTGGACTATTTAGGGGAGAGATGAATAAGAGGGAAACAGTATAACTAGCCAAAGTCATGATTACAGTAAAGAAAAGCAGGATGGGAATTTGTATTTTATTTTTAAAACTTGAATAGAAGAACAAGGGAACACTGATTGAAACTGGATGGGGGAAATTGAAAACTGATGAAAGAAAATATTTTATTCACACATAGCATAATTAACCCATGGCATTCATTTCCCTAAGATGACATTGAGACTAGTGTTTTACCAGGATTGGAAAAAGGGACAGGGAAATAAATGTATGGGAACAAGCAAAACATCTACAACAAAGATAATATGCAACATCCCCCCTCAAAAAACAAGAGAGGAGCTTTGAGTGTTTTCAAAGCAATTTCAGGGCTCCTAGAACAGCCTGACTTTGGGATGGTTTCAGATTTCACCACTCCTGAACGAAGTAGAAAGTAAATGGTTTTGAGGACCTTTTTTTCAATAGTTAATTTGTTTATGCAAAATAAATGTACTGTTTGAAGCCATGAGATTGGATATTGCTTGGTTATCATCTGCTCTCATTTATTCAACTTTATGCAAAATCCATTGTGGCCCTCTATCAGAATAAAGGCATATTTTTGTTTGTGGTATATTAAGGGCAAAATAGCAGCTATATTTCAAAAAGAGTGGGCTAAATCAGGTTTGGTATATTGTCTGGCTGGGAAATGAGCTCAAAGGAATCTCAAAGCAATTCAAGCAGGTTGCAGCCTTTAAATGCTAATTGGGTTTCTCTGCAATGTTATTGATAGAGCCTCTAAGGAAGAGAATGAGAATTCATTATTCTTTATATGAACAACTCAAGGAAGAGAAAGTGAATTAAAGGAAGATTTACTTTTTTTTCTCAACGTCTAGATTTATCAAACCTATTTCACTCATTTCAATCTTGTGTCTAGTCAGTGTAATGTTTTAGATTTGGTTCTGTTTGAAGGTCATTAAATACCTGTTGCAAATATAGTTTTGGTTTTGTTTTACTTAAGCAGCTAGCAAAAATGTGATCTCTTTTGGATTGCTCCACTTGTGGGCTGAAACACAGTGATGCAGTCCGTTTCCATGTCCCCTTTGGTCTGTTCCACAAGGACTACATGAAGTTATCTTTCTCTGCATTAAGAAAAGCTAAGCTTTCTGAAAACCTGAAGATTGTTTTATCCAGGACCTGCCACCAAGGTGCTCCTTGTACCCTCTCTTAAGTGCCTCTATGTCTCTTTTGGCCAAGGAGATCTGGAATTTCTGTGCTTGTCCCATCTGCTTGTTCTCCTGGTGTCATTGCATTGTGCTCTGCAGTTTTGTGATTTTCCCCTCGAGCTGTGCTGGGGCTGTAACAGGGTTGGTGTGAGAAGGAAACGCAGCAGCTTCCTGTGGTCATGTTGTGGTCCATGGAAATAAGTATGGGGAGACCATTTCCAGAAGAGCATGATGAAGTTGTATGATGCGGCACATTGATTAAAGGTGGTGGGAAGCAACAAGAGATGCTTGGGACTAAACTATGGACGTTTTTGCTCCCTAATCTGGAATGTTATGCTGGTTGTATGCACTTCTTTCCCCTTTCTCAGTGTAGTTTGCTGTTGTCCAACCCTTAATGTTACTAACTAAAAATTTCCATGAAGGTGCTGCTACTGTGAGTGTCAGCTTGGGTTAGAATGTGACTTGGAATGAGCTAGAAGGGGTTTAAAGCTGGGAGCGATGGGCTGTATTCATTAGTGCATACCAGCTGCTCTGTTTTGATTGGAAGGATATGAAAACATCATCAAAACAGAGAGATTAAACTAGGGTTACAACTGCTTTCTGTACTTGTACTGTAGAATCCCTGTAATTTGGAGACCAGTTTGAAAAAGGAAGGCTATTCATCTTGTAGATTTATTTTGTTAAACCCAGGGGAAATGGGTGTCATTGAGAGAACTGTTATTTTTCAAAGACTTGCAGTAAAAACTGGAGAGCACCTGTAAGGATTTTGCTGGATGCTGTATGGACATACCGCAGATGGTTCCTAAGATGTTTGTGGCATGACTATTTGCTGAAATGAGTTTCACTTATGATCTTTCACATCTTTTTTCATAAAACAGATTTAAAACAAAGAACTTGCAAGCTATCAGATATTCACTGATGAGGTGTGCTAATTTTTCTTAGCATTCTTTTTTGTTGTGACACTGGAATAAGTGATATAAGTATGCTCTCTTAAACCAACCCAAAAAGCATTTCCATGAGGCTGGGCAAAAGTTAGTACCCTTCTCCACTGCACTGTGGACCAGAGCCCACAAGTGTTTCTTGGCATTCTCTCTTAATCTTAAATTTGAAACAGAAAACCAACAAAAGTCATGCTAAAAAAGAATTTGGCCTCGGTGATTCTGGTTTCCTCCTTGTCACAGCCCTTTCCAGCTGCTTTTATAGGGTATTTCCATCCTTTCTGATTATATATACATTTTCTTTTCCTCACATGTCTTCATACGGTTGATACAGGTATAATGGCACCTGCCAGGGCAAAATGATACAGCACAACAGCTCATTATCTTTGTGCATCGCAAACATGTCTTGGAGCCTTATGTGAAATAAGGCTTAAATCCTTTTGGGATGTGAGTGCACAGCAAATAATGCCTGGATTTGCAGGGGTCCTGAGGAGATCTTGTTTGTTAGGACTTCCATGGGAGGTAATGCTAGGTGTCTCCTGTGAAAATCAGTCCTTATGTTTCCAGACCTTAATGCAAATATGTTAGACTTAGTGGGAGCCTCTGCTTGAAGTTTCTTAACCATCTTGCTGCCAGGAGCGTCATCTCTAAAGTAATAATAACAATTTCCTCTGAAATATTTTATTCTCACAACAAAATATATTTTATGTACATTTGTCTATTATGCTCCATTATTAAGTAAAGATTGATAATAATGTAAGTAAACAAAACGCAAAGATTGTAAATATTCCTGCATTCAAGTCCTAAGTGATGGAGATTTAAATATAATCACTATGTAAGATGTTATATTTACTTGGTAGTGGCCAAATGAAAAAAGAGTGGATGCATATTTAAATTGAACTTGATTTGAATTCTGTAAGCACCAAACACAGACAGCTGGGTTCATTGCAGCTCTTTGTATTATAGTTCTTGAGGAGAAAGTGCTTTGAGATGAAGGAGGGGGAGAGACTTTGTAGGATTATAACTCTGTATGAAATCCCAACTCTGAAACTAATGAGAATACATGGCAAAGTTTTTCCATGCATATACTTTAGTATATGCATGTATTAATCTTAGTAAATCTGTTCTGCATAGTAGCAGCCAGAAGCTGTCTATAAACAGTATGTGTATATAGGTACATATATATATATGTATAAATGAAAGCTTTACATCTGTAACAGAATAAATGTTTCAGAATGAAGATTTAGGAAACATACATTTAAAAAAGAGAGTTGAGTTAGAGCAAAAGAAAAGAATGACCCTGTGTAATAAGCTGTGCTTTGCCGCAGGTAGGCTGTGTGTGTCATGGCAAGCGTTAAGTGTTAGTAGCTGATGAGTACTACGGTTATGTTAAATTGTTAGTGCTCCTCGGTGTATCGCAGTGAGTGTAAGGCCACAGAGCGTGTCCACGTGGTCTGTGGAGTCAGCAAAGCATCTGTCTGTCTTTTTCAAATGACACTTGTTGCTAATTGCTGTTGAACTGAACTTGGCATAGAGTTTTTCAGAGAGTTTTCTGAACCACTTAATATTGAAGTTTTTGATGCTATCTGTATCCCTGCTTCATGGTTGTGTTTGAGTCTTTTTTTGGTGCCATTTCACCTATGATCAGATTTACAGAGCGCACAAAGTGGTCACAGCCAGTGTGGAGAAAAACATTAAAAATGCCTGTGTGACTTCAGTAGGGACAGTGGCAGCAATGAAAATATATGGTTGGTGCAGAATGAAGTTTCATTTCCAAGTAGGTGGGTTTAATTATTTTCTTTTGACACAGTTGATACTGATGTAAATTTGATGAGAAAGCAGAATATCACTATATTTTCTTAGTGCTTGGTATGCTTCAGTGATGAAAACTGAATGGAAGTCTGGTTTAAAGTGAGTTTAGAATAAAATGAAACCTATTCCTGTGTCATCGTTGTCACCAATGGAGTATTCATGACTAAAGCCCTAAATGTCTATTAATTTCTTTTAAAACAAAAGTAAATAAAAATAATTTGGTGTCAAAAAATTTGCTTTCTTTAATGGCTGTCTTGAGAATCAGCAGAAAAAGTCATGGGTATGTTCATGGTGGCACTAATGAAAATTTCAACATTATTGCTCACTCTCTTTGAAATAGTGACCAAAGCTTTCCTTTATTACCTTTCTCTTTGCCTGCAAGGGAGATGGTTCTTTTTTTCATCACTTTCCAAAGGGAGACACTGGAAACTGGCAACATTAGGAAACAGGTTCATTAAATGAGAATATTGTGGTGTTTCAAGGCATTCAAAATTAGGTGTACATGCTTAAAGTGACTGTCTGCTCTCCATTATGAACCATATACTGCTGTTAATTGAATGGCCTTTGAGAATATTTCCAGCCATCTGGATATCTACAAAAATGGTGGAAAAGCTTTATCTCCTCAGGTTAAAAAGGTAAAAAAAAAAAGAGGCAAGCTTGAGTTTAATATCAATTAGAGAAGTAACATCTGTTACTAGAACTAATAGTCTGTAAACATCAGAATTCTCAACATCAGACGTTGAAGGTTGGAACATGTCTGACTTAGCATTGGCAATGTGAATGTTATGCACCTAGCTAGAGCTGATTTTCTAGTGTTTCTGTCTATTCAATGGACAAAGGCATCTATGGAAGATGATTTGTTGTGTCCTAGAATAGATACCTAAGATAACTAGCAGAATTTGTCCTTTCAAGGTGCCTACCTCTCTGCCATGACATTAGAGAGAAACTATGTGTTTATTTTTTAAGAATGCTAGGATGAAATAATTTTAGTTCCAGTCTAAGTACCAAATTGCAGCTTTTTTAATAAAAGAAAAAAAAGTAGTGTGAAGTGGTGATGGATAGCTCATAGCAGCTATAAGTCAAGTAGCATATTGGGAACATTTTAAATTGGCTTGACCTTGGAATTAGTGTTCAGCAGGGAAGGGGCAGGGGAAAGGGCTGTTTGGAAGGGATTAAATAAGACATGCTGGTATAACTGGAATACTATACTCTTATGTTTGTTTGCTTTCACCTGTCCCACTTAGGTCTTAACCTCAAAGAGAGCTATACAGTAGATATTGTCTTGGCTGTTTAAGTCCACCTACTTTTTAGACTGAATTTTTTACGGCTACTGAAGCGTAGATGCCGATGATCCTGTGCTGTAAGGGTAATTACCATTTTCTCACCTTAATAGAACTTCTTCTAAAGGAATAAGAGCACTCCTATCTCCATGCTGCTTTCTCAGTGATTTAGCATATCCCTGGTGTATTTGAATTGTTCATTAACCAGATGCTACTTAGATTAGAAGGGAAAAGGTAATCTACCATGCAGCATGACCCGATACTTGCTTAAAAATGAACTAAATTCATTCCAAACCTTAGCAAATAACGTGGGCTTGTCCCTTGGGCTTTCCACTAAAAACTTCATGCAGAGCTTATAAATGTCATCTCCATATCCATATGCAGTTTATACATGTGCTGTTTTGTATAATGAGGTGTCTTGTCAGTCTTGGACAAAGCCAGGATAATGTTGTAAGGACAAACCAGAGATTCTGGAATTAGATCTGGCTTCCTTCTGCATATATCCATTGATCTTTTTAGGAGTTTGTGAAGCTTTAAGGCTATATGAATAGAACTGGAAACTGGTTAAGTTTTATATAGAGATTAAGGGGCTGTAGGAAGCAGACAGACTTCTTGCAGAATTTGCTTAAATGCTTAAACTGTTGGATGATTGAAACTAAAGTTTAGCTAAACCATTGTGGGCACTGCTGTAGATCAGCCTAGGCACATATTTATATTTGAGTGCTTTCAATATCTTCATAAATCTGACTACAGGAGCCAAAACCTCCAATAAATGTATACTTTGGGGGATTTTTTATTATTATTATTATTCTCATTTATAGTCTATAGCTGCACGCAGATCACTGGAAATGCTGAGAGAAGAATGAGTGCTGGGGAGGAGCCAAGACTGTTCTCTCCACATGCTCACTTGTATTACAGTTTTAAATTCTTATGGTACCATTCATTGTTTTTACACCTTGTGCCACATAAGCCACAGGAAAAGACATGTTCCTTACCCAAGGAACCTGCAACCATTAAAAAAATGCGAGTTAATGACATTTTGTATGATGACAGTAATAATAGTAACATAGTAGCAACATAATACAGACCTGAGATACCTTGCCATCTATTTGCCATTGAAAAAGGTGTCTAGCTTCTGTGCCTGTGCTGCTGCTAAAACTAGCTAGAAGAGTGACACGGAACTTAGTTTTTGTTCCTTTATATTATTGCTCAGTGCTACTCCTAATGTTTCAGATATTTCCTTTCATCTTTCCTCCTCTGTCTCACAGAGCAGGTGAGTGCTGCAGTGTTCAAGATCAAACCATCATGTTAGAGAGGCTTCAAATTTGGTGAAATGAGTTCACTCATTTTACGTAATGACATAAAATATATTGGTAGTTACGTTTTTTGAAACCACTATTTGTATCTATCAGAAAGGCTGAATTACTCAGTGATCTCCTGAATATGAAGTATTATAAAGCAATGCTTTTCTTCCTGGTGAAGTTCTAATGTCAGCATGCTGTGACAGTGTTATAAACACTTTTTTTTTTTTTCTGTAGAAAGTCCAACAGAGGGGTGTATTTTCAATGTTTTTATTCATAAAGGTCTTTAATAATTTATTTGCTACATTGCATCCAATTGTAAAACTGCTCAATAAGCAAATTAAAGCTTAAGAAGGCTGTTGGGTTTGTAGTTTTATCTCAAGCCTCTCTCCTTCCACATCTCTTACTGCTGCTGCCTCTCATTTATGATGCCTGTATCTTTCTGACCATCAGCTTCCATCCTCCTGTTTGTCCTCTTTTCTGTCCACAGAATTTCCATTTCTGTAAAACATCCTAATCTCCCACAGCCCTACTCACAGTTTTCACGTTCTGTTTGGAATCATGAATTTACAAAAAAATTGCAAATTTGTACCAACTACAGTAGAGGGAGGTAGAGTAAAATTCCTATTCTCCATTTAAGATATTGATAGATCTTAAATTCAGTTGGTGACTGATCACAAGTGGTGTTCCCCAGGGCTCAGTATTGGGGCCAGTTCTGTTTAATCTTTATCAACAATCTGGACGAGGTGATTGAGTGCACCCTCAGTAAGTTTGCAGATGAGGACAAGTTGAGTGGGAGTGTTGATCTGCTGGAGGGCAGGAAGGCCATACAGAGGGGTCTGGAGCAGCTGGATTGTTGGGCTGAGGCCAGTTGTATGAGGTTTAACAAGACCAAGTGCCAGCACTTGGGCCACAACAACCCCAGGCAGCACTACAGGCTCAGGGAAGAGTGGCTGGAAAGTGCCTGGCAGAGAGGGATCTGGGGGTGTTGGCTGACAGCCGGCTGAACATGAACCAGCAGTGTGCCCTGGTGGCCCAAAAGGCCAACCGCATCCTGGCTTGTATCAGGAATAGTGTGGCCAGCAGGGCTAGAGAAGTGATTTTGCCACTCTACTCAGTGCTGGTGAGGCCCCACCTTGAATCCTGTGTTCAGTTTTGAGGCCCTCACGACAAGAAAGACATTGAGGTGCTGGAGAGAGTTCAGAGAAGGGCAACGAAGCTGTTCATGGGTCTGTAGCACAACTCTGATGAGGAGTGGCTGAGGGAGTTGCAGCTGTTCAGCCTGGAGAAAGGTAGGCTGAGGGGAGACCTTATCGCTGTCTGCAGCTACCTGAAAGGAGATTGTAGCATGGGAGATGTTGGCCTCTTCTCCCAAGTAGCAAGTGATAGGACAAGAGAAAATGGCCTCAAGTTGCACCAGAGGGTTTAGATTGGATATTAAGAAAATTATTCATGGAAATGGCTGTCAGGCATTGGAACAGGCTGCCCAGGGAAGTGGTTGTGTTGCCATCCCTGAAGGTGTTTAAAAGACATGTAGATGTGTTGCTTAGGGACATGGTCTAGAGGTAGATTTGGAAGTGTGAGGTTAACAGTTGGATTTGTTGATCTTAAAGATCTTTTCCAGCCTAAATGTTTCTATGATTCTATGTTCCCTCTTGGCCTGTCTGCTGAGTATTCAGACATTCAGCCCTGTCATTTTTCTTTATAAATAGTGTTTCTTTGTTGTTTGTAGTTTTAGGCAAAATTTCTTTACCCCGTTTGCATGAATGTCCAGCATGAAATATTTCCATTAGGGTCAGAATGGTAAATGGTCTCTATATTTCTGTAATTATTTTTTATCTGTTTTGCAATTTGACAAACTGACTCTCATGAGTTCAGAGTGCAGGAATTAAGTATCTTGGAAAGCTCTGCTGACCTCAGAATTAATGAAGTAAAGGCCATCGATTTTTACTGGCGATAGTGCCATGTCAATTAACAAACAAATTACTTTCTTATATATATGTTATAAGGACAGTGAGAAGATCTGAAAGGAATCTAGAAAAATTCAAGTTGGTAATTTCTTTCTCAAGTCAGGATCTGTAGTGATACCCTGTGCTTTCCGTGAACTACTCCCAACTGCCTACATTGCAAGGCGAGAGAGGAAGCCATTCTGCTGCAGACAATCTTTCACTGTGTTGAAATATTAATGAATGTGACTTAATTTTGGTTGAACTGTGAAAATCAGGAAGGTTCAATTTATGAATAATTTGATGCTGAAATATACAGACTCACTAATGGTAATTTCCTTTTAAGTATGTTAAGCACAAAAGGCACTCTGTCACATGGAGCGGGTAGGGATAATTTCAATAACGTGCCATTGATATTCTGTAGGGTTTTACTAGCGATCAATAGAAGTTGGCAGCAACATCACTTACATTAGCACATTATTTAACTTTGTTTTTCCATTTGTTGAGAAAACTAATAGTTCAAATTTTCATCTAAAATCTAAAAACTAAATTGTTGACAGCTCCTACTATTCTTATGACTGACAGTAAATTAATCAAGAGAAGTCCTGACAGACTGCTTTACCATTTAGAATCTTTTCCGGTGTGGCAGTTTGATTTTTTTCCAAAGAGAAAAGCTAGTTGGAATTTGGAGAAGACTTCTCAGCAACCATTGAATTGTCAAAGTTGAGCTAAAGGTAGTTAAAAGACTTGAAAGCAAAGCCAGGAATGCTGTGCTTCACAGAGGTAAGGAAAAAGGAGCCAGAGGGAGAACCAAAGAGGAGAAGAAAGTTCTATGGATGAGTATCAGTGGGAAAAGAATGCATTTGTGAAGGTCAGGAAGAAGGAATGCACAGTAATAGTTTAAAAATGTAATATATTGAACAAGACTGAATAATATTAAAGGAATATCATATCTTAGATTTGACACACAGTGCCTGCAGAAGGGCAAAAAGGTGTGTGAGTGGAAAGTTGGGTCTGAACCAGGATAAAATAGTCCCATCTCCTATTCCAGAAGCTCTCAGATTGCTGAACTTTGCTGAGTTTTGTTTAGTAAGACATATATTTTACCACATAAGCCTAAGTGTTACTTAAGTGAGAGTTTAGTTGGTTTAAGCACGTATAAAGTTGAGATTTATAACCAATTGATGAGATCAATTTAAAATTGTTTGAGTTAAACCAGTTCAATTTCTCATTAAGACTGAATTTCAGATGGGTCAACTGCTATAACAAGAGATTAGAGCAAAGTTTTTCCACAAGGAGAATTTCTAGTTAGTTGGCAGTTATGAAAATCAAACTTCTTATTGAGTGGATTGAATCAACTCTGTTCTGTTTTCGTCTGTTGGCCTTATTGACTTCCTGGGGGTCACGCTGAGTCAATGGCAGAGCTGGAAATAAAACTGAAGAATTATTACTCCCAGTCACAGGCACTAACTACAAGACAATCTTTCTCCTCATTTCCTTTTTAATGGACTACACTTGCATTTAGCATTCCACACCAGCCAACAGGGTAAAATTATAGGCTGTAGCTAGACAAGCGTACTAAAGAATACCTCAGAGTTTATGGATGAAAACAGCTATAAAAATGCTCAGTTTTATTATTATTATTTATTGTTTGCAAACATGGAGATTCAATAAAAGTTCACAGATAAAGGAGGCCCAGCACTGGACTTAAGTTTCCCATTGTTTCTTTTCTGTTCCAAAAGCAATATGCATTACTTAAAATATTTAGCTGAAAGTTGTTGCCAACATTTTTCTGATATTTATCCTCGGAAAAATATATTAAAATATGGAAGAATTCTTTATGAAAAATTATCTCAATTTATCTTATTCCCATTCTTAGCTTGTCCTTTTCACCTAGTAATTGTTACATGGTTCTCTGCTATGACTATAAAATAGGACCTATTAGTGGAATCAGGAGCACCTCTAGTCCTGCATAATCTGTGAAGGGTTTTCTTTCATTACCAGATCATTTTCACTAGTCTGAATGCAGGCTCAGTTCTCCACGCTGAGGTCAGTTCCCAAATTTTTTAGTTGATTTGTCTTCCTGTCATTGCCAATCAGTATGAGTGAGTGGTTGGAATAAGTTGTATTATCAAGTACCACTCAACATGAACAACCCATAAAAACTGATGGCTACATTTTTCCTTTGGGGATTCAGTTAATTTGAGCGTGAACCGTATTTGACAGCAAACATTTACACCATGAATTGAAATAATTGAGATGAAAAGCTAAGATTAGCAGGTTATGAAACTTCCGACAGTCTGACTGTACAAGTTCATCAAAGATGTTGCAGCATGCCCAGCAACAGACACATGATGAAGACTCTGTCTTCTTGGAGACAGTCACAAAATAAAAGAAATGGATCTGCATACCTAACAGAACCTTCAGGATGTGTGAAACAGCAAGGCTTGAGGGCGACACTTCATCATGTTCAAGAATGGCAAATTACTTCCAGGAGGAGAGGACCTCCCCATATACATTCATGGTTCTGTAGGGGTGCTGTATCTGTCTAGTTGCAGAAAAAAGAAGCGGTGGTGTGAAATATTTAAGGATGGTTTCAAGGGCCACAAGGCCCTGCAGGACCCAGTGTGTATATTTTAAAATTCAGAAACTCTAGTACTTTTTGTTTGTGGAACGAGCATCAATGAGTGAGCCCAGAGTAGCGTAATGGGGAAATGGTGCTGATAATGGATAAGATGCTGGTACTGCTAAGAAAGGCTGAATAAATTAGCATGAGCAAGTAGTCCAGTAGTGCCACTGCAGGAATGAGACAGGTACTCTTGAATGCTGTGCTTGGGGAAGGAGAGTTATATGCAGAAGCATAATGTATGCACTGATATGCCTAATATTGCTACCTATGCTAAACTTGAAAAATGTGACAAAATTCCAGGTTTCTGAGAAACTGCAGACAAATACAAATACGTTGCTGTGCCTGGAACTATGCAGAGCTTCTTGTCGTTCATCATGTCCATCCTGTGCTTTTTTTATTTAAGGGGCTTATTGTTTTCTCTTTCTGTTTATTTATTTATTACTAATGGATTGAGAGTATAATCAATGTCAGATGGCTAAGAAACAGCAATTTTAAAGCCTCCTGCTCCTTGGTCGTTTGTGTGACTCATATACTTAAGTTTTGTTTCTTCTTTAACGCTAAATTCCAGTAGAGCAAAGAAAAAAGCAAGCAAGCCTTAGTACGTAGCTCAAACCACAGTCAACAAGTAGCAGAATTCAATAGCAAATTTCAGGCTTCACTTGACTACAAATTAATTCTGCATTCTAACTGTGCTCTCTGGTTCATTAACATTCCAGTTTCTTTTGTGTTCCCGAGCAGGGCATTTAACTCTTAACGCATCCCAGTTTATTTCTGCATACCCTCATTCCACCACAACATTCCAGTGGCAGGCACTGAGTTTAGAGAAATGCAGCTTTTTTTCTTCCCCTTCAACATATTTCTCATCAAAGGATTTTTGCCATCAGCTTCTCTAAGGCAATATTTCACCAAGTGTACATTAAAAATGAAGATAAAGTAAATGTGTGTGTCTACATCAGTAAAAACAGCTTTTTTTTTGCCTTCCTCACCCTCTCCTCCCTACCTGTTTTTATTTTCATTTGTATCTTTCAGAACTCTCTTAAAAGTTGTCAATATTGTTACGATACTCTCAGTAAAGAGACTTAACCTATTAAGTAGACTCAAGGATCGGGGGAAGCCTTCCGTGATAGTAACAATACCAGGCTTGTTTTACAAGATTCCTCTCACCCTCTCCACCCTTTAGAAAGATATAATTTGTAAGTAGTGATCAAAAAATAACATGAAGAATTGTTTTTAATGTGAAAACGAGTACAGTCAAATTTACTGAATGTGAAATCATCTTGTACGCTTGTTATATAAAGTTCAAATGACGTAAACTGTCAAGCTTTGTGTTTGCAAGCTGATTAACTGGAGTAAGAGAAATCTCCTAATCTCCAGGTGCATGGGGTTTTATGCATTCCTCTAAAGCATTAGACCACAGCTGGAAACAGATGAGGATGATCTGTGGCACTTAGTTTAACAATTCCCAGAAAAATATGCATTTAGCATTTGCAGCCATGAAATGAGTACATTTATTTAATGGATTTCTGTTTTTTGGTTTTTTGTTTTTTGTGTGTTTTTTTTTTTTTTTTCCTTGGACAAATGGCATTCCAAAAATGAAATGTCTGGCAGACTGTAATACCAAGTATGAGACAGATATTTTTGTTGTTTTGGTTTGTTATCCTCTAATAAAAGGTGAGGGATGCAATTCAATTCTTTCACGCTGTTCTGCTTCATGCACCTCAGTCACAAATAACATAATGGAAATGTGGTGCAACTTGTCACAGTTGCGAACTGCTCCATAGTGAAATGTCCAGGGACTCAGATCTGACTTCAGAGCCCTGCTCCAGGGATTATTTCTGTTTCTCACATAGCGGCTGTATAATGTACAATGCATAACTAAGCAGGAAATGTAACCTAGTGTCTCCCACTGAGTACCTGGAGTATGAGGCCATAGTAACAGCCCACTCTGCCTTCACTCCTCCAATGTGCAGCCATGAAGCACATCTTTGGCAGACTCTCCTGTAGCCTGGTGGACAGGCACTCTGGCTTGTGCTTCTCTCACTAAATTCTGGACACTTAATTGAAATGTTAAGAGGAGGCCAAGATCTTACCTCAATAATGAATGGAAAGAAACAGTTCTCCATCAAACAAATTTACAGGTAAATTGCCCATGGGATGTGCACACACACACACACACACACACACACACATATTCCCTCTCAACCCAGAGAGATCCACAACAAATTCTTTCTTAAGTTTAGGAAATTAGGTGGGGTTAGATGGAGGAAGACTTGACTCTCTGAGGTGCATGACAGGTGGATTTGAGTTTCTTGTAACCAAGGGAAGACCACAGATCTCACCTCTTCTATTCCTGGTTATTAATGCCAACCTACAGGGCTTTGGGTTGGTGCTTATTGTCACCCACCATTGGATGTGGCTTATAGATGTGAGTCCTACCTGCAGGTGTGGCAGCTGGATCTCGAGGGAGGCACTAAGCCCTTATTCAGGTACCTTTGCTTCAGAGCGTGGCAGGAATTTGGAGACATTACTAGCTGTAGGCTCCTTCTCGCAAACTTGGGGCTTTCTAGATCATTCTTTGGAAGCTTTTGCTGCTGGTGATTTTTTTTTATTATTTTTTTAAAATTTTATTTTAAGGGTATAGAGAGTCCTTGGTTAAAAGTAAAACAAGAATATGTGTGTATTACTGCCTCGCTGTGAACATTCACAGTCACAGACTTGGCAGGTTTCAGGAACATCCCAACCAGACCCCTTGAGGTCTTCAGCTCCTCCACTAAAGCTGTTCTCTCTACTGCTCCCAGGTTAAAGGTTAATACTCTTTTCACTCCTTCTTCCTGTTCTGGATGAAGTGAGCACGAGAAGGGGCGATTGCACCCACAGAAGATTACTAATCATTTCTGGCAGCTTGGTATTAACATCCCCATCAAATCCTGGTGCTGTGAAAAGAATGTGCATCTTCTTAAAGCTCTTAGCTTGGAAGACACAATTGAGTTGCAAACAGGGGTATTTCTGCTAGAAATGTAATCTCTTTTCCTCAGTTTTGCACTAAAGACAGTCACCTAGCTGCTTTATTTGCTGTTGTAAGTCCATAGTAAGCTGTGACTTGAACGTGTTACATATCAATGCAATACATAAGTCATGATCATCTGAAGACAAACCAAATTTTTGCATATGTGAAAACATTACTTAAGTGAATGGAAAGCTCATGTTTCCATGATCTTTCTTTAGGCATGGAAGAGTAACTGAAATGCCAGTTGTTGATATGCAGTTATGCCATTTAATACTGCTATAACTTGCTGGATTTGTGAACAAACTAATAGTACAGGTTCTCCAGAATGATTTTTTTGTTCACCTGTTGAAGTTATGATATATCAGATGACGTTACAGTAGCATTTTGGCCAATGCAGTATGAAGTGCTTTGCTGTAAATTGAAGTAGAATGCATGTTAAAGATTCTCTGTCAAGCACGCAGTTGGGTGGCTTGCTAAGGACCTAAAGAAGGAAGTGAAAACCTGTCTGTTCTTTCTTGTGTTGTCCCTAGTTTAATATCTCAGACTTCTAAGGAACTGGGTATTTTGAGGATTTTGATGTTTTGTTTTTAAATAATGGAGAAGAAGTCGTCTGTCTCACTGTATTTAGCGTAGTTCTGCTGACATCTGCTTTGTACAGCTCTTTTATAGATCTTGTAAATAAAGCAAGGTGAGCATTGTCTGTCTCATGAAAGATAAGGAGTTACAACTGATGCAAAACGTATCACCTGAGCTGCTACTTGTGCTAATTACAGCTCTGTTCAAAGCCGTGGTGTGGTAACAGCTGCTTGGTCTGCTGTAGGGCAGGAAACAAGCATATGATCTCACATGTCTTCAGTACTAGTACTTTTAAAGACTGACTTGAGTTTGGTAAAAAACATAATAATTTAGAACTTAGTAAAACCAACTCAGTAATAAAGTTCAACAAATAATTGGGTGCAGCATGCTGAAACCTGTATCACTGTAAATTGGCTACGTTTTTGAGTGTTAGGTTTTTATTATGCTCAAATAAGTGAAATATTTGAATAAGGTCATTTTCTCCAGCTCTTCAAATGTCACAACTGTATTTCTAAGAAGAAAATAGTTAGGGATTAAGAAGCCAAGGTATTTTAGGTTGCATGAAAATTCAATCAACTAAGCATTTAAAAATGTTCTTAATTTTAAATTAATGGCTGGTATATCCATTCTACACAGGACTTCAGCAACTCAGTGAGATTTATTACATGGTTGACTTCAATTCCTGGAAAAATACTGGAAGAAGTCAGTAAAAGTATCTGTAAGCACTTAGAAAAATAAAGATGAGGGATGGTAAACATACATTTGCCAAGAACAAAATGTGTCAAACCAATTTAATTTTCATTTTTTGTAGAATAACAGGTCTTGTGGGTAAAGGACAGGCAGTAGATGTCATGTATTTTGACTTCAGCAGAGGAAATTATTGTAGGTGGATAGAAAACTGTTGAAAAAGCTGTAACAGGGGAGTGTTGTTAATATTTCACTGTCAAAAAGAAGCGTGTGTCAAGAATGTGCTTATTAAATCTGTAGATGACACCAGCCTGAGAATTACTGTAAGTATTTGGGAAATAGCAAAGCAGAAGATCGGGGAAAAAAGTTATAATGTGCTAATACAGGGACAGATACCTGGAAAATGTAATGATGTTGCAATACATAGGGAATGCCTCAGTTTTGCTGAAGTATAAAATAAATTGTGGTTTGATAAAAAACATGGCAGATCATTATGTTTGCCATTTTTCTTGATTACAATTGAAAAATACTTGATTTTCAGTAGTCATGTTAGCACTTAAAGTGTGCTAACTAATGTGCAAATCTAGTGATTTGGGTGAAAGAGTCTATGCAAATGAAAAGGGACAGTATCTGTTTGAGAAAAGTAGAAATCTCTGATGTAGAACTTGAAAGCTATTTTAAATCACAACTGCCAAAACCTTCACTTGCAGCATTGCAACAGATACCTCCACCCCACCCAGCTATAAGCTTTGATTTTATTAACTTCTGTTTTGTAATTTAAGGGGGAAAAATGCAATTTATTTGATCTTTTTAAAATGTCAGAGTAGAAATTCTGCCACGGGGTAATTTTTGTCTCTTTGTAACAACAAGAAAGCAAATATTCTTCATAAAAATAGTTTAGCATTTTATTTGAATATTGGTAAATGATGTTATTCACGTTTTTACTTTGTCTTTGTATCACGTATTGCTTCTGATAGAAGTATGCTAACATCTGTATATACACTTTTTAATGCTGTCTGTACAACTCTATATGTGTGTTAATTATAGCTGAATGCCTAGGCTTTTGCAAAAGTCTACCCTTAAACCCTCCTTTAGGAAGCTACTATTATTTTAAGAAAATTATTTACTCAGATTCATACAAAAAAAAAAAAAAAAAGGAGGACTGGAATTCAAATCCCAGATCTCTTCATAACATTGTGTTAACCTCATTAAAGAAATTCTATTAAGTGTAGGAGCACTGTGGGGTTAAGTAAAGGACCTTTTCATTGTATCAAAATTATTTGGCTTAAGCAATCAAGTCTCAGCAAAATAAACTCCTCTAAAATTTGTTTAACTTTAAAATAACTGTTGAGAGTATATTTTTAATATAAAACTGCTGTTTAGTTGCTATGTTGACATTTCCTTTGTTGTGTTTCTAGGCAATACATTTTAATATTAATCCCATTAATATGTTTTACCATCTTTTTCCTAGTGCAATTGTTTTATCTTCACTAAAATAATTATATTTTCTTTAATAAGATGAACATTTAATATGCTCTTGGCATGAATTAATTTTTAATAAATCATTAATAAGTCAGATCTCTATGAAATCCTTTCCCTTAAAAATCAAACCTCTTCACTCAAGGAGTTTTGGATAGATCCTGACATTTGAATTTATTATAGCATTTTCAACATTATTCATAAGAAGAAGAAAGGAAAATTTCCAGTTAGTCAGACTGCAGATGATTTTTTTTTTCTTTTGATATATTTATGAGACAGTGCTAGAGAAGCTGATTCTTTTAAGCTTTGTTGAAGCCTGGGTTATTATATCATATGTTCTGATTTCCTACCAGAAATTAGTAAGATTGCAAATTTTATCTATTTATCTACCTGTCAGAATATTTATGTTGTACTCAAGCACCAATTCACTCTTCAACTGGTTAATGAGCTGCTGTGATGTTTTTGCATTGATGTTTCAAAGATATGAATTGCAGAACTAACATGGTCCAAATATAGAAACAGGGATTCTACGTAGAACTTAAAAACCTGCCTTGATAAACTACAGACCCAGGCTTCTGTCTGCTCTTTCCGAGACTTACAAAGGAGGTAGCGTGTATATATTGCTGGTTGATTTAATGTTGTCAGCAATCACTCTTTGAATGATAAATTAAACATGCCCTGAATTTACATACAAACTCCCTGAAAAAGCTGTGTGTTCCAGTTCTCATGGGGCATGCATGAGAGAGCAGCAGACTGGGAGAGTTTGGGTCGTTCAGCCTGGAGAATTTTCCAGGGAGACCTCCTTGCAGCCTTTCAGTACTTAAAAAGAGCCTCTAAGAAGGATGGGAACAGACTTTTTAGCAGGGTATGTTATGACAGGACAAAGGGTAATGGTTTTAAACGAAAAGGGGGGAGATTCAGACTGGACATGAAGAAGAAATTGTTTGCAATGAGTATAGTAAAACACTGGCCCAGTTTGCCCAGAGAGGTGATAGATGCCCCATCCCTGGAAACATTCAAGGCCGGCCAGGCTGGACGGGGCTCTGAGCAACCTCATCTGGGTGAAGATGTCCCTGCTCATTGCTGGGGGGGTTGGACTAGATGGCCTTTGAAGTTTCCTCCCAACCCAAACTATGATATGAGTTTAAGACTGTAGAAATATAATTGAACCTTTTAAAAGGAAGGGAATTCTGTGCTATTTGCTCTTTGTAAATTTAGGAAATGTGACAGTGGTTTTATATGCCCAGGAGTATTTAACGTTTGTACCAGAGACTTCTGTTGACCTCCAGGGGGTTATTGTATTTAACTGAAGTCAGTGACTTTGCCCATTCAGTGAAAGTTGGAGTTGGAGCTGTGTAACCTCTTGCATGTAGCCTGTTGTGTCATGGACAGTATTTCTGTGAGCAGAGAACATAAAGTCCTTGAGTAGAAGGTTTCTCTTGAATCATTTTGTGCAGCTGGAGTTCTGATCAGTAGAGTGGATGAAAGTCATGTAGGTGTTTGCATAAAACTTACAGAAAAATAACTTTGCTTTGAATTTTAGACTGTTGTATTATAGACTGGAAGGAGATAAGTGGGTAGAAAGCCACTTAATTGGGATGTACCCTGAGGCAAAAGCCAGGTTCTACTTACACCTGGTTGATTTTAATGGGGTTTTGGGGAGACTAAGGCCTCACTCCAGCATAACACCTGGTCATGAGCTCAACTCCAGCTGTGCTCTCAATTCCCTTAAACTAAGATCAACTACTGCCAGCCTTCCATTTGGAGCACTGATTGCACTGGGTGGGAGCAAGTTGTACATAAACTGGGATTTGCTGATTTTTACTGCTCCCAAGGTATCCTTTTTTTTCCTCTATCCTAAAGATCTGCATGTTATTAATGAAATGGTGGTCAATCTGAGTTAACATAAGCATTTTAAAGCAACTGCACCAGAGCAGAAGATGTATATATCATAGTAGACACTGTTGTATTTTCTGCAAAACAAATGTGGTTGTCTCTTCTTCCATTGTGTTCTGGAGGCGATGCTTTTTCTCAGGCTTGGACCTTTTTGTTCTCAGCAGGGTTGCTTTGTGTATGGAATTCAGAAACAAGAATGTTCCTGTGTCTTTGCTCACATTGGTTGTGTGTTGAAGGTACTCTCAGTCTAAGCCACTAATTTAAGAAGAAACATTATTTTTGTTAAATTGGACCTAAAGATTTTTAGAGTAGACTTCAAAGAGGAATGGATTAAACAGCTGAAAGAATTTATAAGTGGCCTGGATTTGTAACCTGTGTAGCTATATATATATATCTTGTGGTTACTTCCAAAAAGCTTGTCAGCTTCTTGCTTCAAAAGTGCTGACAGTTTCTACTGTGGTACAGTTTGAATAAGCCTGCAAACATGCAAATGCAATCCCAGATAACCTTTTACTAATGCCAACAGTCGATTGATCAGGTCAAGTCACAGAGTCAGCCATGCAGGGCTAAGCCAAAGTCTGAACAGTATTCTTATTCCTTTATTTGTATTCATTTTCATTGCTGCTAAATCACAGAGATATAAGGGGAGCATCCACATGCATTCCCCAGTAATGTGGTTCTATGACTACCAGGATCGTGTCTTTTGCAAGTATCTTTTTAAAGCAGTTACTGATGCTTTGTACCTTATAATAGAGCCATTTTTCTTATTTTTTAAAATTTATTACAGTATATTTTAATGCTTACGTTACTTGCTTTCCATGCTCTGCCTATACTAATTCTGTCTACCCTCAAGTAAGGAATCTTGAATAGTTTACACATACTTTTGTTTCAAGAGGTGCAATCTTCTGGTTTTGGTTGGGTTTTTTCCAAGATTTAAAGCATAGAGTATGACTATGGTGTTCAGAAAATTGCCGTATTATGTTAAATGCAGAGTTATTTTGTAATTGTTACGAAGCAAATTAAAACTATAATTGGCAAATACCATTAAAATGTGTTTTTGTTAGGAGTAGAGGTTGTGAGGGTTTCTCTGTCATTTAGCTACTTTTCAGGCTATGCTAGTTGAACGTGATCACTGCTTGGTGTGTATGGGTGCATTGAACTAGATATTTTTATGTATTAGGAAATTAATAGTCTTCGTTCTTGCAGTTTACCTAAGGAGTCAGCGTTCTTGCAGCGATGGCTTTAGGTACACAGAGTCTTTACTTTTAAGTGTATTGCCTCACTTGATGTTTTTCTGGCAAGGTGATTCCAGTTCTGCTGACATAAATGCTCTAATACACTGGGTTGAAACTGAAAATGCTGTTCTAAAAGGATTTGCTAAATATTAGCATTAACTTTAGAATATATGTGTATAATTATTAATGGTTTTGAATATTGCCAATTATAAAAACTCAGACCACATAATGTGTGAAACCTTATTAGACAGCCACACTACAGGAAAAAACTCTTCAACATTCAGGACTTTTAAGTGTATGGTCTCCATAACTGTAAAATAAGGAATTATGGTGAATCATGGCAAGAATCAATACCAGTGTTGCTAAGAAAGTACTAAAACAGGCTACCATTCATTGCAGTATTTGCACTTCTTGAATTTGGCCAGTGCAATAACCACATACCTGGATTTTTTGCCTAGCCTGGAATAACACTGCAGTAGTTGCTGCAGCAGCCTGCTCCATGGAAATTGGGCCATATGCAGAAAGCTTGAGGATGAGAGCTGAGATCTAGCACCTGGCATTCAATCTCCTTGTCTCTGGCACAGAAGCCCTGCTGCTTGGGTCCACCAAAGGAAGACTAAGGAAGTAGGAAGAGTTAAATGTCTCGAATGAAATATCAAGCATGTTGGGCAGGAGGAGTTGCTGAAATAAATGTTCTCTTGACAGTTTCTTTGCATAATGTAGTAGGAAAAAAGTGAGGAAAAGAAGTCTTAAATCAGACAGTGGTATTCTAACTGTAGTTTGAAGGATCTTCTGAAGCTACTCATATCTTATGTTCTAAGTAGAATATTTGCTCTAGGAGATGAAAGACACTGGTTCAGTGCTGTGACTCTTCACTCCTGCTGAACTACCGTTGTGCAGAGTGTGAGGCACAAGAAGCAAGAGACAAAGCAAGTGAGGAGGAAGTAAAAAGCCACAGGAATGATATAAATCCTTGTGACTCAGCTTCTGTATTAAGCAGAGACGGTTTAATATAAAATATACAAGTGGTTTTGTAAGCAGGGATGCAAGATTTCGTAATTCCAATGTAAGACATTGGAATTCAATCTTCTGCCCTGTCACAACTGTGTTTTATGCAGGCTTTTACACTGGTGGCAAATGTTACTATTACTTTGAGGAAACTACCAGGCTGAGTGTCCAAAGGCATCTAGACAAGAAAGAAAATCTAGGTTTTTTGGATACTGGCTGGTCTTCATTGCCAAAATACTTTTTTTCAGCAAAAGCTGGGTGGAAATGACAAATATAATGCCATCTCTAGAAGGAGGAATAATCTTGGCATTACAAGGTTGTCGGTTTAACTCATTTTTTTAGCAAAGCATTGGAACAAATAAATTATTTGTAAGCAACTAGAAGATTACAGTGATGTGTAATAACTGTAATCAAAAAATCAAGGTTAATCAAGAAAAAAGATGTGTCATGTGAATTCAATTCCTTATTCTGACAGCTTAACACTTCTGGTAGGTAAAAGAGAAACCGTAGATGTCTGTATCTCTGTACATTAGAAAATCCTTCAGAATGGACAGATATAACAAACGGTACTTTTCAGGAGCCCGACTTTAGCCCAATTATTATTCTGTATTTTGATTAAATACTTTGAATGAAAGATAGAGACTGCTTATTTAGTCTTCAGGTGACAATGGCATTAGAAAATGTACAAGGATGTTTGGGAGGCAAGGTCTGAATTCTATTAATATAAAATCATTCTAGTCATTTTGTTGGTGAAACACTATGGGAAAAATAAACTTAGCTGGGTTGCTATGTAGAAAACACAGATTTAAACTTCTATATTTAGATATGAATAATTATCTCTACAAACACAGGATGGGTAATGACTCCTTAGGCATCAACTATGCATGGAAAAATATGGGTTAATGGTCAATTTTAACTTGAATTTAGGTAAATAACATCATGTCAATGATGTCAAACACCATCTGGAGTGTGTAACAGGAACATTGTGTTGGACCGCAGAAGAAATTCTTTAGCACTCCTTGAACCTCCTAAGGTCAAAAAGGATATGCACCAACTCAGGAGAGTTCAGAGAAAAATAATGAGTGTCCTCAGAAGTCTGTTAAGCCTAAAAAGAAAAGGTTGAAGGAACTGGATTTTTTTAATACAGAGAGATAAGACTAAGGTGTCATGATAACAACTTTCAAATATATAAAAGGCTGTTGCAAAGAGGAAGAGAATACCTTCACACGCTTTCACAGGGAGATCAGTGAGAAACAGACTTGAATTGCAGCAAGGAACATTTAGGTTATACATCAGAAAAAAACTACGAACCATAAGAATGGTGAAGCTTTGAAACATGTAGCCTAGATAGAATATGAGGTTTCCATTATCTGAGGTTTCAAGAACAAGTATCTGTACTTGGTATTGGGGAAATAAAGCAGGAGCATAGGGAGCTCTTTGACCTGTGGTAGGAGATGCATATGAATCTGATGCATCGAGTAGAATCTGTTATTTTTGTGTTTAGATTTGTGGAAACAATTTGTTTACAACTTAATGTTTGTTGTATGTGTTGTGCTGGTTCTGTTCGGATCAGGTTTATTTTCTTCATAGTAGTTAGAATCTTTTCTTTTTAGTAGCTAGCATGGCCTTTTGTTTTGGATTTAGTATGAGAATAATGTGTTAACACTGAATTTCCCGTGCTTTGTCTGGGAAGAGTTAACTTTTTCCTACCAGTGACTAAGCTGTGTTTTGGAATTGATATGAAAAGAATTTGAGAACTCACTGATGTTTGTGTGGTTGCCAAGGAGACCAAGGATTTTCTCAGTTTTCCAGCTGCAGGTGCAGGGAGGGAACCTAACAGGACAGCGCCTAAACTTAGAGCTAGGCTGGCCAATGTGCTATTCCCTGCCATTAGCATCATGCTCCTCCTATAGCTGGAGCTTGCTTTTCCAGCTTCTTTGTTCAGTTTTTGGCCTTTTGCCTTTTTGTTCTCTTTTTGGAATTGGCTCTTCAGGATGGGGGTGTTCTCGTTTCCGGGACTGGTTGTTTGGTGCAATCATGTTTGAGTATGAACAGTTCTCTGCATCTCTGCTCTTTTGGGATTGGCCGTATGGGACCAGTGTTTGTGAACAATTGCATTGTGCATCACTTTATATATATATATATTTATGTATATATATGTATATGTTATTAGGTTTGAAGTAGTGGGGTTTTGTTGCTGTTTTTTGTTTTTTATGTCTTATGAAACTGTTCCTATCTCAACCTCCAAGTTTGTCCCTTTTCAATTCTTTTACTTGTAGAAGGGGAAAAGGGGCAAGTGAGCACCTCTCTGGTGCTTGATTACCAGCTGAGGTTAAACCACAATATATGTGAAAATACTAGGATATATTGCAGTTAAATGTGTGTTAAACCTGAAAAGAGGAGCATAACTTATTCCCTTGCTCTCTCATTCTTTTGCGGAAAGGCATTTCTACCTGTCAGTCTTTCGAAGATTAAGTAGAAAACGAATCTGAACTGCTTTTCTTACAGAGTTTTTCATCCTAAAATGCTAGTTCAGCATTTGGCAGCTCAGAGCAAGACATTTCCACTGGAGAGCTGTAGTTCCGTCCTAACCTTGTCCTAATGGCACCACTGGGCCCAGTGCTTCTTAGGCAGTGCTTGTTACTGACTTTGATTTTGCAGAACTTGACAGCCAAGGTCCTGCAAATTCTAGCATTGTTATAGTATTTTTTTCTATGTCTCGTAACTTCTTTAGTCGGTATTGAGCTGCCCTTTTTTTTTTTTTTTCCCTACTTCTTGCTTGTGTAACCCTTGTTGGAATCGTATCAAATGGTGTTCTTAAACATCAGGTCCAAAGCCACCTCTCTGCTTGGTCCTGCTTTTGTTGGGGAAATAAATCTCTTCTGGTTTTGATTTTAAACAGCAAAGGGCTTCACTTCGGGTCAGGCTGTTTATCTGAAAGGCACTTCAGAGATAAAAAGAAGAATGCTGTATTTATCTTGCAATAGCAGCAACATCCAGCAAATAATGCAGCTGTCTCCCTTGGCTCTTGTGCCTGAGACACAAACAAACCAGCTATAGAAAGCAGTTCATGTTGCTATAGACTCTCGATTTAAGCACTGCCTATTAAAGAACATCTACATCACCATTTTTTTCTTGTTTTCCTCCCTCAGGAGGAAAAAAGACCTAGCTGTTTTTCAGTCACAAAGGTTCTCAGTCTCAGCAGATGGAAGAGCTGTCATCTCTCTTCTCCTTAAGTGGAAAAAGGACATTCGTCAGCTCTTGGAATTGGGTGCAAAAATCAATGGCTCCAATGTTGTTAAAGCCATTCAGAGTGGTAGTTTCAGCATGTTTGTAAAACAGCTTAATGCAGTGAATAATAAAAAAAGGCATTGAAATAGGAAAACCTCACTAATTTCAGTACTTAGCCAGAATATTCATTATTAGCCTACTTAAATATTAGTATAGATCCAAAATACAAGCTTTTTCTTTTTCTAATCCAAACCAGGCTTAATTTTAAAACCCAGGGTGAATTTCTCACATTTCTTATCTTCTAAATACTGACTTACATCAAAATTCAATTTGTCACTAGCTTAGCTTGTACTGTATGCATTGTAAGCTGTGACAGAATTGCTTAGTATAACCTGGGCTGTTCGGGAGTGACTCAGAGGAAAGGAGGCGGCGGATGGGTGATGCTTCACTGAGTTTCTGATTTTGAACTGATCTGTAGTATGTAGCTCTGCCTCTGCTGCAATATCCTCTAGTCGTGACATTTCAAGGTACTGGAATTAGTTTAGGATAAATACGTCGGGTCTTTTGGCAAATATAAACTTTCTTTGCTCTGATAAGGTGAGAGCAGTACTGGGGAATATTTTCTCTTTAATTAACATTGAGTCTTTCACTGCAATTGGCTGGTGTTGGTTTTGTTTTGTGGTGTGTGTGTGTTTGTTTGTTTGTTTTGTATTTGTTTGTTTTTGTTTTGTTGTTGGGGTTTGATTTGTTTTGTTTTTCCAGAATATATGACATACATTGATTCTTTGCTGAGACTGTTCATATGAGACTTCATGACAATCTGCAACTCTATTTACTTTTTCTAAATTCCAGAATAAACTTTGGTTTTAAAGATACTTAGGGCATTTCATCATTATGCAAGATGCTGTTTAATCTCTGAATTAAGAGCTCCTGTTCACTGGATAAGAAAATCTGGAATTATGTTGTTCAGCCAGGCTATTGGCAATAGTCTTCAACAGAAATATATTCCACATTTCACATATGATAAAGCACATGTAAAAAAAGTAAGTTGGACTTTATGTAATCTGAGACACTGAGATCTGAGTGTTTTTTCTGCATGCAGAATTGTGATATGAACGTTTACTTCCCAGACAGCAGATGAGTGCCCTGACCTCTGGGTATTAGGTGGTCTGCCCTGATAAGGCTTTAACTTTGGGAAGATCTTGGGTAGTCAGATGTGTAATGAAGTTTCATGTCTAGTACTAGTTCAGGGTCACAGCTACTCTTGGTAGTGATCACAGAATGGTTGAGGTTGAACAGAACCTCCAGAGGTCATATGGTCCAAATCCCCCTGCTCAAGCAGGACCATCTAGAACTGGTTGCCCAGGACTATGTCCAGATGGCTTTTGAATATCTCCAGGGATGGAGACTCCATAACATCTGTGGGCAGCCTGTGCCAGCATTTGTTCACCCTCACAGTGAGAAAATGTTTCCTGATGTTCAGAGGGAACCTCCTGTGTTTCAGTTTGTGCCCCCTGCCTCTGGTCTTGTCACTGGACGCCACAGAAAACAGCCTGGCTCCATCTTCTTTGCACTTTCCCTTCAGGTATTTATACACGTTGATAAGATCCCTCTGACCCTTCTCTTTTTCAGGCTGAACAGTCCTATGTATAACATCACTTTTATACTGTACCATACTCAATTTTACTATCTTCATGAAAACTCATTCGTGTTCCTGTGTATATGTCACATTATTCACTGACCTGGAAGCAGTTGCGCCTATAAAAATCCATTGAAAGCAACTGGTTTGATGTATTAGTAAAGTCAGAATTGAGTACTATGTGTTTGAATGAATATAATAATAATTTAACACAGGAAGATGTGATTCTGGTTTCAGCTTGACTTTGAGATCCCAGGTTGGGTTTGGTGTGGAGGAACAGTAAGTAGCTGTGACAATTTCAGGAGAGAATGTCTTCTGTGACAAAATTTTGCAGTCATATTTATAATGCAAATTTCACTAAATATGTGTACTTCAGGATAAGCAGGAATGTTCTTTCCTTGTTCAGACAGGTTTATCCTACGCTACAGGGAATTACCTTTATCTTATCACAGGTTTTCTTCTGTGGTAACAAGCTATCATCAATCACATTACAGTGACATCAGATTTTGTTTTCTTCTGGAGAACAAATGTGCTTGCAGTAGCAAATCTCATTCAGTGTATTGTTTTCAAGGTGAAGCCTTGAGATATTCTTCTCTTAATGAGAAATCTTGAATTCTTAGATCTCATTATTGCTTAGGTTTAGAGAAAGTTGTGTTAAAATTCAATTGTATTGGTAAAGATGGTCAACTGGTTAAAGAATTCTTTTTTACCTGTAATGTCTCTAAAATGGCACCTTTTTTGGCTCTGACTTTAAAGATTAAAGGTGACTTAAGGGGTTGTTAGAAGTGGATTTCATGGAAAACTTTGAAGAAAATCCTGGCGTACTAGTCAAAGAAGACACAAGGCTGTAATTCTTTCTTTGATGAAGTCCACCACTGTGAGACTCGACACTTGAGCCCCCATTGTATTCTGTACATGCATGATGGGTTTCTGATAAAAGTATGTGCTGTTCTCTCAACTGGCTTTGTGTTTGTTTACGTGTGGTTATTTTAGAGGAAATATGACATCTCTCTCCATTCTTGCGCTCAGTGTTCTCAGGGTAAATAATAGAAGATCTTCTGAAAGTTGTATTATCTAAATTAGATTGCAGCTAAAGAGGAGCTTAGTGGCTCATTACTACAGAAGAAATAGAATTCCTTTTTAATTGGCAGTAAAATTGAGAAATATGTATGCATAGTCTTTTGAGAATTTTCTAAAGTTATCCTTAATGTAGTGTTTCCTCTCTGATTAAAACTTTTTAATAAAGATTCAGAAGTATTTTTTGAGTACTTGATATGTGGCAGTTAAAAATTAACTAAATGTAGCTTGGTCACATTCTTCATAAGAACATTAAGGCAAGTTTTCTGCAGACTGAATAAACACTAATTAATGCTTTATCATGTCTTTGCTATCCATGAGCAATGTTACTGGTGAGAAGATTACAGTCTCTTCATTCTGAAGAATTTTTTACTGAGGCTTCTGTGTTTTGTTCCTCTTAAAAAATGGATAAATAGGGATAAAAGCCAGTTCCTGAGACCAGCGTAAACAATCCCTTTGTGGCATGTACTCAACAAAAGTGACAGAGTGGAGTCTTGTGCTTATGGCTTATCTTAATGTTGTCTTCTCTTAGACATATTGGAGGTATTTTATTTCTTCTCTTCTCTTAACAACTCTGCTACTGGCCTAAGGTACAGCTTTAATTAAAAGGAGTGTGTTGGAGAGAAATCAAAGGAGCTACAATTCCTTATGGGCATGGGAGCATCAAGGCTTGTATGACATCACATCTGCAAAATATATGCAGGAATTTGGATGCTATGGGATTGTTTTTTTGGGATCTGGGTGCATGATGATAGAATATTAACCCCTAGATCTTCAGCTGGGTTCCAAGGCACATCATACTGAATGCTGACCATCTTTACAGCTGGATTAGAAGAATGGAAAAAAAAATCACTATGCTGAAGGGAAATTTTTGCACCTGGCAGTTGGTGCAAATTAGGTGACTTTTACTGCGAGAAAGCTGCATGTTTTTACACACTTTTCAAGTAGTGCATTCTCATTCGTTCATTCAAGGAAATATCAAGATATGACTTGACTATGATTTATGAGTAGAGTAACAGGAGATAGTTTTCAAAAAACACTAACTTGGACAATTTAAACTTCATGCTGCATGCAAATTTTAATGTGTTGTGACTTTTCACCTCTTGAGGTTCCCAGCTTGAAACAACTGCCTTTTTCTATAATATAAAATAGAGTGTAGGCAAATACTAGTTGAACTTGAGAATAGTAAGAGGTATTATATAGTCTTTACTGCACTGATTTCAGTCTAGGAGTTCTCATGATCCCTTCCCTTAGAAATTTGTGAATCAATAATTCCCAAGTAGCAAAAAAGCTCTGGCAAAACTAAGCTAACATTGACTTCTCAAATTCTTATTAAAAACAAATTGGAAAAGTGAGACCAAAAAACAAAACAGCTCCATTTGCAGAATGAAAATGTTTCTTCAGTAGATCTGGAAAAACAGGACTTGAAAATCATAAACTTCACGTGACATCTTGGCAATGAAACCTGTCTTGTTCTACACTCCTATATCCCAAACAGAGTAAGAAGTTGGCACATAATATTTGCAACAGTAAGCGGAGCCGTCTGTGTCACTGTTGTGAACTCTATCTCAAACTTTGTGTCCAGTTCCTTAGAATGAACTCAACATTTTATTTTCAGTTTTTAATTTTCCAAGTCCAACAGTGAGCAGTCTCTTACTCTACATTTGTTTTCTGTCAGATTTGACGAACTCTGACTTAAATGGATAGCTGCAAATTTGTCCAAATTATCTCCTTTAGAAATTATGTTCTGAGTCTTTTCTGAGCTAATGACCGTGTTAAGACTTAATCCTGTAATAGCATGGCTGTCACTCTCATCACTAGATGCTGGACCTGATCTCTTCCTCAGGGTTTAATTTTCTCTTTTTTGTTTGTCTGTTTGTTTGGAGGTTTTTTATGTGGTTTTTTGTTTGTTTAATTGGTTTTTTGTGTGTGTGTGTTTTCTTTTTTCCTTCCTTATTCATGAAGATGTTATCAGCTTTACAAGGGTAATATTGCTGGAGTTGCAGCTGCTAGAATAGGGCTGTCAATCCATCACTCTCTGCCAGTCATTGGTGTTTCTTCATGTCGATCTCCCTAAACAGGCATATTTCTCCTGCAAACTATTGCAATAATGTTGTGATTTATTAATTGTCTGCTAATTTGTGAATGGTAGTGAGCACCAGTCTTTCCTGTCATCCCCATCCACTGCTCTTTATACCACTGGGAGGATTTTTTTTTGCATTTGTAAAGGTTGAGGAAAGTAATATTGAATGAATAAGAGCAGAATATTCCAGGAAATAACAGACAGAGAAAATTTCATAAGAAAATGCTTGTGTCTAACAGAAAAAGCTGTCCAAGAAATGAAATTGAAGTGATGGTCATTCAGTAAAGACATGAAGAGAAGGAGGGGAGGGTTCTCCGCCATTCTCATTCTGTGCATTAAAAATGTTGGTGACATGTGTCAGAGCTATGTCTACTTCTTTCAGAGGAAGGTGGCTTTTGACCACTAGAAATCACCAAGTTACAAGGTCAAACTCAGACCTTTGGGAGTAGAGGGTGTTAGTTATGATTGATGAAGAATCTGAAAGACTTTATGAGGAACCTGTAACTGCTGCTGCTGTTGTGTTGCTTTTCAAGGGAGATGTATAAATTCATAAAACTTAGGCCTGAAGGTCCACTGAGCTTTTTTGTGTAATACAGATCACAGAATGTCACCAGTGTGATGAGCTGAAGAGCTTGTCTGGAGTCTGTAGGCAAAGCAGTTTCTTTACAAGATGCCTTGAATATTATTAAAATATTAGACTATTAAATCAGAAAAGCCTTACTAAAATATTCTGATCCATGAGGCGTATATTACCTAAAATGTAGACGTACTTTGGATAATATACATAAGGATTATAAAATATCTGCTATAGCATGAGACAGTAATAATAATAGCTGTTCTTCAATGAAAGACATTTCCTGCACATTGCAGGTATTTGTTCAGGTTTTAAAATAATTTATTTTTATGTTTAAATATAATCTATTACAGAGGTTTCTGTAACTCAGAATGTGTATGGTTTCAACAGAAAACATGCAAACAAAACAAAACCCAGTAATAAGCAAACAAGAAAGGGTGGTTTCCCAGTACGGCTAGGCTGTTATATCTGGAAATTGTCTATTTTGGGACAAAATCTAGCACTGAGCTATACATCTGTACAAAGACGTTTTCTTTTGTATTTTATTTGTTTGCTTTTTAGATTCATACTGAATCTCTGCTGCTCACTCTCAGTCCCTGACAACTTCTCGATTTTTCCTTTCTCCAACTTGCCCTTTGCAGAGCGCAGTATTGGCTGCTGTTTAGAGCAAAGGGATGCAGCCTGTGATTTTTATCCACAAGCTTTCTTTCCAACTGCTTGTAATTCTCAACAAGGCTGACGAGTCTGTTGTTACCTTACTGCAGTTGGTTTTGGACATGGACTCTGTCATTTTTACACAGCAGTACAACTCAGAATGCCTTTGTGTCATGGATTTTCCTCTAAATGAAGGCAAACAGGTAATTGTGAAGGTATATTGCTGTGTACTTGTCAGTGAGATATTCTAAAACACAATTCAGAAGTACCCCCCTTGCAACCCTGTTGTGCTTCAAGGGGAAAAATTTCTTTGAGAAGCACTCTGAGTCAGTTTGGTAAAGTATGTCATCCATGATTCCTAAATTCCTAGTTCTCATTATTCATCGTAACTCGCTTGGGAGGTTTATAATAATCTGTCATCATCTCCCTTTCCTCCTCACCTGTCCTGTCTGACCCTTTTCTCCTGCTAATCAGTGACTGAGATGTTTTTATTTCCTGGAGTTTTGTCATCTTGGTGACTCCTCTGGAGGTAGTGCTGAGTTCAGATAATCCATTTCAACTCGGAGAGCTCCAGACAAGTGCAGAGGAAGACAGCAGGGAGTGACAGAAAATGGCATCTGGAGGAACAGAGGATAAGCCATAAATTTTTAAAACCTAAGTGATGAAGAAGCGGGGATGCACAGGGAGAGAAATAGCAAAAATATTTCCAGGAATAGAACATCTTTTTAAGTCATGTATTGGAAATGATGGGACATATTATGATGTCCCAAATCCTTGCTGCACCTTTTAAAGAGACATTGCACACATGGCGTAACAAAATGGCATTGCAGTGTTAACTGAGTAAATTCTTTATTAGGTTGATTTCTCTTTGATAAGCATCTACAGCTGTTACTACAACATTATTTGTGTTTCACTGGTAAGCTCATGAATTTCTTACATCAAAATTGTGAATTAGAAGGATGTTTACTTGTACTCAGCTTTTTAGTACACCATGGTTTGCACTAATTGAAATACAGTGATTTTCAAGCTCAGAATGTAAGTTTAAGGAAACATAGTTATTTGGCAAGCTGGCACTGCTGACTTCTCAGGATTGCACTTACATATTCTTGCAGTTTACAGCACACATAATTTATAAAATTGAAATCCCAGAAATGTGCTTAGCCCAACAATAGGATGGTGTTAGAAGGTGACCTCAGCTGACATGTCACCTCCAATTTTCTGCAAGACCTGAGATATTTTTTACACAGATTTTTTTTTTTCTTCAGATAAATTGGGTGAATCACAAGGAAAAGTTGTCTGAGGTCACCCAGGAAAGTTCATGGTTCAGTGTGTAATTTTCCCAATTTTTATCCTTTGATTTAAGTACCTGATTGCATGGTCTCATTAAAAATGAACTGTGAGCAAGAATATACAGAAACCCTATCAAAAACAACTGCTGCAATTTGGAAAGTTATGCTAGGCAGATAGCAAGCTTTAGTATTAAATAGAGATGCAGTGGCTTTGCAACACTTTTGTTTCAGGAAGATGTAACTGGTAATCCAAAAAAAATGATTACTTAATACTCAAAAGTGATAAAAACTATTGTATGATGGAGGTAGGTGCCTTTCACGCAGCGACGTAGTGGAGGGTAAATGAAGTTTACGCTGCCTCCCCTCTTGGATTATCATTGTTACAGTGCCTTAAAGAAGGCAAAAATTTATTATCATGTTTTGATCCTGAACTTGAAGAAGTTATGTATTGGTAGAGAACATCAACTGTGCTTAATATGTAGACATGGTAAATATTTATAAATCATTTCAACTGTGAAAAATGCAACTATGACAGCCATTGGTTGCCTTCGTACTCAAGCCTTTAAGAAAGCATGAAAATAATTAAATGTAAAGGATATATTTTAGTAATTGAGATGGTGGGATTGCTTTGATACCTGCTCTGTAGTAACTACTGAAGCATGGACAGTGTGCTGGACTCTCTGCAAAGCTTTTGGTCTGAACCAGGCAGCCATTGAGAAGAGTGGACTTGAAAAAGCCTAGAGAGTGATTGATTGTTGCTGATTTGCTTCTCATGAGTTAATAATCCAGATTGTCAGACATTAAGTTCTACTAATATGCAAATGAATCAGTTTCTTCTTTTCAGATGACAGAATAATCCCCTTCTTGTGTGTTTGTGAAGTAATGACGACAATAGCAGTGACTCCTTTCAGTTTCATTTTAGCACAGAGAACACCTTAAGCTCTTTGGTGTGCCTGTTTTTTGTTTGGTTTTTTTTTTTTTAATTGTACTGAGAGGGAGAAAAATAGGGGCAGCAGGGAAAGGCCTGATCTCACCACTGGTGAGGTCAATAGCCAATAGCCTGCTCAAAGAAACTGTTGTCACTACAGATCTTCCTATTGACCCCTGTGAGTTTGGAACCAACCTCATGAGAATGGGAGCAGGAAAGCACTTTTCATCTTGACTTAAACAAGTTTGAAATAAGGACGTTAAAGTGTTGAATCCCCTGAAGGAACAGTGAGATATCCTCACCTTCATTTCTTCAAAGCATGTTGCATCATATGGAGATGACCTGGAACCTTGATTAACATCATCACAGTTGTTTTTTGAAAATCCAGCTCCATGAATGGAACCCACAAACCCATCTTCCAGCACCTTCTCTTTATAAAGCACGTGGAGACTGTCAGGTGTCCAAGCAAGTGATCTGTGCAGGACTGTCTAAGCCTGCTCAAAGCCGGACCCAGTTCCCTGGGCCTGCACGGGTTAATGCAAATGTGTCTCAGCAGCAACTGCAGGCGGTCAGCTGGATCATGGAGTGAGGGGAGAGAGTGAGATCTCAGAAGGGACGTGGTTTGGTAGACGAGAAAGAAAGATCTGCACCCATCTGCAGCTTCAATAATTGTGATCCCTGGTCCCACAAACCCGGTTTCTCCAAATCAGGCAGATGCCGGTACTCTTACTGCATCCTGCCATCAGTCTTTGGATGCTGGACTGCTTTGTATTTTTTTCCCCCTAAACAGGGACAGATAAAGTGTCTTGGGGGAAACTGAGGAACACATAAATAATACGTTTACAATGCTAAAGAATGTTTTATGGCAGAAATTAGTTCTCAAATCTACAGACTTTATTTTTAACTTTTCAATAAATGTGTATTAGGATCCAGTAGGACCTAATGATCTAAAACTGCAATAGGCACTGAATTTTGCAAATTACTATACAAATTCATTTTTTTCAAGAAATAATAAGATAATACGACTCAAAACATATTTCAGTTCTTTATTTGACAAATGTAGATTAATATTGAATTAAAGCCTTCCTAGAATGCTAATAAATATTATTCGATAAATTTCAGTAAAGCTTGAGAGTCTTGCAGTAATGTACAGTAAATTGCAAATCTCATTATGTTAGTCTTTAGAAATCCTTTCTGAGAAAAAAAGTAGATGGTGATTATAATGCAAATTGTAGAGTGCAAACTAAATATTAGCTAGTAAGGTGCTATTCTGTTTAGATTTTATGATTCTTATTTTCTTGGATAAACCTACTGCATTCATTTAAAGAATAAATATTGTTATCAAGTTTCTGTGCCTATTGTACATTAGGTTAGAGATCTATTTTTTAATTTTTTTTTTTTAGTTCGTAGGATTGTTTAGTATGATTCCATTTATATGTGGAGATACAGAAGACTGTTCTCCTTCACCATTTCCTCCTGCTCTGAAATGTTTATTTTCTGCAGTGGGTGTTTACTCTGGCAAAGTGGAAGGAAAGGTGATTTGAACTGGTGTGACATGATTTTCTGGGTTCCCTGGCACCTCTTGTGGCCTTAATTTCTCTAGATTGGTCATGACTTTCCTATTGAGCTGTCATCGCTTTGCTCCCCAAAGTGATGATGCTCACAACTGCTTTGACGCCCTTTTGTGACAACACGGTTGTCAGAAGCGTAACTTTTCCTTGGTGTATGCAGTACCTAATGAAACTGTCTTTATGTCCAGGGTGGGTTCCCATGGCAACAGCAATGTGTTGTTCACTGAAAGGTTAATTACTGTCATGTTGGTAAATGAAGTGCTCCAGAGAGCTGGAGCTGTGCGGTGACTTATCCCATCTACCTGTGCCTGCCACTGAGGTGATGCTTGGTTTTGGAGAGCATCATTCCCTACTTTTTTGAATTACACAGCCCACAAAGCAATACCTTTTATAACAATCAGAGCAGAGCAAATTTAATCAATCAGTCTCAATCAGATTAGAACTAAAGACACAGTCCAGGGTGCTGCCCTGTCGATGTCAATCCTGTGGGGTTGGGGGCAGCTGGTGCCCCTGAAGCACCTTACGGGGTATTTCCCTTGGCCAGCTTGGGAACCTGACAGCAAAGGCTTTCACTTCTAATAGGGTATTTTGTGAAGGCTTTTTCTGGTTTCAGTAGTGCAGAAATGTAACGTCAAAATTCATAACTATTCTTGAAAACAGATGAACAAGTCGGAGGTTTATGAGCAGCCAGTGCATTATCCCTTCCTCCTTGTTTGACCCCATCACCAAGAGCCTGTAAGGAACACAGGTACACAGAGGGAAAAATTTCAAACCAAATCCTTAAAGACTTACTAGAATCTGTTTTATTGGCATCTGACAACAGATATGAGAAAGTGTAATCTCTGCATTAGCCCTACAAAGGTATCAATGCATAATGAATGAACTCTGAAACACTGTGGAGGGAAATCTACAGGTGTCATCTTTGAGCTGTAACTAAACTTTTCAAGGACAAAAGGGGTTGAATTGTCAGGTTAAGTTTAATAAATATATCTCATAGTTAGTTACTTTTTCTAGTTTGACTTGTTGAGTATCATAGAATCATAGGATATCTCATTGAAAGGGACCCATAAGGACCATCAGGTCCAACTCCCTGCTCTTCGCAAGGCTACCTGTATCCTTCAAATTACCTGTACCCAAAAGTACCTACTATCTTTGTTACACTGGTCACCATATTTAATTTCTACGATTCCCGTTTGAAATCAATGACCGATTCAGTGATTTTTTTTTTTTCTTTTGTAATGTAAAATGTAGCTGAAATCCTTTGTAATGTAGCTTGAGCAAAACACAAGGCTTTTGCGGCAATAGGCAGCCTGGGAACGTATTCAGGTGAGGCATACTATTCTGCTATTTAGTCTAAGCATGGATAATACCAGCGGAGTGTATATTGCAGGATTTGTACATGTTGTTGCCTACCTTTTATCAGGCAGTGACTTTGTTTATGGAGAAAGATGTGCAGATGTGGAAGGAAAAGCAAGTATAGTTGAGCCAACCAAATGTATAGTGAGCTTAGCAATGCTTTCATCCATTCTCTTTTTCTTTCTTTACCTAGTTTGATTTTATGGCCCTCAGAATAGTGTCTATCTGTCTGTAAGAAGTACATTACTGTTTCTTTTTTTACACTGTGCAAGTGATAAATACTAAGAAAATTTCACCTGACCTACAATGAGAAGTCAGGGACACTTGGTCAGAGAAGTTTATTCAGCAAAGTAGAAAGAAACCCATATAATATGGTTGGAATTCTAGACTTTGGAAGACTATAATCACAATTTGCAAATGAATTTGCAAGTTTCCATTTGGAAATAATCAAGAAGAGGCAGAATGTTTAAATTTGATGCATAGACATGTTTGATTTTCTTTTTTTGTGTGTGTGTACAAGGAGATCTGTTTTGTAGAGGTCAGTCTTTTAAATATGTCTACTATGAAATGAGATGACTTCATGCTTATTTCTTAGTATAAGATTAGATCATTCCAGTGATGGATGCAGAATAGTTAGATATCCTGTTTCTAGTGTGATTGAAGCCTTGTGAGACATGATAGCTGCTCATCAGCAGGGATAGCAAGCAATATGTTTGAAGGGCATGACAGAGGTCATTTAAAAAAAAAAAAGAATCTAAGTTCTGTCTACATTTTTGCGTAGACATTTAGTTTATACTGCAGCATTTGGGTTTTAGTCTTGAGAGAAAGAAAAGAAAGAAAAGAGAGAAAGGAAAGACAGAAAGAAAGGAAAGAAAGAAAGTGAGAAAAAGAAAGAGAAAGAAAGAGAGAAAGAAAGAAAGAAAGAAAATAACAGAATTAATAAGAGAGCTGTTTTTTTGTTTTTAGCAGTTGCTATTGTCAGTGATTGTTACTGTAATAATCTATTAATGCAGTAGTCACACTACAGATAATCATCCTGGCAGGGTGCTCTTATCCCTTGAAAATGGAGTCAGTCTGATATTTTGGGGGACAACGAGGTCAATAGTAATAACTATGTCATCCACTTGTGAAAAGAACATGTGAATGGAATAATGCCATTCCCCAGTTTTAGTTTGGTGTCTGGAAAACGAATGTAAAAGCTTTGTTGAAACAGTGTGGGGAAGGCACGCCATGGGTTACTGCTTTGCGTGGGTAATGTAGATGCAGTGTTGAAGTAATGCTTTTGGACAGCTAAACAAGCACATAAAGAATTGTGTATGGTCTGTCTAACAAGAATTTTATTTCCAAAAACTTTCCAAAGTTTCCTTGAGGGGACAGGATATGTCCAACAGAGAAAAAAAAAAAAAAAAACCACTATAGTTGCATGTGGTTGTGATGATAGGGAGTAACTTCAAAGGCAGGGACCCTTGCCAGTCGATTTTGACTCAAAGCTCCACTTGCCCTTCGTAAGGTTTAGTCTCTAGACTTGTATATAAAGGCTATGAAAGACCTAGAAAAGTACATATGTTTGTGCAAAAGACATGAGCATTGGCTGCTAAGTAAGTGGCTGGACTGCTGCCATCTTTGGGTAATCTTCTACAATAACATATGTTGGTGAGAAAACATGCTTATGTAAATGACTAATTTGTAGACAAGTAATGCTGAGTGGGATTTGTCTCGTCTGAGCATGCCTGTTGTTAGAAGACTGGAAGATTAGCCTTATCAATAGTAATTACTCCCTCTACCTCCAGCCCTTGCATTGGGGAAATGATACCTGAGCACTTCACTGTTCACTACCTGCCACTGTGTGATAATTGCTTTGGCTCAATCAAACCTTAATTAAAAGGGTATTGATAATTTATCTGCAAAGAAACACTTGCTCGCATTTCTTAATGAGAGGGTAAATCGTGTCATTGCTTACATTAATCAGCTAAAACTCCAATAGAAAATCACTAAAATTTACCTTGTTCTTTTTTGGTTTATTGTGGAAGCATTGGTCAGTAAGTTTTCACCCCTTTGACTTCTCTATGCAGAACTGACTGGTGAAAGCAAAGCGTATGGGATGATAAGCAAGGACATCCAGGGATGACCTGTAAAAAAGCTGTATATGTAAAGATAACACTTTACAAGTGAGATGATATATCAATTGCTTAGCAACTATAGCTGAGCAAAGCTCAGTGATTTTATTTCTTCTACATGTGTCTAAAGAATTTATCTTAAGTTTTGGATCTGAAGTGTAACAGTACACGATTTCCATGTAAAGTTCGGTAGGAAAAAAACCAAATCCTTATAATAAAACTCAAAGCTGCCCAATTTACTGGAGTTCACACAGAAATGCATATTTCAAGTGATTTTAAAGAAAAAACACCAAGGTTGACTCCACTCAGGTTACTTCAGAAACAAAGATTTTCTAAATCTTAGCATGTTTTTGTAATACATCATCTTCTGTTTGGAATCTGTAATGCATAGGGATAATTGCATAATGTGTTTCAGGTTCATTTGATTGCTGAAAATAATAGATAAATTTTGTGCTTCCAAATCCAATAAATTTTATATAATTTCAAATTTGATTGCCAGATTAGACACTTTAACACAGCTATTTGAATCTTTTTTTATCAGTAGTAGATGCATGGAGATGTCATAGATGCAAATAGTAGTAGCAGATGTGTTATTAGCTGCAAGCAAGCGCTTTTAAATCATCTAGATGAATGTCATGAGTCAACTTCTGTGCACCAGATATGAACTTAAAATGCTGTTGTTTTCATTAATTTGCCTAACCAGCGCTGATGCTGGTAGCATAAATGTCAGTAAATACTATTGACATATTGTGTGTGTATATGAGTATGTATATATCCACATATATATTTGTGTACGTATGAATCTCAAAATTATAGTGGGGTCATATAAGAGAATAGATTTCTTAATCTCTGAGAGTGATCAGATTTTTGGCCAAGAAATTGTGCAGCTTTGCTCCCTGACAACTCCCTAGTCCCACTGCAGAGAACATCACCATTAGGTATGTACCTGAAGGGAATATACAGAATGTTAGGGATTGGAAGGGACCTTGAAAGATCCTCTAGGCCTTGAAAGATCATCTAGTCCTTACCTTAGCAATGGTGTCAATGACGAACAAGGTTTTGTATTGGCTATTATCATTATATGTGCTTGTTTTGATTTCTGGTTGGAAAAATCTTGTGGAGAAAGCCGAAAGCCTGTCATTGACTATACCCAATCTGACTTTGGCTTAGTCTTTTAACAGATGTGTGATCATCTATCTTTGCCGGGTATATTTTGGTAAACTCTGACTAGTTTTTGTCCAGTATTTACTGGTCTGTCTTTGAATACACATCCTACAACTGTATAGGATGTTCTCTCCACTTGCTTTTTCAGGTTTTTTTTTTTTAGCATTACATTATAGCTACTTTGTGAATTTCTGTGTTTTAGTATATTTGCTAAAGAGCAATTTTTGCTTTAAAGCCACCAGATAAGAGCAGTAGCTTGATGGTGAGCTTGATGGAGCCAGTGAGTTCCATTCTATAAAAAATGAGTAAAATGGTTATTAAGTAAAATCTGACCAAGAAAATATTGATGCTGCAAGAGAATATTTTGTAGCACACTATTGAATTTCTTCCCATATGTGCACATGAAGGAGAGATTCGCTTAACTGCAGTTGTCAATATCCAACCTCGTGTGTGTGATTTTTTTTGGGGGGAAAAAAAAAGGACAAACTAGTTTGTTAACTTCCAATGACATTTATTGTGAGCATATAAGTGCTTTCAAAAGCAAACCAGTTGTGCCCAGGAAAAGTGTTGGCTAGTTTGTGGTCTGGGACATCATTACCAATCATCCGTGCCATGTTGATTATAGAAAATTTTCTAACTGTTATTTTGGAAGGCACAGTTTTTAATTTGTAGTGATTTTCCTCTTTGGCCTCCATCTGCACATCAAAGTCTAAACATTCTGATTGCTTCCATGATTGAGGCAAATCTCTGTAGGAGGAGACTTATTCCAGTGTACATCTAGCAGATAGGATGGGGATTTTCTTTGCTCTCATAAGTAGATTATGTAAAAGCAGGCATAAATTGAGTCTCATTAGTGCTGGATATAGGAAGGCCAGTTTCTTCATTCCCTCTCCACCAATAATTAACATAAAATGTTAGTCCATGCTCCAATATTATTTTCTGATCTCTTTTTCATAGCTAACATAACTCAAATACACTTTACGCTTAAATGGTGCTCCACATTATCAGTGTTGTACAAATCATTAACAGTCCTTGTCGTTCCCCTTTCATTTTTTGTGATGAGAAAGGTATTATCATCATCTTTACAGAAAAGTCTTAACAGAAACAAAAGTGAAGATGCTTCTTCATTTGGATTCACTGGCAGAGAGTCAGCCCCAGGTAATGACAACGCCTGGAGTAGAGTGGGTGGTCACTAGGGTGCACTTCTGACTGCTGAACCGTGCTGCCTTGCTGGAAAGAGAAGTAAAAAAGGATTTAATAAGAGCTGCTAGGTGGCTGGAGGCAGCTACATTAGGAAATGAGGCACTAGTTATTGCAAGATGCATATAGCTGTTGTATTTCCTTGTAAGGGGGTTGAAAGCATAAATATTCAGCCAGATTTCTAATTATTCCTATCCAGTTAAGGGCACTATGCAATCTGTTGAGAGCTAAATCTCTGTGAACAGAATGGCCATTTTTAGTTGCAAGACAGCTTCCCTCTCATATTCTTTTGTCTGATACAGGATATGCATCAGGCATAGCTATCAGATTTCTGTAATTCCTCACCACTCTAGTCCTATTTTTCTACTTTGAATCCACCCAGTAGGTGAACAGTTTCCAGTTAGACATTTCAGAACTGGTTTTGTTTCACTTGAATCACTTTTTAAACTAAGAAATCTGTTTGCACACTGAACATAGAAGAGAATATTTCAGTAGGAATGGACATACAATGACCATCTAGTCCAACAGCCTGACCACTTCAGGGCTGACCAAGTTAAAGCATGTTATTAAGGGTGTGTTTTCAGAATGCCTCTTAAACACTGACAGGTTTGGGCCTCTCTAGGAAGCCTGTTCCAGTGTCTGACCACCCTCTTGGTAAGTAAATGCTTCCTGCTGTCCAGCCTACATCTCCCCTGGTGCAGCTTTAAACCATTCCCATGTGTCCTGTCACTGGATCCCAGGGAGAAGAGCTCAACACCTCTCTCTTCACATCCCTTCCTCAGGAAGCTGTAGAGAGCAATGGAGTCACCCTTCAGCCTCCTTTTCTCCAAACCAGACAAGCGCAGAGTCCTTGGCTACTTGGCACAAGACATTCCTAACAGCTCTTTCACCACCTTTGTTGCCCTCATTCAAGGACCTGTATTTTTTGACACCAATGAAGATGAAGTCTGGCTTGAGGAGATTTCTTCCAGTTCACACCAGCCTTTGATTTGTTGTTGTGTTACAGTGAACATTTTTGTCACTGGTATGTGAAGAAATGAAGAACTGAAGACTAACGACACATGGAAATCAAGCACTAGCAGTTAGGTTAAAAAGTTTGTTTTGGCTCTTCCTGTCTTCTGCGTTTTGAGTATGGCACATTGGTTATCTTTTCATGTGTGAAAGGGAGGGGTAGGTGAAAACAAGCGTGACTTTAGGGGTTGTACAGTTGTGGATTTTGGACTACAGAAGTATGAAATTCCTTTACTCAAGACACGGGTTGTGAAATGGACTCATTTCCCTTTACTGTCTGCGGATCTCCTTCTCTTTAAATTTTTGCTAAGTTTGTTCTGAAGAAGTCTTACCTCATCCCAGCTATAGAAATTATTAAGTTTTTTCTCACTAATCTAAAACAGTTACTTTTCTCTGAAAGTAGCACTATCCCATCTTCTCCTTGTTTTGTTGTTTGCTTTCAGATCACACCCACTTAAGCCCACCTATCCAGTTTACAAAAGATTTCCTCCTTAGTTTTGTTATCTAAGTTCTTTAACATGGGAAGCACATGTACTGGTCCTTGGGCTCATTTGGCATAATTTCTATTTCTTTTTGATTTCATATTTCCAGCTAAAACCAGATGAGGAAAAACCTCAATGATGTGTGCAGAAGTAGTAGTCCAACATGAAAGCAAAAATGGAATCTGGAACTGATGTCCTCTTTGTAGTCTAAGCACAAATCATGTGCAGGCTAAGAAAAAGACGACTAACCCCAAAGGATCTTTTTACATTTTCAATTATTGTGACAAAAGAATCATAAATAATAGTAGTGTCAGAAACCAGTAATCTTTTGATTTTTTTTTTTCCTTAGGAAATCCCATTGTTTTGTTATTAATGTAATATCTTATTTTGCATCAACTGCAATACTTATAAAGAAAAACTATATTAAGTATAGTTATAGCTTAACATAAATGCTTCCCATTTAGCCTATTAATTTGAGATCCTGTATTATTAGTGTCTGACACATTTATGTCTCATGCTAGTTTGATCAATATGACATAAAAGTATTAGCAAATTTCTTGAAGCTGCCTAATGTACCTTTCTGTAAAAAGTAAGCCTCTGAAGTGTGTGACATTAGAATAGAAAAGCTGAAGAGTAATATAAAGTTGTGCACAGTGTTTTGGATTCCTGTAGATGAAAAGTCCTAAGAACTTTGTATAGTGAAATTTTATCATTAAAAAATTTACCCAGCTGATATTATTCCCAATCCCCCTATACCATTTATCTGTAGTTGTTAGATAATACAGCATCCAACTAGTTCAGTCCTAGAGAAGCTTGGGTGTGTGTGAAAAGTGATGAAATAAAGTGAATGATAAACCAGCCCTAGGCGGTTTATCCATAGTTCCATAGTTTTAGGTCAAAACAGTGTTGCCAAAAATTGTGACCACGGGTTTGTCCCGGGATGCCGTCTCATGCTGCGGGTCAAGGTCATCCAATCTGCCAAATTTCTGTGACATTCTCATGAATAATTTGTTTCATGACTAGTTGTGAGAATAAAATCTTAAACCAGGATCTGCAGGGGAGCACCAGTATATTTATTCAAGTACTGATTGTATTTGTTTTTACCCAGCTGCTCAGGGTTGGAACTTGCCTTTATCTATGTTTGTGATGATGTGTTTAACTTGTAGATGACATATAGAAGTTTTTCAATAACTCTTTATTATGCTTTATATGCAACCTTTTGTTCTTGTTCTAAGAGACAGATTCTTTCCCCATGGATCAAAAATACAGATCTTCCAAAAGAAGGATTTTTACAGCAGTATTTTCCTTCCTGAGCCACTTATCTATTGCTCTTCTTGCAAAGGTGTTTTGCTTTCCTCCAAATGTTTGTTTCCTTTTCAAATCTGGCCTCTAGTTGAAAGTTTGTTTTACATAATTAATTTTTTGGCAGAGAAACCCTAGATGACGTGTCTAATGTATACTGCAGGCATCTGTTCTTCTCTCATACTAAGTTCTGCTAGAACATTTTAAAGCCTTTCAACTACCAGATGGCTGTATGAGTTTTCAAGAGAACTTTCTCATTTTGAACCTGGGCTCGTGTTATCTCAGTCCAATCACTCTGGTTCATGAATTCTGAATAAAGCATGGAGGAAATACATGAGTAAAAAGCTACGTAGTTTAATGATACATATTCATTAAAGATTTCCTTTTTCTATATACTAACATTTAAAGACAGTCACAGTGGCCTGGTTTACTTAGTATTACATGATATTTTAGGTTCATGGCAGTTGTTTGGTCATTTGGCAAATAAATGCTGAATTTTCATGTGGAACCTGAAGAATTTAACAATGTTGGGCACAAAGTGATTTGCCTTACTGAGCATTGTGTCTCTGTGTTTTCTAAGATAAAGTGGTGGTTTAGCTGGATTTTTAATTTAGTGGTATGCTTTTTAGTTTAACAATTCCTACCATTGGTTATTTGGAGGAAGAAAAACAATAACAACAAAACAACCAAAAAATAACAACAGCAAACTAAAAGCAATAAAATGAGAAATGGCCTTAATATTAGGACTTGATTACTTTAAATATTAGATTCATTTTGAATTTTTAAAACTTCACTAAATAATCACAGTAGATATAGCACTGCGTCACCCTGTTTGACTTTTCTATTGCTCATCTTAATTAACCATAACAAGAATAATTTTTTTAAGTGACTAAATGACTTAGAGGAACATGTAGCAGTGAAAATGGTGTGCATGGATACCTCTGAAAATATTGTATCCTGTGTTTACTGTAGTCTGTGATAAAGATGAACTTTACAAATGCATAGGGCAAAACGTTCTACAATCAAATCAAGTGCTTCGCATTCAGTACCGATTTTGATAAAATCTTCATTTTCAGAGCATAATCATTTCTTTAAAAAACATTAGACATACTAAAAATGAGTTGATGAAACCACACAGTGCCTTGAATATTTTGTCCTTTTTGAGAGATTTGCTGTAACACTTGGTGTCTGTTGTAAGCAGAACCAAAAATAACAGGAATGTTTTATGCAGCTAGAGGAGTTGGAGCATCCATAAATAATCGAGAGAATGGTATTGACCTTGATTGAAGTTCGATTTGCTATATGCTCCTAAGTTAAACAGAATCTTATGTTTTGTTTTACTTATCTGTTAGATGAGAGCCTGATTCAAAGCTGAATCTTCCCATATCCGCCACTGCTTTTTGAATAGGTGTCACATTAATCTCCCATGCTTATTATGAAGGTTAATAAGTTAATGTTTGTGCAGTGCATAAAAAATGTAAGGTAATCCCTACCCAGTGAATATGTTGAATTTAGAAGAGGTTGTAGTCCGGGTATAGATGGAAAGAAGGGAGGGTGAAAGGTTGAGGCAAGCTACATATCTATGTGACCGTGACCATGTTGTGTGATTCCAGAATATGTACCTCTGTGTCTAGTGATAACTGAGGAGCTATAGCCTCTTTCATCTTCCTTATCCAATAAATCTGTCCTACCTGAAGTAAGCCTTCTGAAAAATTTCGTGAGCAGCAGCCTCAAGAAGACAACTATTTCATACTCCTTATACTGCCCAATTATGGTATTACTGTTCTTTAATAAGAGTGAACTATTTCTTTGGGGGAGAGGGGATAGACTCCGAGCAAATGTATAGGTTGTTGGACTATGCTACATATTAGGGATTCAAGGTGAATGCCTCTATCTGCCTCTGAGCTATCTAGTGATGCTAGCATGTGGATTTTGTCTTACTAAGCAGTTCTAGACAGGTAGGAGATTTGATTATTTGCAAGCATGTCCGAAGACCAGTGCTAAGAGTAAAGTGGCATCATGGAGTGACATACTTTCAGGTTGGCCCTTGTAAAATACAGTTTATTCCATAAGTTAAATAAGTTAAATAAATACAGCCCTGTTACAGCTTTGGAGTTGTAATATGCCATCTTTGAAACTGAAAGATTGCCTTTGGATGAGGAAGCCAATAAGGGATGATGCTGAAGATGGAAAAGGGCTGGACTTGAAGACTGTTCAGAGGAAAACGGTACTTTCACAATTACATTGTGTTTGGAATAGTGAAACCAGTTAGCGGTATTCTGGACTTGTAGAGCAGTCCCTGTGAGCATGTTAAGAGAGAAAAAAAGTGACATATTAATTTTGACTTACTAGTGAGTACTTTTAAAGATGGTTAGCTTCCTACTCTCTCTGTCTGTTCCATGTAGAGATTGCCTTAAGAGCCTGTAGCATCAGAAAAATTAATTGCTTAAACTATATTTGAATATGCTTTTGCTTGGAAGCAGATATACTGTTAAACTTTGCACTAAGCCATGAAATCCTTCCTTTTTGTTGTAGATATTTTTAAAAAACAAAATATTGTTGCCAAAATGATGTTCTCTTGTTGCAGTACCTGACATTTCTTTGCCTCAGTTTTTCAGTAAAGTACAATTGAGATCAAGGATGATAGTGAACTTTCGAGGTAGAAATCAGTGTCAGCTGAAAGGTGTGTTATACAGCAAAACAGGATCACTTATCATCTCTGCTACTAAGAGCCACGGGGTAGCTTCTGTCCCTATACATATCTTTGCAGAAAAATTTAAAGATTACCAAAGATGCTGAGAAGTATTCTTTTAATCCTGCCTCTTACACCAGAAATGCCTGAGAACCGAAGAGAAAAGCTTAGAGAACACACTGAAGTGCTGTAATAAATAAACATATTTGGCTGTGGATAAAGTCAGCTGGACACATCTCCCTCCAGAGATGAATAATGCAGCCTTGTGTGGCAGCCAGAGAGGCTGGTTAAGAGTGATCTGAGCTGCTTGTGGCCCCCAGGAGATATTAACAATTTCATCTAATGCTTATGTAGCACTTTCACAACGTTCAACTGGATTACTGGAGGCTTGTGACTTAGAGGCTTTTGGTGACTTAAAACAGAAAAACAGCTGAAATTCATTAAAATAGAAAATGCCCACAAAAAAACTCTGCCTTAAACCTTCAGCTCTTCAACACAAGCATGATAAAGAACAAATACAACTGGAGGGCAGAAACATCCTCCTCCTTACAGACAGACCCGAAGAAGGAGCACTCAAACAAGAACAAAAGAAGACGTGAGTCCTCTCAAACTTGAGCTTCACCAAATGTAGATTGTTACATATGGACTATGCACCAGGTCATATACACAGCAATAAAACAAAATCTAGAGATGACATCATACTGATAGCAATGGTAGATAAAGGGTTTTTTTAAGCATGATGGTAATAAATTAAACTGTGTTCTTGGTAGCCAAAGTGATTTTTCCTAACATGTCTGTAAAAGGGCCAGTGAGGACATAAAATAAGGCTGAAATAAAGCTAGCCCATGTGAAAGGAGATATGTTACAGTCTGTAAAGTGAGGAAGAACAGCTAAAAATATACTTTTTCCTTAAGTGTAAGTGAAGAAGTTGGTAACGGATTCTGGTGGTGTGAAGTAAGAGTCTTCTCCCTGGGTTCTGTCCAAGCTGATGGAGCTAAGATTTGACTCACGAAAAAAAAATTGAGCAACAGCATCCCAACCAAACCTCCCACTAATACTGGATACAGACTAGATTGCAAAGGTTTGAAGCAAATCATACCAGACATCTTTCATAACCAATTAATGGCAGTGCATTAGCACCAGCAGATACTGAGGCATTAGAAAATAAAATGCGCAGATACCAAAAACATTGGGAGCATGTTATCAACAAGATGATTCAAGTATTTTTGGGTGTCCTGAAAGTTGCCTAGTGTTTCCTAATACTGGACTTTCTTTTCAGTAGCTTGTATGTCTGCCTGGCTTTAGTTTGGTGAACTTATACTGGGGTTTTTTTTCTGTTTTTTTCAAATCTACTATGTGATTGTTTTAATTTACTGTGATAGTTCTTTTTTTTTTTTTTTTTTTTTTTGGTAATATTAGGCAGTAAATGACCTTAAAAGATTAGGTAAACATCTTCTGCCAGTAAATGAAGGAGGAATGTGGGACTATGTGGAAGAAAGGATTATCTACTCAAAAATCCATTTGTAGTATGTGCCCAAGAGAAGCTGAGCCAAGGTTGTGCAAGCAATGTCAGCCAAGTTTGAGTGATTAAAGCTTCAATGTTTCTGGTCCCTATCTCTGGGATAGCAGTGCTGGAGTATTAGGAGCTCAGAGTAAGCCCACCTGTTTGGTCCCATGTGAACTCAGCACTGACTTTGTCGCTTGGGAACAATTGGATATTTCTGTGCCTTGTTCCCTGAACACGTGAATCCTGGAGGCCTGTGTCAGCTCCAGTGCAACACTGTGGCTGAGATAACCAAGAGACATTCCCTGTTCCTCGGAGTGCCAGAGAAGGCAGCGCTGAGTCCTGTGGGTCTCTTCCTCCTGTGCTGTATGTGCTTTACCCTCCTGTGCACGTGTGGAATAGCAGTGTTATGTGGTTTTCCTTCCCCTTCTTCCTTCCACTTCCCAAATTGGAGACTTTAATGTTAGGCTGTTTTCTGAAGAACACGACCCTTGCTGAACCATTTATCCTTCTGACATAGAAGAGTAATTATGTGGTAGAAATGTTACCTCTTTAATCTTTCCCATGAGGTATAAGTGAAAACAAGCGTGGCTTTATTGCCAACAAATAATGTGTTGGAGCCCAATTCTGATGACTTGAGTCATGTACATTAGCATGAAGCTCCAGAAGTAGCACTACTGGATTCATTGGGTCTGCTCATAGGGCAAGAGGTCTCTCACCATGAGTAAACACAGAGAGGTTCTGTTCTCCAGCACTAGAACAGACAGATGATCTGGAAAAAGAAAAAAAAAATGAGGTCTTAATAATCTCTTTTTAATTTTGACTTCTAGCAAGTTCTGTTAAAGCTACTAGGAATTTCTAAGAAGTGGAGGGAATAAATACTGAGGTAGCATATCAAGATTTGGTTTCACTTGATAAGGTGAAAAAGAGACAATCTGATGCTAACAGCTCAGCACAGCAACACACAAGCCTTGTGAGCCACATGTGCACGCTTGACCAAACAAATATAATTGTGCTTGATCAACCCAATGCAGTGATGACACATGACGTGTTCCTCTCCAGCAAGGCATGGTGTGCAGTTTCGTTGTGGCACGTTTCATGGGCCAGTAATCAACCTAGACATGCTTTTCGCATAGGAAATCAAGTGATTCTCTTGTAAATACTAAAGAAAATATATTGTAGGTATAATTCTGCTTGAGGTTTGTGCATCTGTTTTTCTGTCAGGTGAAACATGTTTCAGTTTTATAAACCTCAAATCACTATCCAGTCCAATATGCGTCATCATTTAATTATTAGCATTTTCTATTCTTTGTTCTTGATTTTTCTTTTGTGTATGTGTCTTCCAGACATATATGAAACCAGAAGACTATATTTGGTCTTCGGTAACATTCTTCAGTGACTTTATTCCTGGTTTTGGAACATACAGGTCTCTGGGAACACAAAACTGTAACCTATGTTTGCAGTGATGACAAAAATTCTGTAGTTGCTCCTATAAACATCCAGTTATATATCTGCATCTCCTTGCATGCATAATTATACATGTGACTTTTTAATAATTAGGTCAGTCACAATTTTGCGCACTCTGCCACTGACAAAATGGTCATTCATCTTAATTTGTCAAGAGGATGCCTGACAGTGTGCCCATTTGTCTAATATAGTTAGTGAGTTTCTGATTACAGAAACAGCTCTGTCCTCAGATGGCTGGGGAAGCTGATGACTTGTAGATGGTGCAGGGAGCCCTTTGAAACTGTGAGCACCTACGTCTTTCTATGCTGAACTCAAGTGTTGAAATTGTATTTGTCCTTTGGAGAAGGCTAGAATCCTCTTGGATATCATGTCTGCAGCAGGTCAACAAGCTCCAAGGCTTGAATTTTGCTTAATTTTGTAAGCAAAGCATTATAATTTGTCTCAAACATCACACAAAGATATTTTCAAAATGCTAAGAGAAGCTCATAATACAATTTTCAATATTTGAATCATACTATATATACCTTCAAGACACTACTATAATTCTTATACTGAAAAGGTTTCTATTGTATACAGGGTACTGAGTATAGTGTTAAAGTTTCTAATATTGCAAATGTTCATAACAGTATTATTGTGCTTATTTGAGCTGCATATAATCAGATATTTAGTCTATTCTTTGTGTTGATGCCGTGTATCAGGATAATAGATTGCAGAATTATTTTTCCTTCAGTAATTTTCCACCCTGATTATGAATATGCTGAAGCATTTTGCACATTATGCAGTCTAATGCCTTACTTCTGAACTAATTACACAAAACTAAAATGAAATTCACTATCTGTGAGGTTTTTGAATTGGTGCTATTTCTCAACTTGTTTGATGTCAGGTATTTTACATAGGTATATTCACGAGTGTGGTCTTTGCATGAAGTTGTTTTCACAGCAGGATTAAAAATGAAGAAGAGCAACAAAAATGATAATGTGGTGGAGGCTGTGCAAAGATATGCTTTTCATGAGGTTTCCTAATAAGTGTTTCCCAACAAGTGTTTCTATTCAGTGGTGGATTCTCATAGCAGAGCTCATTGGGAAGAGCTTGGAATCTGAATTTTGATCATTCACTCAAGTTCTTCATGTCTTACTGTGAGTCTGAGGGGACAATCCTGCATGCTGCCCATTTTTTTTTCTAAAATGGTGTTAAAGTTAAGGATGTACTCAGTGGATTGCTGTTTTATTTCAGGCCCTGTGTGTAGCTTCTATGTATGAAACAATTTTTCTCTGGATTTTTTTTTTTAATAGTTAGGTTTAAATGTTTTAAATCTATTCCAAAAACACACTTCAGCCAAACTTCATGCTTCTCTTCCACTTTCTTTTATGAATACCTACTGAGATGGAATCTTATTTTTGTCAGGGTTTTTTCTTTTCTTCCTGCCATGTTGATTAAAAACGTGAAATGGCAACAAATGCTTCTCTCAGGATGTATCTGCATGGTATTTGGTAGTAATCATGTAATCTGTCTGATTGCATAGGCTGATTACAAAAGCAGGTGTTTAGATTGATTACAGAAAACAGCTTCCCTTTTGCAAATAACTGCCATTAAGGGGCGAATTGTGCTCTTAAGCTAGTTTAATTCCAAAGTCACTCCATTAAAAATAATGGTAAGTCTTTGGATTTCAACCAAGATAAGGTGTTTAGTGAACAGTTCAGAAGTTCAGATGGCAAACTGACAGCCATATGTACCTGGCATGTTACTGTATACACTTTCTTCCCAGGTGTTCTGCTAAAGCTGGAGAGAATGTTTTGGGGTGGTTGTGCAGAGGTCATTATCTGAGATACAGATGAGCTATGTAAAGCGGGTTTTTTGTCTGTTTGTTTTATAGGGTGGGAATTTCAGGTCTGGGTGATATAAACAAAGTAATTTTTTTTTCTATTGATGTCATTAATGGCACTGAAAAATGACTTGGAAATAGGCCCCAAGAAAAATGATATTGTACTTCAGGAGCACTATTTATTTGCCCTGGCTACTTCTGCAATTTCTAGTGTGGGTAATGGTCTTCCTTGACAGCTGTAAACCTTTCTTCAGTTGAAATATGATTCCATTAATGTAGAAATGCATTGAGGTTACTTGGATATTAATAGTGTCCCAATATCTCCTGGTAAGATCTGAAGTATTCCTGTATTTCCCCATAGGAGATTCATTTGCTGTGATATTGAGTAGGACAGGGTGAGTATGACTCTCACCAGCCCCTCTTGATCTTTGGCTTTTTCTACTTCGTGACATGAACTATGTTTTACGGCAAAAGCAGAACACGTGCAGTTAATCGTAATCTAGGAAATAAAGTTGCATTGTTTTGAAGTTTTACTCTACATAACAATTGTTTTTGTGTAACAAGTATAGACGGCATAGTATTAAGGAGATAATTAGTACACATATGTGGAAAATCCAGCAAGCCAGTAAAATTATGATGGTGTAAAAGCAATGTTTGATATCTACAGTACAATCACACACAGCTTCAGCAGTGTTGCATTCATAAGAGACTATAGTAGTGGCCTTTTCTAGCCTTAAAATGTATGAATCTGTGAGGTTTTCCTATAGTTAGGGAAAATACAGCAATTGCTCCATTTTTTAATGGTAAATAAGTGCTTCTAAAAATTGTTTGTTGTCAAGAATTTAATGCATAACTGACTCAGCTGTTTACATATGGGTTTCAGTCTGCCTTTTAGATCAATTCCTCCAACAAATGGAAGCCTCATAATAGACATATTTGAGCACCATGCGGTGCTCAGAGTCAATATTAAGGCACACAGCAAAACGTTTTATGCTTTTCTTACAGGGTTTCATTGCCTTTTTTTATACAATGCAACAAGAGAGAAAGGGTTTTATCCTTCAGATTTTTCAGTTACTTTCTCAAGCATGCCCTGCATTTGAACAGGAACATTGCTTAATGCCATCATAGCAATTCAGGTTCATTGCAATAAAACCAACATTGTCATGATTTGAGCACAGCTGAGTTGATTCTGTTGTCTAATCTGTAAATTCACAACCTGCTGTACAAGCGTTAGCTTATCAAAACTTGATTAAGAGCTATAAACTGCGGAGGCAGGATAGGAGTCTCAAATGCTGTACCTTTTGAACTCTCACTTGAAAAGCCCAGCAGCAAATAGCTGATAGCTGTAGGTTGCTATCACAAAGGCTTGAACAGGTCCAGTAAAGGGTAGTGGTGCACATCTGTGTCAGCTGTGTATCGGCAGCGATACCTGCCTCTCAATTACACTTATCTGTGAAGTTTCATGGTTACATACAGCTTTCATAGAACATACTGAAAAAGGATATTCCATGCATAGAGCTCAGTAAAAAGTTGACTGTCTTGTATGATGCTGAATTGGAAAGTTGCTGATGGAGGATCTGTAAAGGGGGAGAGAAATTCAGAAGAGAAAAATACTTTAATAAATCCTAACTCTTGACTCTAATGAATGTTGATTGACTGTGTAACTTTTAGGTAGGTTTGAGTTGGAATAAATGTCAGATATAATTCGGTTCACACAGCGGTGTGAAAAGAACTGTTACTTCCCTCAGAGAAAACCTGACAGCCCAACTTTCTTAAAGGGCTTTTCTGTCTTGCTCATTTGTTCTATCTTTTTAATGAAGCCTTTCACAATTGACACTTCCTTAACAAAAGGTAACACAGGTCATTCTATTAAACAGAATATTCTTCCATCAGCAACATCACAGCTGTAATCTGAGATCAGAAACTATTCTTTGCTTTCACCTGATGGAAAGGATGAGCTGTTGCACATAATGATAGTGTGGTGTTCTGAAATGACGTCTCCAAACTGCAGCTGCTTGGTATTATATTAAGGCACATGTTGAGAAACAGGTATTTAACTGCCATAAATATACATTAAAATATATATATATGAAACTAAGAAACGTGTGGTATTAAGTTTTTGAGTAAAGCAGAAAATGCACTGCATTAATTCCCATCTCTGCAACAAACTTCACATCTACAGAATCCTTTTGGGAGTGGATTTGCGGGATGGTGGGAGAGCAGAGAAAGGATCAAAATTGCTCAGTGCCTATGATTAATATCAGATTTTCAAGATTTTGAGTACTGAGTTCTGACATAATTGGAAAAATGTACTCATGGGGTTGCAACAGGAGTTGCTGTGTGCTCAGCAGTTTTGAAAACCAGGTCCTTACTTACATGCTTCAATAGAAGATAAGGCTTTTTGAGAGCTGGTCTTTGTTTTTCTCTAACAATTTAATACATGTAGAACAATGGTGATATTTTTTTTTATACTTCAGTCTATTTTGGTTTTCCATTACAAATGAAGGGTAGGATCTGTCTCTCCTATGTGCTCACATTTCTAATCTGTGCTTGGTACAGAGTCATCTCAGTATTCAGAAGTCCTTCAGGTTTGTCTGTTTTATTTTAGTCTTTGGGGGGCAGGATCACACTGTTTTTAATTGTTGGGGTTTTCTGAGAAGACAACCAGCATGTGTGCCAGTCAGAGCCAGGAGGAGCAGGAGTGTTAGGTTTGCTTCTAACAGGGGAAGGATCAACCCAGAGTGGACTGAAAAAGGAAGAATTTCCATCCAAGGGCGATCAAGAAAGGCGTAGGAGCAAGGAGAGAAAGGAACAGCAAGTTATAGGAGCTGGAGATTGCTTTTGACAAGTGGTTCAGGAAACCACGGTCATGTCAGTAATACAGCCACGTCAAACGGAGCCACCTACTGTGCCGCCCCTTGTTGAATGCTGGGATACGAGTTAATTTAGCATAGTAATGAAAATAAATGAATAAATGTGTATGAATAGCAGGGGGCTGGGTCAAACTACTAAGAGCCACTGTGGAAAGAAAAAATATTTGTCTTTGTAAAATGTAGCATGTTCTGTTCTAGATGTAATTAAATAAGCAAGACTGATAGATAGTAAAGAGATGATGAGAGAGGAAGAAAGCACCTGTATTGTTCTCAGGCTGAGATTCCGCTATATATCAGTTATATCTGAGTTTGCTACAGAAAAGTAGGCAAATAGAAATCCAGTTTGGTGGAAATTGAATTATTTATGTATAGAGTAGGAACTGTGAAGAAAAATCTTTTCTATTACTGGCAATGTGTTTTTTATACTTCTCTTGGGACAGTTAAGAAAATCATATTGCTAGACCAATCTGAACATAAATTTTGACACTTTCCAATAATTCCTTAATGACAGTTGTTTATGACTTGGGAGAAGCTGGCTATGTGGTGTGAGTAATAATGATATCCTCCATGATTACTCAGAAGGCAGTAGGACTTATAAGGTTTCCTGCAATTTTTGTCTATGCAAATTGTGCAAAAGCCACTCTAGGATATAATATTTCTCAAGCAGTCAAATACTGTTTTTCAAATGTTCTTAAAGTTAGTTTAGGAAATACATTTTCTATGTAGATACAAATTAAATCTTAGTATGATTTGCACCACTGTGTTTCTCTGCCATATTTTGCTGACATGTTCCCACTAGCATCAGAACACACTAGCACTGCTTCGAAGTAAGAATCATACTTGATTTTCCTTCATTTTAGCCATTTGTCTTTTTACAAGATGACCCTTTCAAGGCAGAAGGTTATCATAGATACACTTAATGTTTTCAAAAATGGCTATTCAGAATTGAATGGATTGAATTCAGGGTGGATATTGGGAAGTGAGGGAGATGAATATTTTGATAATTCAGCAGTAACTGCAAATTGTGTATTTATTTATTTGCAGTGTTACTCCATGAGTATTGCAGTCCTACTTTTTCATATTACTCTCTAGCCCAACGGGTGTCTGTGCTGCAGACAAAGTTTTCTTGGGACTTGATCTGAGGGAAGGCTGAGAACCACCAGAAACCTCCGTGTCCTCTCCTCCATCTGCAAGGGGCACTCTTGATCTTGCATTCTCCAGAGTGCAGAAGTGTTTCTATTTTATAAAGCTCCAGACAGAAACTGTGCACAAATACTTCTTTGAGAAGGATTTTTAAGGATCTCTCTGTGATCAGGCTGTGTCATTCCATTAATTCAAATAAAACAATACAGAACTCAGCATCCAGAAACACCAATAACTCACAATGCTGGTGGAATGAGGTGTTTTTTCCTTCAGTTTATACTGACTTGTAGCCAGCAAGATTTGACATGATGTGACTTTTGATTCATTTTAATGGATAATTCAAGCACGGTCCATTCAGAATTTGTAATGGTGAATGCTGCGATTGTGCTTTTTCTTCAGAGTGGTGAGACTGCTAGTGGTAATTACTAAACCTAAAAATAGATGTATTATCTAATTTTCAGATCAGGAATAGGTGGGAAAATATAGAATGTTAATAGAAGTGTTAACTTTTCACACTGAATTGAGTACATCTTGATAATATGAAAGCCACAGAATATTGGTGTGCTGTCAAGGATAAACCAGCTCTAAGACCTGAATTTTTACACTTGCGAAAGCAAAGACACTCACCACAAATTGTTTTACTTTGACAGATGGTCACAGCAAACCTGATTCTGCAGCCTTGTCTTACATAAAGGATTTCTTGTTTCACTAAAACACCTCTTACATTAAAGTGATGAAGGACTGTATAGACTCCTAGCTCCAACTCTGTTTTTTTTGAAAGTTTGAAATAGTTCTGGACTTCATACTTTTAGCCACAATTTCTATAATGGCAAATGTGATTGAACCAGATTTTTAACATTTTTTTAGCAAGGGATTCTGTTTCCCTGGGTAAAGATTTCTATCTGTTACATTGAGTTTTGACAGATTTAATGGTCTTTGTATTTGGCTCTGTCATTTCTAGAGGGAACTATGAAGTTGAAAGAGTGGAGGTTACACTTAATTTATGGAAAATCTGCCTTTGAGACTTATTTTGACAGGACAGATGATGTTGGGTTTTGTTTGTTTTCTAAACCGGTCTGTTTGTTTCCTTGTCAAGTGACCACTCATTTGATCTACATTATGCCCATTAAATGGTCAAAATACCAGCATGGCAAATGAAAAAAAACACACACAGGATGAAACCTCTGTGTTTTTCTTGAGAAGTATAAATAGGGATATTCTGAAGTACTTGCACCAGAGGACAGTTTAATATGAAGTCATATTTTAATTCCATCATCTTAGTCCTACAATGCACCTAAATATTATCTACATTATGTTGATGGGAATTGTAAACACTTACCACTCACTGCTGAGAAAATCTGAAATAGAGCTTGGGAACCTTGAGTCATCTTTGGGTGAATCTTGTTTGAACTGCCAGTGTGGCAGTTTGTCATAATTCACTGGTCTGTGACCAGAGCAGGCATTTTTGCTGTTCTTTTTCTAGAGTGTAACCTTCAGCAGAGAGCTTGCAGACACCCATCTCAAAACACAGCAGAGCTGGTATGGCTTTAGGCTCTTGTGTTGAGGGAGAAGGCTTTGAGGGCAGGTAATTTTATTACAAATCTTCTGTTGAGAGAAGGCCGTGTGCTTTTTTGCAGCCATGATCTGTGTTTGCGAACTACAGGGTGCTTTGGGAAACAGTTACTCTACCTTGTCAACTTGCATTATGTTACAGCATTCTCAGCAAATTGTTTTGTTACCATCAGTCTCTTGCGAAAAGTACTCTTCGGTGAATGAAATTTTTGAAGGTGTTTAACAAAGTGAGTATTGATTACTAAAAGTCACAACTGATTATTTTGCCTAAAAATACAATAGAATTTAGGAATAGATATGAAATATGCAATGCATTCCTAAGTTCTGGAGGGAAATTTGGACAGAATACTAACATGAAACCAAACCATTTTTTCATCCGATGAGAACAAGGGTCAGCCATTGCTATTGTGCTACACAACGGGAACTACAGACCATCAAATGCTTTCCTGAAGGGGGGCAGATCTGATAGAGAAGAGATACTGGGCAGCACAGAAATCTTCAGCTGCAACTTTTGATGGAGGTTGCTTATATGAATGTTTAAATTGCCTATAACCTACACTGCTCGTTCTCCTTCTCCTTCTATGATAGTTTGTCATCTTAGACATGAATAATGAGGGAAGTCAAAAGATGTACCTGGGGTTTGAAGAAACAAATACATAAATTCCTAGCCTGAGCATGGTAAATCTGGGACACTAATGACAATACAGACTTGAAATGCATATTGTAACATGATCTGTGCCCCATGAATGATTCCAAAGCCTTGCAGGCATGTAAAGACTTTGTCCATACTGATTTTTCTGGTGAAAAACAGAGATAACATCTGGTTAATATGTTATTGTGTGAGCAGTATGGGTAGACTGCAAAATTTAGCTGGTTTATGTCTTTCTGAGAAATGTCTCAATATGAGGCAGAAGTTTTAAAGTGGGATTAAGGAGTTACTGTAGAACTGATTTTAGTTGAAAACCAAATCTGCAGTATATTGAGCAACATGGCCCCAGTTCTCTAAAAGCGTATAGTCTTTAGCAGATATAGATTCCATACTTCATAACAAGTTTTGTGGCTTAAATCCGAATTTACAAATTCTCCCAAAACCAAAGATGAAACTTATTCAGTAACTGTGAATTTGAATGTGGATAAGAAAGACACCAACAATTGCTTTTTATTAGAAAAATATTGGCATTGCGCTGCAGCTGCCCTGCATGGTTGGGCTTCTGTAAAAACTTGTGCTGGTGACCTGTGCCCTCTTCAGCAGAGGAACCTGAGAGCCCTCTGATGTCATGGAGAGGATGAGATGGGGAGCAGATGAGCAAACCTTACCTGAGGTTTGATGGGTTGAGTATGTTATTGTTGAGAGTGTGCAGGGATTTACCATTCCCCAGAACGGATGTATGCCACTGAAAAAAAAACAAACAACAACTTCTTGTTTCATCCTGTTTCAACTAGCTGTTGGCAATCTGATGTTTCTTAGTCAGAGCTTGTTTTCCAGGTGAACAGTTCAGCTTCCTAATGGCTTGCAGTGATTACTGTCAGTTAGCATAGTACCACAACAGGTTGTTCAGGCATGAACCAGCATTGTTCTCTTTTATTCTCTTTCTTCCTGGTTGCACCAGTTATAACAGCGCGAATCACATCTAACCTTTCATTAATACCCACTGCCATTATTGCTTGCAAAGTCACATTCTTAGCTCCAGGATACTGAAAACTCTTCCTAGTGATAAACCTTGAAAAAAATGCTCAAAATAGGAGGTTTAGCAGACTTGGGCTTCTCTGTAGGCATATACTTAACATCTCTGACAATTGTGGAAAACATGAAAGATGATGATACATTTGGGAATTTCCAGTGCTCAGCAGTTTGCACATCACACCACTGGTATATCAGCGGCAGTACAACAAATGAAATTAATCGTCTTGCTTTCTGTATATGATGGTGGAAATGAGGGTAGTGTGTAGCTCATTTGAATTAATTTGCCATGAATATTTGATGCCTGTGTAAAAATTGCCAACTTCTGGTTTAGAGGCTAAAAAAATAGAATTGATTTCTAAAAACGCTCAGCAGCTCTCAGAACACAGTGTGACCAGTCTGGTTTATCGCAGCTGTATTTATTTACTTTTATCATGGTTGCATCTACAGGCAAAGGTATGATTGAGCTCGGCACTGTCCAGATGTGAAGCAGAGAGACAGTCTTGCCCTGGGCAACTTGTAATCAGGCTGACAGAGAAATGGATGTGTTGAAGCTGTTTGAAAAGTTAGCTAGGACTATAGGCATGCCGACTGTGTTGCAGATGGTGAGATCCTGTTGCTGCTTTGTTTATGAATCCAAACTTCAGTAGTATTTCTTCAACCCCAGTCACCACCTTGATTTATGCAGCTAAAACTGACAGAAAATTTGGTTATTACTTTCTGAAACATTTTGATTTAGGATCTTTTGGTTCTGTATAAGCATGCAATATTGTTTAGTTATCAAAGAAAAAATATTTCCCAAAACACAGAGATCTGTTTGGAGGCAATTTGGGAAGAGCAGCCATCCACCTGGATAATATTTCTTCTTTGATGAGGCTTGATTTTTGTCTTTGTTGGTTTTTTGTTGTTTTTTGTTTGTTTGCTTGTTTTGGTTTGGGTTTTTTTTTTGGGGGGGGAGAGCTGGTTGTGGGGTTTTTTGGTTGTTTGTTTGGGTTTTGTTTTGTTTGGGTTTTTGTGGGGTTATTTGTTTGTTGTTTGTTTGTTTTTTAAATGGAGTATCTTTGATGTCTTTAAGTTCCATAGGTTCTTTTGTTTTCAGTAGCAATAAATGAGTTACAGCCTATTCCTCTACAAACATTTTCTTGTCTATTAATTCTCTCAAAGAAATGCCTAGGAGCAAGCTGGTAGAGCAAGGTACATTTGATCGTGAGACACCGCTAGGCAAAAAAATAACTCTCTATTTTTTTATTTCTTTTTCCTCTGCCTGTCACTGAACTATTTAACTTGCAATAAATTATCAAGAACTGTTAGTAAATTAGTATGCCACCTGGGATGGGCTGTTGATTATTGTGTGATTTCTATTTACTTTTCTGGAATGGGCTGCAGTCTCAGATGAGTGCTTCTTTCAGGGAACTCACCTGTAGAAATGACAAAAGGCCATTTTTTCTTGATATACATTATACTGAGAGTTTTTAATTGAGTTTTAATTATGTGGAAGAGGCTCTTCATAACTCCTAGTGCTTATTTTTTTATGTCTCATCCTTTATGGCTAACCCATACCACCCAGCCTCCACCCAGTTAGTTGTGTTGTGTTGCAGTGAATTTGATGGTGCTTACCCATTTTTAGGAGCATTACATCAAACACACTTGATATAAAAGACTGTAAATCTTCTTATGCTCTTTATCAGTGGCCAGCTATGGTCCAGGGCTGCAGTGGATTAAAACATAAGAGGTGAAGGACAAGGTGTCCTGGAAAGTTATCCTGGAAAGGATTTTGTAAACATAAGAAGATGCACTATGTTGTTTGCAGGGCTAACCCCCAAAGGCAAAGGGGGAGGGTGGGTGGAAGACAAATTTTGAAGAAAATCTGAGGAGCAGAAAAGGTCTTTGGAATGTATTCTAGAGCAGAGATGAGCAATTAAACATTCCTAATTATTATAACTGATGCTAGAAAATCAAGGCTAGAATCTCATCCAGTTAATTTAGGAATCTGAGATCCTGCTTCAGCAAAATGTTAGGGGCTTGGACCGCTCAGGGCAATGGACCCCACTTTACCCAGGCACCTGGCTTTTTCCAATACAATAGATAGAAACCTCTGAAAATCCAGAGGGCAATCTAGTCTTCCCAGCTTCAGTGCTTGCACTTTGCTGTGAGTTGTACAGGGAGCAGCATTTGGGGAGACAGTGAGGTGGCTGTTGTTGATAACAGCAAATCTCCATCTGGGATGGAATAACTCCAGCAACTGTACGAAGGAGACTGTAAGCTGGAGAGCAGCTTTGCAGGAATGATCTGGGGTTCCTCCTGGGACTCCAAAGGGGAAAGCAGTTGCCTTTGCAAAAAAGAGCAGCATACTCTGGAAAGAGTGCAGCCAGCAGGCCCAGGGAGGTGATCCTTCCCCTCTGTTCAGGAATTTGGTGATGGCTTCTGGAATAGGTCCTCCAGTTTTGTGCCCCCCAGGTCAAGAAAGGCATTGACGTACCAGAGGGAGCCCAGTGGAGGGGCAGCTGGATCCAGAGCTGGGGCACACGAGACACACAGAGAGGATGAGGGAGCTGGGCTTGTTCAGCATGAGCAAGGCTCAGGGGAGATCTTTTTGATGTCTACAACCAGCTGCATGAAGCTGGATTCAGACTCTTCTCAGCGGTATGGACTGGAGGTAGAGCCAATGACACCAGCTGGAACACAGGATACTCCAGTGGCTTACAAGGAAACAAGGTTTTATGATGAAGGTGGTTGACCACTGAAATAGGCCATCCAGATTGTGAGATTTCCATCCTTAGAGATGTTCAGAACTGGAGGGGACATGATCCTGAACTATCTGCTCTATTTGGCCTTACCTGGTGAAGGTTGGACTACAAGACCTCTGAAAGACTCATCCTGCCTATATGTTTGTATTATTCCATTCTCTTCAACATTCTGGGAGTTACACTGGACAACTAACTCTCAGTAGACACATAGCCTGTCGCTTGGCACAACAAGTGATCTGAGAAGAAGAGGAAAAAAGAGCAAGATGAGCTGCAGTTCTTATCTAGGAATAAGAACATGTTCATTTAAAAGAAAAGAAAGAAAATAAAAGGCTGTAAAAACATGCAGCTTCTAAGTCAAAGAACTATATTCTGATACAACGCCTGGGCAGTATTCAGCTGGGTCTATCAAACACTGGAATGCCTAATTACCAACTGAGATTGTTTTTATCCTGTCTGTCTAACCCAGGTTGTTTAAGATCTCCTATTCAGATGCAAAGACCTACAGGTGTGTGTTCTCTTTGCTGTGTATGTGCCTGCCAGCTGACCAGCAGATTTAATCAAAAACACACACGCCTGCACAGCTGAGATTAGAAATTGACTCTGGAGCAGTAAGGTTTTCTTTGCTTGTCCAAGTTAACTCTGAGGTTCTGAGGCCACTGGAAACATCAGTGTAGTGTGGTTTTTAACGTATGGTAAATGGATGAGATTTATTATTCAGCCATTGGAAGTGGATGGTAATTTAAACTGAAAATTTGGAGTTGCACTGCAATAGGTAACTGTTCATAAGAGCAGCTCCTATTACCAATATGAACATTTTTTCATTAATACTTATATCATGAGCAGCATTAAGGCGTGGGATTTGAGAGGGAGGAGTTGCTTTTTTATGTACTAGTAAAATTCATTTTGTTAATATGGGGCTGCTTCTGGTAGACCCGTATATACTTCTAATATGTTTGAGACAATGCAGTGACTTGTGTGGTATCTGATGCCTCCTTCCAATGAAATCAAAATATGAACAATATGGAGATTTTGAGGAGAATGGTAGAGAGGTTTTTTCTCCTTTCTTTGTTGAAATGCGATTATTCTTGCCAGTATATCTTCTTTAATATTTTGTTCCCATTCCTGAATTTCTCTGGTTTTGTAGTTCCTCCATTTCCCTTTTAATACCACCTATAAGCACATAAATATTTTTATTCTCATCCTGTTGTTATTGATGTGAAATGTAAAAAACCTGTGATATATGTACAGTCACAGAGGACATTTGTGTTACAGTCTCAAGAACTACTGAAAAATCTTGTAAGTGCCAACGTGGTGGTAGGACCAGTGTTTCATTTGAATTGTGTTGTAGATGGGGTCAGCCCCAGAGTCTGCAAAATGGTTAGTTTGCAGAGTTCTTGCTGACTGAGAACAGAATTGGTACCCCAAGACTAACCTCAGTCTGATGTTTTTAGAGCTCTGTGTAGTTCTCTGCCTTAGCAGAAAAAATGACTGTATTACCTGGGTTTTCTTTTTCAGTATCAGCCATAATTCATAGCTGAATCTCTAACCATATTCTTGCCAAGAGAGAAAACTCCTGAAATCTTCCCAGCTATCTTGTATGTCTATAAACGGACTGCCAGAATCTGAATTCTCCAACTTCTCATTTTCAGCAAAATGTTAAAAGAAAAAGTAATCCCCTGGATTAATTACAACCTTTTCAAGGGGATTAATTGTTAGTAAAAGTGAGAGAAAGGGAATTAGTCGAAATGTTTGTGAATTTATTTCATTTACTTTGCTATTCACTTTTCAACTTTTCATCAAAATGTGCTGAAAAAGATCCAAAATAACATTCTTGGGAACAAACAGAAACAACAACCCTCACCCCTCAAATTTACAAATGTAGCAAATGAGCAAAAGTACATCATTTCTATTTCTGTCTTGGTTTTGATGACGTGCAGCCTTTTCTCTCTCATATATATGAGAATATGTACCCAAGCTTATGGCTTAGTAATCACAGCATTCAGCTGGGAAGGTACCAAGCCTTGTTCCTGCAAGGACACACACAAGTACTCTAACAACTGATCCACAAATTCTGTGCCTCCATCCCAACAAATATTTTCTATCTAAATGCATAAGTTGGAACAGCCCCAGAAGGAATACCCTCTCCCTCTAATTCCCTCTTGGGGCCTAGGAATCATGCTGGTAAGTCTTCTGACAGAAGTTTTCAGCAATACATTTCAGTTATGGCGAAATGATGCTTTTCAATAGAGGAAAAAAATATAAAAAGTTTTATACATCGTGGTTCCCGATCTCCAATCAACACTCATCCCAAGTACAGCTGGAGAAAGCTAGGACAATGAGTGCCAGGTATGTGCATTTACTAAAACCCTGCCTCAATATAGAATGGGTACTTTACAACTGCAAAAATCAGAGACCTGATGGAGGAAGGTTTATCATCTATAGTGCTGCTAGAATCAGGCACAGCAGTACTGTGTGCTTCTGAATATAAAAGCTCTATTCTTCACTGAAGTCCTTTTTCTATTAATGAGATTTGCCCTAATGGGACCAAAAATTACTTTAAAGGCATTTCATTTCTGCTTTTCAAGGGCTTTTTTTCCAGTCCATTTGGACTGGATATCAAAGATAAGGAGAAATATTTCAATAGCAAGAGCTTTTATAATTAAGCTTTGTAGCCTACATAATAGAGATATGGCCAAATTCAAGTGAAAAATAATTACTGTTTTTTCCAGGGCTTACTTCTGCTGCTCTGCCTCCCTTTCTTCTCCCCCTTCCATTTTCCCCTTTAAAACCATATAATCCGTTGTGCCTTACATATGAAACACTTGCTCAACCCAGCGTTTTCCCCTGGGTTTGTATTTTCCCCTGTGGTCTAGGAGAGAAGAGCTGTTCAATCTGTAACTATACCCAGTCCTCCATTAAGGAGAGTGCCTACAGTTCTCAAAGGAAGCAGGTGCTTCCTGAAGGGTAAGGACTTAAATAAGTTACTTGGTAGTGCCAGCCACCCCTTTAGATGTGGGAATGGACAAATTCAAAATACAGTGAGAGACACATCTGAGAGACTTTGTAGATGATGCTAAGGTGGGCATGATCTTTATTGGCTTCCAATCTTTAGAAACCTCTCCCAGTCACTAGAGCCTTTCAAAGCTCTCAGTGATTTCAGACAGCTGCTTCTGCAACTTTGGATGTAGCCCATCTGGTTGCATCAACCTGTGTCTATTTGCAGATGTATCTACATACACATATGCATGTTCACACACACATCTTCAAGTTTGGAAAATGCTGCTATCCCTTATGACTTGTAACAGAGTTGTTAAGTATATTGATCTCTGTAAGGAAGTGCTCTATAGAATTGGAAGAAAGAGGAATAGAGATGCTTGAAGTTGATGCCTCAGCTGGCATTAAGGATGTCTTTGTAACAGCATGGGATGACCTTTTGCTGTGAGAACACTGGGAACCTGTTGAGTATTTGGGATTTGAGGGGACAATTTGTGCAAAAGGAGATTCCTCAGAGCAATGTTTTGAGAGATCTGTTTTCCAGTCTTCCTAGAAAATTCTTATGTAGCCTTATAATATAACTGAGTTTCATAATAACAGACCATAGGGCATGCTTGTAATATTTTTAAGGCAGACGAGTGCTTTGCCTATTACACAAGACCTTGAGGTCCTGATCAATCCCATATGACTGGTATTTTTAAGCACAATGACTGCCTTTCATATTTTCTTCCCATCCACTAATTACCATGCATGTAATTTCTATTTGAGCCTAGTGCAGTTTTTACTGCCAACAAATTCATGGCTAGTGACTAGGAACTGTTGTACCTGTTTCTTCATTGAATTAGATCAAAACATATATGCGGTCATTTGCTGTGCATCCATTATCCTCTTTGAGATGTCTTCAGACAGAAAATATTTGCAGGTTTATTGGAGGTCTACAAAATAACTTCTTGAATTAGATTAGTCTGTGAATGTCCAAGCTAAAAAGATCAGTCTGTGCCTGTTCTGTCTGGGAAATACTAATATTTGTGTAGATGTTGGTGAGAAAGAGTGAAACCATTTCTCTATGCAATCCAACCTTATTGTTTTTTCTTTTTTCTTTTTTTTTTTTCCCCATCCAAGTCACGCAGAATGCCCTTATTTTATGGGCAATATAAAACGTGGTTAGGGAACGTGGTTAGGGAACATTCCCCTGCTGTGACAAGAATTGGTGCTATGCCTCCCCGACTGCTGTTCCCTACTCAAACTGCTGATTTTGAACATACTCGGAAGGACTATCTGATTTAGTTCCTGGTGTTCTGGAGTGCGTAGTTTTAAATGAAACAATTTGAATATGTAAAGATATCAATATGAACATCCCACAAAATATCTCAGCATTAAGTTTTGCTCTTTTTAGGTGTAGGAACTCTACAAAGGATACATTTAATGGTCACTTTTGTTGAAGAACTAGCAATAGCCAGGCTAATATTGAACCTTGCAGGAAGAACAAAGGACTCTTCTGTTTGCACTTTAAACAGAGCCAAAAATAGTAGCATCCATAACAAATAGTATTACCTTGCTTTATGTCAGCCTTAGGTATCTAAAAACATTTTTGTTGTCAGTGTAAGTTCAGCCTATGCGAGAGATCCACTAGATAAATTAAAGATATTCCTTATTAATTACTTGCTCAGAACAGCGTCAACATATTTTTCAGAAGATAAACAACGTATATGTATCTTCGCTCTGCAAGATAGGTGCAAATAACACTAGAAAAATTAGCTATTAAAGAAAGGGCTGTCTATGAAGATGTTGAGCACTGTTTTTCCTCTCCCTCTGTTGTGACCTTTGGTCACACTTCTCAGTATATTGCAGGAATACCAGATCTGTGTAATATGTGCCAGTTTTTTAGAATTCTTGGGCTGGTGGCACTAGTTACTGCTCTGAAGTATTTCTGAGCAGAGCATTCCTCAAGAAAATGTGGCCTGTCATGCTAGTTAAGTGGCAACAATTTTTTTGGTTCCAGCAAGTTATAGATGGATGAGATTTGTTCCTGTGGAGGAAGAGGTAATGATCAGCTTGCTTATCCTACCTGACATTTCTCTAAATAAAAAGGCTGAAGAATTGAGCTGTAATTGGTATCCCCTAGAGAGCCGGCATGGTCAGCAACTTTGAGGTGTTCACTTATAGAGATCTGGCAGATTCAGATACATACAGCAGCAGGGCAGAGTTTTCAGGCTGGTCATCATCACTGGTCAGAACTTTTGTGGCTCTTTCTCTGTTGGCATTCATTATTATGATCATAGAATCATAGAATGTCCTGACTTGGAAGGGACTGACAAAAATAATCAAGTGCAACTCCTGTCCCTGCACAGGACAACCCCACAGTTCACACCATGTGCCTGAGGGTGTTGTCCAGTGTCGTTGTGAACACTGTCAGGCTTGGGGCCGTGACACCTCCCTGGGGAGCCTGTTCCAGTGTCCAGCACCCTCTGGGTGAAGAGCCTTTTCCTAATGTCGAACCTAAACTTCCCCTGGCACATCTCCCTGCTGTTCCCTCAGGTTCTGTCATTGGTTGCCAAAGAGAAGAGAGCAACGCCTGCCCTTCTTATTCCACTTGTGAGGAAGCTGTAACTGTGATGAGGTCTCCTCTTTGTCTCCTCTTCTCCAGCCTGAACAAACCAAGTGACTTTAGTTGCTCCTCATACGGCTTTCTCTCCAAACCCTTCACCAACTTCATATCCCTCTTCTGGACACTCTCCAGTAGATTTATATCCTTTTTGTTCTCTGTTGCCCAGACCTGCACACAGTGCTCCAGTTGAGGCTGCACCAGTGCAGAGCAGAGTGGGACAATCACCTCCCTGCCTGGCTGGCCATGCTGTGCTGGATGCACCCCAGGACACGGTTGGCCCTCTTGGCTGCCAGGGCACACTGTTGGTTCATGTTCAACTTGCCGTCGACCAGAACCCCCAGATCCTTTCCAGCATCTCATCCACCAGTCTGTATGTAGAGCCAGAGTTTCCATGTCCCAGGTGCCAAATCCAGCACTTGCCCCTGTTGAACTTCATGTGGTTGGTGATTGCCCAGTTCTCCAATTTGTTCAGATCCCTCTGCAGAGCCTCTCTGCCCTCGAGAGTGTCAACAGCTCCTTCCAATTTTGTGTCATCAGCAAACTTACTAAGTAATCCCTCAAGTCCTAAGTCTAAGTCATTTATAAAGACATTGAAGAGTGCTGGCCCTAAGACAGTTCCCTGCAGAACCCCGCTAGTGACTGGTCGCCAGCCCAACATTACCCCATTTACTAGAACCCTTTGATCCTGACTCGTCAGCTAGTTGCTCACCCACTGCACTGTGTGTTTACCCAGTTGTGTGTTGGACATCTTGTCCAGGAGGGTACTCTAAAAGACACTATCAAAGGCTTTACTGAAGTCCAAAAAGATCACGTTTACAGGCTTCCCTTGGTCAGCTAGCTGGATAACCTTGTTGTAGAACCAAATTATGTTTGTTATGCAGGACTTTCCCCTCATGAACCGATGCTGGCTGGGACCAATGACTGCATTGTTGTTCAGGTGTGTTTTGATAACTCCCAGAACAATCTTCTCCATGATTTTGCCAGGAACAGAAGTGAAGCTGACAGGCCTATAGTTGCTGGGGTCATCCCTGTTTCCATGCTGTCTCTTTGTCCATCTGCAGATTTACCTGGTGCTGGGTCTGCCTCTGTTGTCTCCTTGATCCGTCCTCTGCAGCCGAACTTACCATCACTGCCGCTGTGCTCCTCACTCGCTCGTCACTGACTGTTGCTCTCGGTTGTGCTGTGTTTAAATTTCCTGTGGTTGCCCCTGGCAATGCCCCTGCTGCATCAACCTCTTGATGATGACCCTCTCTACGATGATGTGTAACTTGCTTCCACTATAGTGAATGCCATAGAGAAGAGCCAGACGTTTCAAAACTATTACCTTTTATGATCAGTTTATGTAATTTCAGGCTTACCTGGTTGCAGCGTGAGCCAGTTGTTCCCCATCCAGTTGCTCTGAACACATTTTTCTGTTGAAGTGCTAACTCAGATGTTCATTCCCTCTTCAACATGTCTTACGTGTTAGCAACTGCTCCAGTCAGTAACCAGCTCATTTTAAGATCCTGACCTCTTAATATTCACTCCACATCCTCAAGTGCCTCATATGGTGCTGGTACTAGACAAATAATATTACAGCTTCAAGTCGTGATATTCCAAATGATTAATAAGCTGACCACAACACTGGGGAGAAAAAACTATACTACATACTTTCTATTAGTCTCACGAGGATTGCTTCATATGGCCTTTGGTTCTGTCCTGAGATTAGGGGATCAGTGTAGTGGATATTTCTCAGGGGCTGTCCTTAACATTTCCACCTTCCCTTCCCTTATGGCGGTTCTCGTAGAGACGAGTTATTGCTTTGAAATACATCTGTGTGACAGCTTGAAAGGGGCTCTTCAAGGGTAAATAAATACAAATTCTAGAGGAAAGTGAATGCTTTCTATGAAAAGTGATATATTGTTCTGGGATATATGTACATGTGTGCATATGCATATTCCGTTATTGTGCACTTACACAATTCAGTTGCACACATAAGCTGGTTTTCTCATTCTTATTAATTAATTTTCAGTGATATATTAGTGCTCAGATTCACTAATAACTAACGTTTTTGAGGAATGGTTTTGGGTGCAACTTCCAGGAAAAATCTGCAAGATTAAACTGCTATCTGAAAGGCATTTTATTTTACTCTCTGCTTGGAATTATGCTGGGTTGATTCTTTAGATATTGTTTTTACCACTGTGAGAGTAAAGGAACTCTATTTTTCACTCTGCAGCTTTGCTGCTCTTGAGGTATCAGGTCTTTATACCACCCAAGATAAAAATCATAACCTTGGCAGTACACTTTGTGTGTTTTATGAATGTCTTCTGAGAAGCAGCATCTCATTTACAATTGGGACCAGGAGCTAGAGTAATTTCTGTACCAGCCAAGCGTATCTAATAACACGTAAATGTTGCAAATTGTAAAAGCAAGAAAAGTAGATTAGTTAGTTACTTAATCTGAAAAACGTTGAGGGTATGACTGCTCTGCACTGTGAAGTTCTATGAATATTGCCCTGAGACTGGCAGTATTGCCACAAAGAATGTTTACTCTCAGAACTCCTGTAGACATGCAGGTTTGTGTGATGGTACCACTAGGAGTTTGGTTCTGCTCTGTGCCCAGCAGCCTCATGTCCAGTTTAGCCAAGAACCTTCATCTAGGTATTAACATTACCTGTTCTTAATGGAAATTAATGGACCTTAGTGGGGATGGCTCATAAATTTGCATTGTTGAGATTTTTGCTGGAGTGAGTCCAGCACTCCTTAGGATGGAATCCCCACAGCCAAATCTTCTATGTCTGATGGCAATTCAGTCTACTGCAGAGGAATGAAGAGGTGTAGGTGCTTCTTGGACATGCTTGGCCTCTTAGTACATGGCTGCTGTGTGCTTAAGTTTTCCAGTATTTTGACCTCTTACTTGGCTCAAAAGAGGTTTTTTTCCCTTCAAGATCAGTTTAGAGAGGTCAGGAATAGGAGTTGTCTTGATTTCTGACAGTATGCAGGATAATGGAATTTAAAAATGATGTGCCTCATCTCTCTTGCCACTTGCTGCAGAAATCTTCTGTGGCAAGTTAGATGTCATGATGGACATTTTTACTTTTTATTTTTTCCTATTCTAATACTAGAAAAGTGGAAATGAAAATAAAAGCTAGAATTATAATTAAGATCAGTTGCTGAAGCCAAAAGAGACAGCACAATTGTAATATGTTAGAAGATTGGCTTGTTTTAGAGAAAGTGCTGATTAGGATCGAATTTATCTTGAGCTTACATTTTGATTGGACCTAAATGGATGGGAGGGGGTTATATTTCAGACACAGTGCAAATGATACATGTTAATATCCTGTGTTTATTGCCACTTGAAATTACAGCATAGCTTTGAATTGCTGCCAAATCTACAGTTAAGACTCCCTAGTAATCACTATGATTATTCCAAGTCTTCATGGTAGTAGTGGAAAAAGTATGATACGTAAGCTACTGTAGCCTGAGCTGTCAGAGTATTTTTATCCTTTGGGGGTCAGATAGTGATTCCACCCAGCAGAGGGAATGGTTAGACATGCTCATTGCCCAATGAATCCTGAAAGAGAGATTAAATAAATGGATTTAATTACGTTATTTTCAGATTTATTTGGCTTTTATATTACCTCACTAGCTTTTCCTGAACTGAGGAAAAGTGAAGCTTTGCTTTGCGTTTGGAATGCTTTAATTCATTTGGCATGGTGTAGTATTTTTCATTTTTATTAGAAATCTCTTTTGCTTTCCTCCCTGTTGGTCTATACCATATCATATTTCTGCTCATTTTCTTTACAGTTCATGGGATAGCTCATCTATTTGAAATATTCTTTGACCTCTGCTTAGTGACTGGAAGTTGTAGATTTACATCTAATCTGAATGTATACACGTGTTATTGTGGTTAGCTGATGGGAGATTAAGAAGTGAGGTCAGGGATAAACAGCATAATCTAAAGTTACTGTTTACTAAAACAAAGTTAGAAGAGGCTCACAAGAGGGAGAGTTGTTCTGTAAAAAGTTGTTTAAAAGAAGCTTAAGTGAAATTTAGATGTGATTCGAATCTGTTCTGTTTTTTGCATACACAATTATTCAAGCAAGTAGTTGTTTACTTTGAGTTAAAACCCTCAGCTATCAGTGTCAGCTCTTCAGACACTATGTCCCAGTTGCATCCCTTCATCAGTTGCTAGCAGGAAGGTTTTGCTATTTGTTCCACTTACAAAGTAAATAGAACTTGTTATGGAAAGCATTTAATGTGAGTACAACATTTACTCTGGAATATTTTCCTCAATAAGTAGTGTTAGCCAGCAGGCAAGTCTGAGCACCCAGTGTGTTAGCTATGGGAAGCAGATCTGTATGTGTGACACATAATGATCATTTTAAACTATTGAAATATAAATCAGAAACTGAGTGAAAATAAAAAATATTTCATTAAATGAATTCTGATGTGTGTGTGGATAAAAGTATAGTTAGGGACTCTGTCGTATATGATTAGATGTCTACAGTCTTTAGGCTATTTTTTTTCTGATAGATTTAACTCTGAAAGATGCATAATATTTTTTAAGGACAGCATTAGCAAATCTCTCAGCATGTTTGCATTTCATTATATTAATAGCTAGCATTTTTCTTGTGACTTCAGTTTCCAGAACGATGTTCTCTGCAAGCTGCTCTTGAGTCCTCATTATGAAACTTAGATGTGCCTATGCTCAAGGTTCATTAACAGTAAAAAACCACTCCCAAATTTATAAGACTAATTCATTTATTGTTTTGAAGGCAATATGTTGGTATTTTTGGAAGCATAAGATTTGTTGGGCCAGAAAAAGACAGCAAGATGATGTAGTCCAGAGAATACCATTCTGTACAAGTTTGGTTTATGCCTTTTCTGGAGTATATGCCATAATGATTTGTGGTCTTAGTTGTGTAAATGTTAAAAAAAGTTTACAGGAGAGTAACAGAGAGCTACTGCTGTGCTGCTTCTAGTGATAGAGCATGGAAAGATTGTAGACACTGCAAGCTACGCATGGTTCTCAGGACCAGCCTCACGCATGTGTGAAAATGCGAGGATGTTCCTGGACACAAGGTTCAGCAGGAATTGTGGAGCTCACTCTGCAGCCTTTCTTGTGGAGTTTACTTTAGCACAGGACTGGGTTCTTCTTTTTGTCATCTGATCAGGAACCAGCAGAAATGAGCACCGTATAGCTCATTCCATTTGAATTCATTTCTTTCCAAGAAAAACTAAATGTTTTGAGCCTGAGCTGCAGATGGTGGTGTGGCGAGGGAAGTACAGATCTCCATCCTGGGCATAAATACTGTGACAGCATGTTCAACTTCAGGTTGGTGTCATGACCTCTGCAGAAAATTTGCCAAATGAGAGTGTTACAAGAATCTTTGAACACTGTATCTAGGCCACCAGCAGCATACTTGAAGTGTATATGGTAATACATTAAACAGATACTGTTTGAAGAGTTTTCCAAGAGACAGACAGCCATTGGATACAGTAGGAATAAGAGATGGCATTTGTGAAGGTGTCACTTATAGAGGCTTTCTAATAAAAATGACACACTTTCCTAGGCTTGGGTATTGTATATCATTAAAAAAAAGAAATACAAGATCATAACAAGTTTATGGGCTATTATCTTGCTCTTCTAACTGATGTGACCGCACAACTAATAGAAGTAGGTTTGGCTTAATATGTACTTTAGTGTGGGGCTTCAGCCATGGACCAAGTATGTGCAATTCTCTCTCTTGTTCAACAGTGTACATCAATATGTGCCCCATTTTAGGTATATGAAAGCTATGTTGAAATTAGCACAACAGTGTATGTGCTTCACGTACAAGTGCACATGCTTAAGTAACCTGTCAAATTAGAGCATCTATAAATGTTGTGTTTATGGTTTTTCCCCCAAGACCAATTGCAGTAAAAGCTCAGTCCAGCTGTCATATTTGTCTAATTTATTAGAAATTTCAATTTTTTAACTTCAGCTTTGCTCTTAAAAAGTGACAACATAAAAACTGTACTGTTTTGTCTAATGTATTTCTTTCTCTCTATTCATGCAATTGCAATTCTGTTTGCGTATCTCGGTGCCATTTCTCTCTGTAAGCAATTTACAGTCGTTGTATCTCAGTGATCAGGATTGTGTGATGTCTGCTGCATCATTTGCTGAATATTATAAACACATTTTGAATTTATATTTTTTTAAAATGCTTTTTTAAGTGTGAGCCAAATAGAGCCCAGTTAGGCTTTGAAAATCCATGTTTTGTTTGTAGGGTGTCAGTTGTTAAAAGCACATGTTGAAAGCAAACTGGTCCTGTTTGATCTGGAATGACAATAAAAATGGATCCCCACATTGGAACTTTTAGAACCATGCTATAACATTCTGGCCAACTGCAAAAGTTGAAGAACTTAAAGAGAGTGAAATTATAATTAAATTATGTGAGGAGAATTTCTTTGTTGCTGAAAACCTGACATGATGTTCACACAAGGAGACAGCTGAGGCTATTACTTTGTTTGAGTCAAGGTATTACCTGCATCTGAGAAGGAAATGCAAATAATTGGCATATTTTTCTGTATCAAAGTGAATTGCTGTTCTATCAAAAATGTGTCAGCAGGAGGAGAATGGTGAAGCAGTGGAGAGATGTTATGTACTCGTCCTTTCTCCTGGGTCATTCTTCTGATATAACAGTGATTATTTTTACATTTAGTATTTACAAAGACAACCTCACTAGATAAAGTGATGTATTTATATGGACATGCTAAAATGAGTCATTACTAGCATTAATTCTTTTTTGGTTAGTCTGAAGATTTTCTCGTATGGCTTTATGAACTTTGCATGCAGACCAAAATCCAAGGCAGTCATTTTGAGTAGAGATGAGGAGCGTGATCAATTTGGTGTTATTTGCAGGAGAAGTTATATAATTTAACATTCACAGATTTGGTCAAGAAATATTAATAGGATCTTGTGGTCCTTAGATGCTTTTGAGTTTCTTGTTCACAAAATTTTGATATGTAATGTGTGTACACAAGAAAAATAAGGCTGTTGTCTGTTAGAGAACTGTTTTATGAATATATGTTGTTGATTTTGTCTTTTAGATAATTCTTGTAAGCTCATCCCATAATGACCGTGACCAAAGTCTTTTCATAAGCACGGATGAAGGAGCCACTTTCCAGAAACAACCCATTACTTTCTTTGTGGAAACTCTCCTTTTTCATCCAAAAGAAGAAGATAAAGTACTTGCTTATACCAAGGAAGGCAAGGTAAAGTGCAAAAATACTGCATTTGCTTGAAATTTAGGAATTCCTCTGTTAAAGAGAAATAAAACAGTTCTGACATGCTGATCACTGTTGGGTTTTATGAAATATCAGTTGTCCAGAAGGAAACTATGTTTGTTTCTCGAGGCATTTATTTAAATATTTATTATATGCAACTCAAAATCTTTGTTTTTACAGTAATTTCAATCCTGTCATTTTCAGTTGATATGTATATGGATAATATTTATAGTCTTGTATAATATAGTTCCATACTGTCTCTGAACTGTGTTCCTCCCTAGAAAGTGACCATAAGCAATTGCTCTGTAATTTATAGTGTAGTAGAAAGTTAATGAAGCTGAAATAGTGCCTCCAAAGGCCGTTCATGGCATGTAAAATAAAGTAATATAAAATAAACTGCACAGTTGTGCAGCAGAAGAGGATTTTGGGGATCGCTGAATCTGTAGAAATGTAAAATAATTCTCTCTCTCATAATGTATTTATACCACTTTCAGATTTGGGAGTTGTATCACGTGGTTTGTAAGTTTTGACCATCTTTCAGATTTCTTCTGGTTAATTTATAAAGTCATTTTTCTGGATGGGTTAGACTAAACACTGATGAGTGAGCACACACTCTGTAAGTGTGCAGTTCATCTCCTTTTCACGGTGCCAAAATTGCAGCTGTAAGGTCACTGTGATTCTGGTCCTGGTAGTGGCCTTGGCTTACCTCCATTGTTAGCCCTGTTACAAACTGAAATTAGATAAACTCTAGTCTGTGTTAACCCTTGTCAGACTTCCTGGAAGGTTTATATTTAGGTGGTCAGAGTAGTCAGAGCAAGTTTTTCATGCTGCAACCAAATCCTGCCCTGATTGCAGTACTGTTATATCAAGTCATTGTCTTTTGGGGTATTTTGTGGGATATATAAATTAACAGCTGATCTCAAACCAATGCAAGTTTGCAGGCATTTGAAAATAAGGATAGAACTAGAATTAAAGAAGTATAGCAAACCAAACTCAGCCACAGATTACATGAAATATTTTAGTTAGTAGCTTCAATTTGAAATCCTACCACAATTACAAGTGTGTTAAATGCATGTTAAGTAAACAAAATACTTCAGGGAAGCCTGAAGTTGTGAAAAGGTCTTTTTTCACTTGGACTTTTGTTTCTGATGATAGATATAATTCCTGAATTTTTTTATAGTTGGAAGATCAGTTGTCTTGAAAAACTAAATGGCAGAAACTTTCGCTGTAGGAGTCCAAAGAAGTGCATTGATGAAGTTGTCCAGCCACAGCAAGTGGCTGGAAATACTTGCCAGGAAAGAGGAGGAGACGGGAGCACCAAGTGAAGCATTTGCTTTGTGTTTTGGTGAATTATGCATGATAAGGAGGTTTTCAGACAATTTATACTTGGATCATCTTCCAAACAGAGTAATACTATAATTTGCCACTTTTAGAATGTGACTGGTCAAAAAAAATACAAAATATTCAGTAAAGACTATTAGTAGCAGGAGGGGTTAGGCAATCTGATAGACTTTTCTCACACTTGCAATGTGATCCCAAAAGAGTGACTGGACAAGTCCTAAATCTTTGCCTAAAATGTGTTGGAATGAGGGATGCTTTTCACTATAACTGAGTCAGTAATCTGCTTAAATTTTGTATGGGTTCCAATACATTTGGCCTAGTGGGGAGGGGAAGGTGGAGTGGTGTTGGTAAAGAGGAGCTGAAAATCAGAATTATAATTTGACATAAAAAGAAGTCACTGTATTAAAATCAGTGGTCTTGAGAGACAGTGTTGAACTGAATTTGGCCTAGGGAGATGGTATTTGAGTTAAGTAACTTAACCTTCACCGGAAGGAAATAGTATGAGGCTGTAACACAATCTCAAGCCCGGGAGAAGCCGTTACCTGCTGTAACTCAAATTATTTCTTAAAAAGGCAGTTTTGAGAATACAAGGAGTACAAGATCACGTCTGTCATAAATAGCAATCAGGCTTCTTTGTCTGCTGGAGCATCACAGCCTTTCTCACAACTTCTGATTTGATTTAGGGCTTATTTTAGATTGCAAAATATGCGTTGTTCTTCCATTCGGAACCCTAGATTTTGTTTAAATAAAGCTCTTGCCTCTGGCTGACACTATAAATCAATGCAAATCCAGTCAATGTGGTTGGATTAATCCATTTACTGCCTCGAATCTATACTTTCTTTTTCTGGCTGCTTCAGTTATAATAAATAACAATCAGCTATTCACTGAGCCTGTATACGTGCTTCTAGATTTTTTTTTAAACTCAACAGGAATGCAGTAGATTTTAGTTGTTCCTTTGGAAGCTGAAAGGATGAAAAATGGCAAAATGGAGAAAAATATTTTCAAGTGTTTTAAAAAAGTGGTTCTACACATTTATTGCATGCGTGCAATAAACATTATAACAACCATTAGATGTGTTTGCTGAAGCCAGAGATTTTAGCTGTCCCCTAATACAACTCTTTTCACCTCATATCTCATTTAGTGGTTTTTTTCCATGTACCTGTTAAAAACCCAAACACACATGGTTCATGTTTGGTTTTTTTTATTAAGGGAAGTTGAATGTGTGCATGTGTATTGAGATCTGAGGTTGGAGACTTTTTGGTCACTGATCATTTCTGTCAGTGCATTGAGTGGGTGAAGGCCTGAAGTAAGCAGTATGAGTCCCGATTGTAGTTTTTACCCAAACTGTGGTCTACCTGCTTTAATTGAGCATGCAGTGGAACAAAGCCCCGTCATTGTGAAAAGCAGAGTAACTGGGAAATAGTGGTTTATCTCTAATTCAGATTTTAGTAAATTTACCCATAGAGTTTATGCTGAGATAAATTATCTCAACCTTTATATGTTAATACTGCTGGGTTTCTGTAGATCTTAATATATAATAGTGTTGTGTGGTTTGTGGAGGTGGTTTTTGTGGTTTTGCGATTTTTTTTTTTTTGTCTGCCTTTTTTTATTTTTTCATTTGTCATTGAACCTGTTATTTTAAAACAAAAACATTTCTAGTCCTCATAAGATACTTCCCCCCAGAACAATCAGCAACTGAACTGGTGACTTATTCTGACATCAGAGAATAACAATTTTACTTGCCTTTCTTTCCCTGTTAGAAATATTAAGAGAGAAAGGATTATATGTAAATGGATCAAATCAGAAGTGCATACAGACAGCAGGGAGTCTTAAATCTGTCTTTTTAGAAGTCCAGTAGATATTTCCTATTTTAACTAAAAGAAACACATTATAAAGGCAAATGTTGAAGGAGGGAGATTTTCTAATAGCTATTTTATATCCCATGTTCTTCTGGGGAAAACAGCTTTCATCTGCACTCTTGATATCTATCCGTCTTATTAGCATTTGCTTTCATACCAGGGGTGAACTGCTCAGAGGGAAAGTAGAGCTGGAGCTCTCTTCCTCATAGAATGATAGAATCATTTCAGTTGGAAGAGACCCTCAGGATCATCGAGTCCAAGCATAACCTAACTCTAGCACTAAACCATGTCACTAAGAACCTCGTCTGAACTCCTTTTAAACACCTCCAGGGATGGTGACTTCACCACTTCCCTGGGCTGCCTGTTCCAACGCATGGCAACCCTTTCCAGGAAGAATTTTTTCCTAATATCCAATCTAAACCTCCCTGGCGCAACTTGAGGCCATTTCCTCTTGTCCTAGCACTTGTTACTTGGGAGAAGAGAACGACACCCTCCATGCTAAAGCCTCTTTTTGGGTAGTTGCAGACAGTGATAAGGTCTCCCCACAGCCTCCTTTTCTCCAGGCTGAACAGCCCCAGTTCCCTCAGCTGCTCCTCATCACACTTGTGCTCCAGACCCCTCACCAGCTTTGTTGCCCTCATCTGAACTCTCTCTAGTATTTCACTGTCCTTCTTATGAGGCGACCTTCTGCCTCTCTGCTGAGTGACCATTTCTGACAGATCACAAACTGGTATCCATGAAGCAAGCCCTAAAGTACATTTCTCCTCATCAAATCCCTTAGGCATTTCTGTAATATCTTTGGTGCTGTTTTAGCAGAGTTTAAAATCCATTGATTTTCTGTCTTAAGTGTTTTTGAAGGAATTAAGGCTTGAAGCAGAAAGGGAACATTTGTGCTTGTTTGGTGAATGAATGAGAAGAAGAGACGTGTCCTTTTGCCATCTGAGGTAGAAAAGAACTGTGAAATGTTTTCATGATTCACAAGAAGACATTGTAATTGAGTTTTGTTCATTGTAGATTATGTTTTAACAGATTTTGTCTGTGGAAGGCTATTACTCTGAAAAACATCATAGGGAGTTCCTGGTAAAGATTTTTTTTTTTTAATTGGTGTACAATCTGTCATTTTAATAGTGACATAGGACCTGTCTATGAAGATGTGCATCATTAACAATTTCCTATCATCTAATCTTACTTTTATTGTTATTATTTTGTAGGTTTATGTATCCATTGACTTGGGGAAAAAATGGATCCTTCTGCAGGAACGAGTTTCAAAAGATCATATTTTTTGGTAAGTAGCCTTTATTTTCCAAATACAACATGATCAGCAAAAGAATCTCATTATAATCAAGAAAGATGTTTTCAGAGGTACTGATGGGGACAGTACAAGCCTTTGGCGTCTTTTGCAGCTTGAGTATGTCAGTGTTGCTGCGTCCACTATTGCAAATTCATTTGCCAGTGATTATACCAGGTGTCAGCACTTAAAAGGGTTATAGGTTTGGATCTATGGAGCCCAAGATTTAAAGACAGGTGTAAGGTCCAATGAAATTGCTTTTTGTTTTACTGGTGAAATTGATCTTAAGAAAGGAAAGAAGTAGTTTTGCAGAGAAAAATCTATAACAATTTTTTAAGAGAGGTTGAATCAGACTTATTAACTGAAGTCATATATAAACTTAGACTATTAAGGAAGCTGGTCAAAAATATGACACTATTGAGCACACATATATCAAATTATTTCATTTTCAGCCCAAATATTTTGCAGTCTATCAAAATGGTTAACAAGTGATTTAAGCAGGTTGACAAAATAAGTCAACACCTGTTTTTTATACAAATGAAATGAATTTGAAAAGTATAGAACTTCTTTTACACAAAACGTAGCTTTTTGATAGTGTTTTTAATTGATTTTGCATTTTTAAATGGTCATTTGTACACTCAGCATTTATCTGATCTCTACTGAAAAAGCCAGAGAATTCCCCCTTGCACATTTTACTTCAGTGTGTAAGTATCTACTCTGCATAGCTCTATCATTGCCAATAATTTGTACTTTTTATTACAGGATTAGTCATAGCATGGTAGACATTTCTGTTCCCTAGATGTCTTTTGATTTTAGTTCTAGAAGGACTCTGATCTGTGTCAATTACATGAAGTACAATTAGTCATGTGTCTATGGAGCAATGTATGGCTTTAAGCAATATTTTGTTGTTTGCTGGTAGCGTTGCCAGTATTGAAATGGATTTACCCGATCTTGGTTGCAAGATTTGTGCTGTGTTTGGCATACATGCTGTCATCCTTGTTTCTCAGGTAGTTGCTTTTCTATTAAGTTGAAATACATACTTATCCTGGCCATCCTTGAAGAAAAACAAACCAAACAAAACCCCAACCTGCTTAAATGACTGGTGTAGAGGCTACAAAGCACACAGAGCTGTTACGGTACCTACAGATAAACTGGCCCAAAGTGTGACTCGACGAGTCCCGAGGTGTGCTGGTGTGTGTGCTGCTGCTGAACCTGACCTGGGGGATGTTGTCCATTCACAGATCAAAGCCTGCTAGAAAGATCTGGGAGCACAAGACCTAACCTGCCTCACTGCCCTCTTGGTATGATTATCTCTGGCCATATCAAGGGAGCTTTTTCACACTTCCAAGTGCATAATTTTCAATCTGCAACCTACTTACAGTCCATACTTTTTAAAAAAAACAACCTGCAGTTGGTTTTTAACACCCATCTGATTTACTTGAGTTTGTCTCAGCCTTTTCTGCTGAAATACTTGAATCAGCCTGACACTTTCTGCTTACTTGCTCCTGCAAAATGTAGCCTTATTGAAGAACTTATTTCTGCACAGCAGCTGGAGTTTCATGGACAGTACACTTTAGAGGTCGTAACTACCACGTGAAAGAGAATAATCATTTAGAAGTAACACAGTAGGTCAGAAATGTCACGTCTGCCTTATGACTGATTTTTCTTTAGCAAGATTATACAGGGTGTAAATCAGGAGGGCATGTGGCTCTGTCGTTAATCAAAGGAGTTCTTCAAATGTATTAGTTCTGAAAACCATCAAAGCCACTAACAGGTAAGAAAGAGCAGTGGAAGCCCCTCCCTTGCAGACTTGTTTAGTGATTTTTTTCTTATCTGAGTCTAGGTATATTTAGCACATTTAAATGATGAAAAAGTAGCATACCACTGAAATACGTGTCAGTTTTGGTCTGACCCAAACAATCTGTCAATGGTTTCTTTTTGCTTGTTTGTTTGGTGGTTTGTTTTGTGTGTGGGTTTTTTTGGTTTTGTTTGTTTGTGTTTGTTTGTTTGTTTTTAATGTAAGAATTAAAGCCAGCAAGTGTATGTTTAATATTAAGTCTGTATTTTGCTGTGTTTCATGAATCCGTATGTTTCCTTATATCATTCAGACACAATCAGGGAAGTGTCCTGGAGCTTTGATAGGAATAACTCCCTTGCAGTACTTCAGCGTCATGGTTGTTCATAAATGTCACACTGCTCTCAGATAAGAATAATAAATTTTACGAGTCTGTACATTCATAACAGAAATACTTTCTAGGCTTTTGTTTCCCCTTTTCTGCATGTAGACCATTCTGGCTTCTCTCAAGAACTGTATCAACCAGCAACAGCAAGGATTTGGGAGCAGAATTTTAGTGCCTCATGAGTACCAAATGATCCTTCTCTTAAACTTCCACATAAATGAAGCTCTATAAATATCTTTTACTTCCAATATCGTATGGGACATCGCATTTTATAAAGAATCTGCTGCGAGTGGAGGGTTGGACATGTTGGATTCCCAGTGGGAGTTTTTCTGTCATTGTTATCCAAGTGCTGGATAGAAAATGTAGCAGTTTTCAACAGATGTTAGAATATGGGCTTTGTCATACCTTGACTATTAGGACATTAAATCCAGTACTGTTTTCTTGGCAATATATAATATCTGCTGTGTTAAAAATAGGTGAAATTAATTCAAACTAATTGTACATCTCTTTATAAATGAGGGCACGTGTCTTACTGATAGTGGCTGGTTGTGTCGGGAACATTAGACTGGCCAGATCTTTAGCAGATGTTTCTTTTTTTATTTCAGTTGAGCACTACCACTGAAGTTGATAATATAGCCTAATTTTTATTTCCGCCTGATAATTGCAAATATTATCAGTCATCATATTTTCCTGTGCTTTATAAAAACAATTTCTTTTCTGTGCCTGCAGCAGCAACCAGATTTTTGTGCATTTCCTGAAGCTTTTTTTTTTTACTGAATGAAAATCTGAATGCAATTAATTTAATGGCATATCTTATGTATTTGTATTAAGGGAAGGTCAGTAGGGACTGAGTATTTTAAATTATTTTTGTACAGATACATTACTATAGGTTTATAAGCAATATATTAAAACAACATTCTAGACTTTGTTTATTTATTTTTTTTTTCCAAGTGTTTTGGACCATCCTTTAAGTCTCTTTGCAGATTTAGTATATGAAATTGGTCTTTCGTGATAGTGGAACTAATGGAAAGATGATTCATGTCAGTAGAGAGTGTATGCTACCATCTCTATTTTAGGAACACAAGAATATTTTCTTCCCATCTGTGATACAGTGTGTCATTTTCTTACCCCCTCACAGCTGTTTTCCCAAGTTGTTTAATTTATTTTGGAAAGAAAAGTTGACTAATCTTTCCTTGCTATTTTTCTTCCGTTAGCGTCTTAGGAGACAACACAGGCTTCCTAGAGATGATCCAAGTCTGTCAGTGTTTAAGAGGCATTTGGACAATGCCCTTAATAACATACTTGAACTTTTGGTCAGCCCTGAAGTGGCCAGGCAGTTGGACTAGATGATTGATTTAGGTCCCTTCCAACTTGAAATATTTTAATCTAGTCTGTTCTAAAAACGTAACAGCTCTAAGGCTACAGATAGATATAAAGATAGTTGCAAAACAGATGTATTCTAGAAATATCTTTGTTTTTCTTTGATTGTTTTCTCATCCAAGTTGAAGTGAAAAAATGAAAATATAGAAAAAAACTCACAAAACGAACAAACAAAAATCCCTGTTTATAAAAAATGGAAATACTGAAAATAAATGTTCTGACATTGTTAATTTAAAAACTTTTTATAATTATTTAAAGGAAAAACATGAAATGTGGATTTGAAATTAACTTAATAAAATTAATACTAAGTCACGCTGCAATTCAAAACAAAATTCTTATTTTTTCTCAACATTTAGATTTTTTTTTCTCTATAAAGATTATCTGGGAATGTTCAAGTCCTTTTTTATTTAATGTGAAAACTTTTGATTTTGAGCAAATTCTTGTGCTGTAAAATTAAGAAACTTTATGATCACTTTTACTGCTGCATATAAACTGCAACCGGCCATGCAGTATTGCCCCAGTGTGATGATTTCTGTTTAAGGGATGTCATAGTCCTCAACCTATATAGGTAATTTTAGTGGTTCTTGGTGTATTGGTAGGAGGGAATGCAAAGGCATTGCTTTAGAGAATTATATAACCTATCCCAGTGAAACATTAAGCACCCACACGTCACATGGTATGTCATTGGTTTTATATATAAGCCCATTTTAAAAAAAGAATAGTATGTTATGTGGTAATCCTTGAGAAGAAGGAGAGTAGTGCAGTTTGGCATTCCTCTGGCTCTGCTGCTATTCTCTCAGTCCCCAAGGCTTATGCACCAGTTAAGTTTCTTTTGATTTCTTAAAATAGAGCTTAGTAATACAGAAACAAAGAATAGATTGTGAATCAGCTGTCTACACCAGCACAAACTGACCCCAGGACAGTAAGTCGCGAATAGGTAATTACGAGAGAATTAGGCTCAGCACGTTTCCTTTATGACTGTGTCTTGGAGACTCAGAAATGCTTCACCCTCAGCTCACTAGGACGTGCGAGTCCTATGCTGTGGGTATCTGTTGCTCTTAATTTTAGCTGTAAGTTCTCTATTTTCATGAGAGGTGAGAACATAAAAAATGACAAGTTTATTTGGGTGGAACAGTTGTTCTCAGGGGCTTTGAGGTTCTATTCTCATCATGAAGTCCCACAGGAATAATCCATCACAGCCATATCCATTAACATCAAGTGTAGCACGTTCCTGGCTATTCAAGCATCAGGTGAAAGAGGGAATTCAGGGATGTTATGCCCTGAGAAGAAAGAAATGCAAAGAGGATTTCACTGAGTCTTTAAAATGAAATTTTGTGTGAATGGCTCTTGTGTGGGAAGCCAAGAATCTGTGTGGGCAGTCATTCTTACATTTGATGTAATCACTTGTGATGGTATTTGTTTCTATTTTGATCTGTGTGGTGATGTGTATGACTGTATTGTCTTTATGTGGCAAGGTTTGCTAGCCTGGACATTCAGGGCTTCTGTGAGAAGAGACCAGGAGCTGCCCCCATGTTGCACAGAGCCAGTTCCAGCTGGCTCCAAGACAGACCCACTGCTGGCCAAAGCTGAGCCTATGGGTGATGCTGGTGGCATCTCTCCGATAACATATTTAAGAAAGGGGGAAAAAGCTGTGCAACAGTAGCTGTGAGAGAGGAGAAAACATGAGAGCAGCAGCCCTGCAGACACCGAGGTCAGTGAAGAAGGATGGGCAGGAGATGCTCCAGGTGCTGGAGCAGAGATTCCCCTGCAGCCCATGGTACAGAGACTGGTGAGGCCGGCTGTCCTCCTGCAGCCCATGGACATCAATGGCGGAGCAGATCTCGATCTCCACCTGCAGCATATGGAGGACCCCACACCAGAGCAGGGGGATGCACCCAAAGGAGGCTGTGACCTCGTGGAGACCCCACACTGGAGCAGGTTTGTGACAGGACCTGTGGTCCCCTGAAGAGAGGAGCTCATGCTATAGCAGGCTTGCTGGCAGGACTTGTGACCCCATGGGGGACCCACGCTGGAGCAGTCTGTTCCTGAAGGACTGCAGCCCGTGGGTGGGACCCACACTGGAGAAGTTCATGGGAGGGAGCACATACTGGAGCAGGGAAGAGTGAGAGGAGGAAGGAGGAGCAGAGACAACGTGTGATAAACTGACCACAACATCCATTCTCCCTCCCGCCCTGTGCTGCTCAGGGGGAGAAGGTAGAAGAGTCAAGGAATGAAGCTGAGTCTGAGAAGAAGGGTTTTTACTTTAGTTTTGGGTTTTGTTTCTCACTCTTATATTCCGTGACAGTAATTGGTGAACAATCTTTCTCTCCTTATCTCAACCTCCAAGCTTTTCATCTTATTTTTCCCCCCTGCCCTGTTAAGAAGGGGGAGCGATAGAGCAGCTTGCTGGGAACTTGGTGGCCAGCCAAGGTCAGCCCATAGCAATGACAAACCACTCCAGCTCTGCTGTGTATTAGTGTTTGCAGACAACTGCTTACCTACAAAATGAGCTTAGACTACTGGAAACAAGAGTTTCCTGCTTGAAGTAAAATATGAATCGTAACTACCGTGTGAAGGATTCATCCTTATGATTCAATTTTTGAGATGCATAGTGTTAGACGCCTGTGGTCATTTTTGTTTATGTATATTATATAAATATCAAATTTCAGGTGTCTGTCAGTGTTTTTCTAATAGTGCATACAACTAGACTAAGAAAATCCTGGAGCAGTTTGTGAAGAAGAGAGGTAGCTGAATAAAATATTATTAAAATAATGCTGAAGGTCTCATAACTGGAAATAGTTGGTGGCTTACTGAGCCATCTGGATCCTCATAAGTCTATGGGACCAGACGGGATCCATCCTAGGGTGATGAGGGAGCTAGCAGAAGAGCTCGCCAAGCCGCTCTCCATCATCTTCCAACAGTCTTGGCTCACTGGGGAGGTCCCAAATGATTGGAAACTGGCAAATGTTACCCCAATCCACAAAAAGGGCTGCAAAGCTGACCCTGGCAACTACAGGCCTGTCAGCCTGACCTCGGTGCCTGGCAGGGTGATGGAGCAGATCATCCTGAATGCAATCACACAGCACCTCCAGGATGGACCAGGGATCAGACCCAGCCAGCATGGGTTTAGGAGGGGCAGGTCCTGTCTGACCAACCTGATTTCCTTTTATGATCAGGTGACCCACCTAGTGGATGAGGGGAAAGCTGTAGATGTGATCTATCTAGACTTCAGCAAAGCCTTTGACACTGTCTCCCATAATATACTCCTTCAAAAGCTGATAGCCCATGGCTTGGACAAGTGCACTCTCTGCTGGGTTAAGAACTGGCTGGAGGGCCGGGCCCAGAGAGTGCTGGTAAATGGGGCTGCATCTAGCTGGCGGCCAGTCACTAGTGGTGTCCCCCAGGGGTCAGTGTTGGGTCCAGTCCTGTTTAACATCTTTATTGATGATTTAGATGAGGGGATTGAGACCACCATCAGCAAATTTGCTGATGACACCAAGTTGGGGGGCAGTGTCGACCTGCTGGAAGGCAGGAGGGCTCTGCAAAGAGATCTGGATAGACTGGAAAAATGGGCTGATTCCAATGGGATGAAGTTCAACAAGGCCAAGTGCCGGGTCCTGCACTTTGGCCACAACAACCCCCTTCAGCGCTACAGGCTGGGCACAGAGTGGCTGGAGAGCAGCCAGACAGAAAGGGACCTGGGGGTACTGATTGACAGCAAGCTCAACATGAGCCAACAGTGTGCCCAGGTGGCCAAGAAGGCCAATGGTATCCTGGCCTGTATCAAAAATAGTGTGGTCAGCAGGACAAGGGAAGTGATCCTTCCCCTGTACTCTGCATTGGTGAGGCCACACCTGGAGTATTGTGTTCAGTTCTGGGCCCCTCAGTTCAGGAAAGATATTGAGGTGCTGGAGCGGGTCCAGAGAAGAGCAACAAGACTGGTGAAGGGACTTGAGCACATGACCTATAGTGAGAGGCTGAGGGAGCTGGGGTTGTTCAGCCTGGAGAAGAGGAGGCTTAGAGGTGACCTCATCACTCTCTATAACTACCTGAAGGGAAGTTCTAGCCAACTGGGGATTGGTCTCTTCTCCCAGGCAGTTAGCAACAGGACAAGGGGACATGGGCTTAAACTCTGCCAGGGGAAGTTTAGGCTGGATATTAGGAAGAAGTTCTTTACGGAAAGAGTGATCAGGCATTGGAATGGCCTGCCTAGGGAGGTGGTGGACTCACCGTCCCTGGAGGTTTTTAAACTGAGATTGGACATGGCTCTTAGTGCCATGATCTAGTAAATGGGCTGAAGTTGGACCAAGGGTTGGACTTGATGATCTCTGAGGTCTTTTCCAACCTAGCCAATTCTGTGTTATTCTGTGTGATTCTTAACAAAAAGTTCTAAATTCTTAGAATCTAAGTTATTTAGCATGGTTATTTAAGAGTATAAAATACCTAGTGGTTGTATCATGGAGCATACATTTATAGAGAGACCAAGGCAGATGCAGAAGGCTTGTTAGTCCCTTTCATTACCCCATTTTCATGCTGATGTAATGCTGTTACGGTCAGTGGAATTACCTGGCAGAGCACTAATGCAGTGACGTGAAGAATTAGGTCATACAACAGCTAATCTTTCAGGTGAACTTTCCTAAATTCTAAATAAGTGTATGCGTAAGAAAGAGCTCTGGTGTCCCTCAGGAGGCCAAATTCAGGCCTGAATGGAAACAAAAGTGCCCTGATTTCCCTCTGCTTCTCATCATGTTTTATTAGATGCATCTTCATGACATAAATCATAGAATCGTTTCAGTTGGATGAGACCTTCAGGATCGTCAAGTTCAAACACAACCTAACCTAACTCTAGCACTAAACCACGTCCCTGAGAACCTCCTCTAAATGCCTTTTGAACACCTCCAGGGGATGAGGTTAGACATGCACAAAGGCTGCACTGGGGTTGGGGCAGTTTCACCTCTGCACCACCGAAAGGAGGAATATTTTGCTATTTTTCTTCCACAGGATTGATGCTTAACTGCCAGCATGATCTGGTGATTTAAGAAACAGAAAAGTAATCCCTCCAAAAAGTTCTAAAATGACACTCTACATGACTAGTTTTCCCAAGAGGCTCAACGTGGTGTCAGACAAGTACAAGGGAGATGGTGGGAACTTCTGTTCACAGGAAAGGGGAGAAGCATATTGAGGCTGCCTGTATTTACACCACTTTACAATCAAGTCAAGCTATTTTAATTCTGAAGTGTTGTAACCACATTGTTATGTGATCTGAAGTGCTGGTGTGTTGCGCCTATTTTAGTTTATCTAGCATGGTGTACATGGTCAAGGAGATATTTATTTTCCTAGAGGAAGACTTGTCTGATCTAAAATGAGTCTGAATTTTCGGTGGAATTTTAACAGTTGAATGTAGAATGCTAAAACAACTCAAACCAGAAAACCATACATTCAGTGGTGAGTCCTTTTTTACCCAAGTAAAACAAATAAACAAAGAAATGGTCCCAATTTGCTGAGATATAAACATTTTCATTGCATACTACTGTGAGAAGAAAAGTAGGGGAATTCTAACCAAACTGTTTTATAAGACAGAAGAGATCCTATCTTAAAGCCAGCTGAGCAACCATAAGCTGTGCTGGTGAATGGATGTGTAGACATAATCCTTTACACTGGTACAACACATTTATGTTGTGGTAGTAGTAAGTTTGTAAATGAAAATGAAAAAAAAAAAAAGTCTTGCATTTCTGCCTCAGTATGGAAAAAGATATAATTGAGAGTTCCTTTAAAGTGGATCATTGAGAGTTCCTTTGAAGTGGATCATTTACTGTATGTGTTCTGTATGTATATTGTTTGCCCATCATTTCAAGAAAGTTATATTGCATGGGCAGAGGGACCTAGAATGTGTTTAGCCTCCATAGGGTCACACGATTTTTCCTTTGGTTCATGATTTAAGCACAAGTGGAATAACAGTATTGCTTTTTAAAGTGCTGTTGGCAGAGGAATCCACTGAAATGAGTAAATTAGTTTATTCTTCAGGGATATAGCTTCAAGTTCTGTGCATTAGTTGTACTGTGTGCTGAAGATTTTCTTAGCAGCCATAATAGATAACGTCTTTTTTTCAATAGAAGAGGAAAGGACTGTTAGTAAGTGTTCGTAAAACTGGGTAAAGGAGCTTCAGAGCTGGGAAACTGTGCTCTATAGCTGACATTCGGAAGTAGACTTTGAGGGTGTAAAGTCTTCAATGAGTAGACAGAGTCTCTGCTGTTACAGCTCATCTGTGCAATGAGACTAAACTAAAACTAAATTTGTGTTATTGATGTTGATGTTCATAATGTCAGGCTGAGTTTCAGAAAATTTCAACCCTAAAGTTTATGTTAGTTTGTGGTTCAGCTGCATGAGGACCAGCAAAAAAAAGTAAAATATTAAGTAAACATTTTTTCTTTCTTTTGAAAAGCTGACTGCAGAGTTGATAGCAGGTTTTATTTGGTGTTATGAATATATAAGAAAACAGATACAGTGCACACAGCAAAAAAGTTCACAGATCAATTCCCTCCATTCATATATGTTCTTATCACATCTCAGTGAATATAGCATCTTCTCTGACTTAGTGTGTTGCCTCCAAAATCCTAGAGTAGTTTGTATTTCAGAGACCAGTTTCTTTCACATCTCATGGCTTGGTGAAGACTCATGCCTCCCCCCACCCCTTTCTCCTTTGGACTGATCATTTATCTTGTTAGGGAAAAACAGCACATGTGATTATTTCTGGTTATTACACAGCAGTGGAAATCATCCAGTCTCTTCCCCTGGCCTGTGTTCCCAAGGAGCCACCAATTACAGAGTCTGAGTTTTAATCGCTCCTCATAAATCAATGCTATTAAAATCATTAAACAATGATGTAATTTCAATCCAAAGTATAGCTTTATTGCATTTGATTATTAATAATTGTATTAAAATGATAATTTTCCAGCTGCTCTTCATCTCTCAATGTATATCCTTTGAGTGTCTTCAACTCACATCTGCTGACTTGATGGACTCTTACCGTGCCAGTGAAGAGCCTTGTGAAGAGCAGTGTGGCTCGGGGACTGGGGCTGGATTCTGCTTCACTTAGTGACAGCACAACTATCAGCTCAAAGCTTTCTCTGCAGAATCTGACAGAGTAATGACAATGGAAGGTCCAGAAAACAGAACAGCTGGGACTGTCAATCCCAGATTGGGATGGAAGCCCTGAGGGTAGAAAACTCATCTTTTGCCTGAGCACATTAGATGTGGGAGATATTAAGAGAAAATCAGCCTGTATTTCCATTACACCTTTTCAAAGTTAAAGTACACCTTGATCAATTCTGACTGAATTTCTGTCTCAGGATGTTCCTCTCAAAATTATTTTCCACTTGCTTCCTTTGTGAAAGTGGAATCTCCTTTTTTCTTGAATATACTAGCCAAAGATATATTAATGTTAATGGATTATGGAAGCCATGTGTCAGGTTTCAGATACTTCTAATAAGAATGGAATCTGAGTCTTTTTTAGCGCTAAATCTGCCTTGTAGTCTCAAACATCAAACGTTAATTGTAAAAAGGTGCTCTAGCATTTGCCAGTGCATGTCCATATCTGTGTGTTTATGTGTATATATCAACTTATGATTATTAAGTTTTGTTTCCAATTTCATACTTATTTGTGTTCTGTCCTCTAGTTGATCCAATTTGTATGCATATTTTAGTAAAAGAGATTCTAAAGGAATTTAAGAAAAGCATCATGTCAAGTACAGAAAAGATAGAGGTTAGTAACAGGACATTATAAATGGGGTTTATTTTAATTTCCCAGCTATAATGTTAAAGCTGGTTAGTATGAAATGCTCTCTTTTCTTCCAGCCACATACTTATTATTCTGTAGCTGGCTCTGCATAACTTGATTATGTTATGTTCTCAGGGCTGTTGCTGGAGTTGACGGAGACCCTGATTTAGTTCATATGGAAATCCAGGACCCCAGTGGAGGTATGCAAATGAAATGTTATCAGTTGATACCCTAGTGTATAGACATTTCTCTTTGTTTTAAAGAGTACTTTTTGATTCTTTTTAAAACTAGGCGGAAGAGAAACCGTGCAAGTCAAATTCTTTGTTTATCTGTAGTCAGCAAAACTGTCCTGTTATATAAAAATACAGTATAATTTAAAATTTACTTGTTTTCCACTCTAAAATGAATTGATGTCAAGATGCTATGCTCCATTGACAATGTCCATTAATAGTGCAATTTATTCTGGCAGTTAAACATTGAACATTTTTTCCTGATTTGCAAATAAAACTGGCAATGTAGTGTTAGTGCTGGGTAAGTGTCTGTTAAAGTGAACTGTTCCATATGTCAGTCCTCCTGCACTAAGCACCCTCTCTCAGAATTTCATCATGCTAGGATATCCAGTGTACTTTGCGACTTCAAAAGGAAAATAAATGAAAAAGCAGATTAGCAGTCAAGATGTGCTGTACTAAAGAGTCACCGTGATTCCAAAAGCTGGTATAGTTTCTTATTACAAATTACACTATTGAAATATAATATAATTCCTTGAATTGGATCATCTAAGTTCCTCTGCAGTCTTAGAAATGAGTTATAAGGAATGCACAGTTTGACTTTCCCTTATCAAGTAGCTTTTCTTCATTTCAAACCTATTAAAAAATGAAAGTTGCCATGTTAAAACCTGGGTGACGAAGTCTCTAAATCTTTTAGCAGTGAGATTTCTGAGACTTGGTGAGCCCTCCACAGCCCCATCAAATGCTCTGTTTAGAGACAGTGTAAGAAAATCCTTCAGGAGCTGGATGGAAAGAATTTTTGTATTTTTTTTTATTTAACAGAAACAGCAGAAAAAGTAAAACTCTCATTAAATAGCTCCAGTCTGGGTTCTCAAAACACTTTTTGCACTTAAGGTCAGTACAAGCATTGCCATTGAGTGGAAACAGCATCTCTGTACTACCTGTCTGATAAAGAACTACAATGCTAGTTATGTGAATGATGAATAGCTGCAAGACATTTCCATGGCCCATTGCTGTGCATGCTCAAATATCCTTCTGGTGGTGATTTGGACATCAGCAGGAGAACTTGGATTGACTTTAACTGCCTCTTAAACACATCCAGATTTTAAAACAAATATTTGTATCTAGTATACTGGCTTGACCTTTTCTAATTGAAATCCATAAAGTGTGAAATGCATTTTCTACCACACTGTAATGTGAAGGACTTCCCTGTAATGTGAAGTAATGAAGGACGTGCATGGGGTGTGTTGTTCAGATTTTCATACTGTATCTGGAGCGTGTTGAGAATTGATGATCTGAACACTGGATTGTGCGTGTAACATTTTTCTCCCTGCCCTTGGGACAGTCACTCAAATACTTTGTGCTCAAAAGCTTGTGAGCAAGGGTGAGTTTTACAAGGCCTTGAAGCCAGGAGAAGGTCTTTGGGCCACAGTTGGTGTAAGGTACTATCATCATCTCACTGATAAAGCAGATTGTGTCAAAACCGCAGTGATGCTGTTCTAACAATCCAGGCAGAGAGAATTTTCCTTGCCCGCTGTTCATGGGAGAGGAAAAGAAAGGCCGTAGCCTCCACGGATGTAAATCAGTCCAGGCTTTTTCAGCAGGGTATTAACTCTGAATATAGAAGTCCTGCCCCAGCAGAGCAGTTCCAATAGTGTGTTAATAGCATGTCTTAACTTTCCTATAGAGCTTTGAAAATAGCCTTTAAAATCCTGCACGCTGTCTATTAAACGGAGTCTGATTCTCTTCTCACCCAGCACAATTTTATACCGGGGCTGATCTATTGATTTCAGTTATGTTGTGTCAGGCTGCCATTTCTCCATGTGAATAATTCGGCTCTGTGCATAGGTTAAGTGAGAAAAGAGGCTCATTCTATTATCCCCACCCATGAATGTCTCATTCATCTAACCCCTAATCTCTCTGGACCAGCAGAATTTGGATAATAACAGGCTGCCTCCCGGGAATGATGTGAACTGTAAGCAGTTAATATATTCTGAGTACATTGGAGACTGAAAAACTCTTGTGTGAGACTTTAATATAATAATTTTACAAGTAACTCACCTGGCAAAGGCAGCACTTTCACTACATGAATAACGTTTTATACCACTTGCTTCTTTTTGTCTTGATAGCTCTGTCATATGTTTCTGTCTCTCTTCCCTCAGGTTATCGCTACATCACTTGCCAGATTCAAAATTGCTCTGATAAGACAATGACAGTCCAGTTTGCTGGTGGCACTGATCGGGATTCTCTGACTGTGCAGGATGACTACATATTTCTTCAGGTATTGCCACTTTCTGGAGAGACAGCCCATTTTCATATTCAAAAGTAAAATCTTAAACAGTGTAGCAACACTGTAATTTGGATATATGGAGAAACCTGTTCCAGAGCATGGATGGTGATTTATGATTTTTTACATGGAACAAAGCGTTACTTTATCCGTTTGACCAAGCTTAAATTATATTAAAATTTTCAAGTGGATTGTGTGGTTCCAAGTAACTTTTTATAAAACTTGTGTGTTAGGTAGAATGCAACCCTTCTGTTCTTGTGTTTACAACCTCTTCTGGGTTTTTTCCAGTACCTCCATAGCACAAAAAGGTTCCCTGAGAAGAGCAGCCAAAGAAAGCCACTGACAGAGTAGTGGCTCAGCTTTTTCATATGGATTCTCCTTTGAAGAGTTTTTGCTGGGAAAGAACTTATATGGCTGTGCTTGGGAAGCAAAAGGGCTGAAATGACCATAGCTGGGGAGCTTCAGCAATTTAGAATAGATTCATAGAATCGTTTGGGTTGGAAAAGACCCGTAAGATCACCAAGTCCTACTGTAAACTAACACTGCCAGGTCCACCTCTAAACCATGTCCATAAAAACTTTTCTACAAAATTACATTTTCTCCAAATTACATTGGGGTTATTTCATTCACAGACTACAAGACCTGTGTGCAGAAACTTGGGCTAGAATTCCATCAGCCTTATGGCAGCAATGCAGTTCAGGCACACTTGAAAATTTTGGTTTATGTGCTTGAGACAGGTTGTGATTTGAATCCATTAGAGCTACAAACTTCTCAAAGAACAGTTATGTCTTCCCTGTTTTTTAAGATTTTACTAGGGACATTGCTTGTACTTTCTTCAGTGGCTGGCTATAGTTTTTCTTTTGCTTTGTGTCGTGGTTTAACCCAAGCTAGCATTACAACCATGATAGCCGATCACTTGGCCCCTCTCTTCCCCCCTCCCCCACCACCCCAATAGGGCAGAGAATCAAAGGGAAGGGAGAAACTTGGACTGAGATAAACACAGTTTAATAAAATAACAAAATATTAATACTCTACTAGTATATATATATGTATACACAGACATATATATGTGTATATATATATATATATATATAAAACAGAAATAAAAGATACTCAAGACAATTCCTCACAAACACGCTGAGCAACCAGTCCTAGGAAAGAGCCTGATCCCAGCAGCTGATCCCAAAGAGAGCAAAAATGCAGAAAAGCCCAGAGGCCTCTGCAAAACAGCAGATGTCCTGCACAGACCTCCCCTGGCTGTGCCCCAGAGAGAGCAAGACTGAGAACAGCAAAAGAGCAGAACCGGAAGGTCCCAACTCGCCTTAAATAATTAGCATGATGCTAATGGGATGGAATACTCTTATTGATCAATCTGGATGTCAGTCAAGCTCTGCCCGCTCCCTGCCCCCTTCCTCGCTGTCTCACGCCTGTGGGCAGAGCACTCAGAGTGTCCTTGGCTCTCAGACCAGAGCAAATAAAAATATTAACTCTGTGCTGGGGTGTTACCTGATTGTTCTCAATCTAAGTCCAAATAATGAGCATGATAGCTATGCAAAAGAAAGGTTTCTAACTGCACAAAGAAAATTAACCCATTTTCAGTCAAACCAGCACACTTTGATATGATTTGTTTGTTGCAAGGCTTGTCTGTTTATTGACTTTTGCAGGAAAAGCAATATCATGCCAATGGACAGGTCTCCAAACCGCTGCATTGGTGTACAGCAGATTGGCTTCTTTGCAGCTTTCTACCCTCATGGCTGTTCCTTCCAGAAGGATTTGTAGATTAATAACAACACAAAATATCTGTCCTTCTCTTTTTTGACACAGCGGTTTCAATGGCCTACATACCTTAGAACATTTAGCACCACAAAGAAACAGCAAGATAGATTTGTGAAAGAAGTTTTGAATTAAAGTAGGCATTTTTCAGCTCAGGTCCAGCACTCATAGCACTCGTTTTGCTCAAAGGTATTATTATCTGTAGTTCCCCCCAGGCAAACTGTAAAATCCATTTTATGGTGTGTAGATGGTGAGAAGTGCTTCCCACCATGTGAACTTCCAGACTGCTGTGCTCAGCAAAACGCTGACTGCTTCCTCTTCAGGTGTTTTGTTTAGACAATCATCTTGTATAATTGCATCATGAGCTGTTGTTCTATCTCATGCCAGGCATGGGCAGACACAAAATCGAAGTGCAACCTAGAAATGGACACATAAAGTAATAGACAGTTGCTGCTAGTAAAATGATGCCGTTGTTAATGTAGCCTCTGTAGATGTGAGACATGTCAATGCCAGTAATGAGATGTGCTTGTATTCCATAAAAAGGGTAAACATCTCCTTTTCCTTTCAGACCTGTCTGCAGTAAATCACGGTATGCAGTACAAACCCCTGTTAATGCTAAACTAGTTTACAGGTAGCCATATTGATATTAGTGGATGATAGAAGGTAACTCTGGGATTCTGTAGTCACATCTGAAGTGCAGCCCCCGCTGAGGTGTGATGCAGGACACTGTGTACCTGTTCCAGAGAACCACACAGCAGCTGCACATCTGAGTAACAGCTTATTTCGGAAACAATGTGGAAATTCTGTTATCACTAGACTAAAATATTGCTATATAACTTAGAATATTACTATATAAGTTAGAATCAGACCAGTGGCTCCTCTTAATATCACAGCAATATCTGTCAGAATGAAGATGGGGCAGAATTATCTGTGCAAAAAGAGGGGACAGTTTGAGACTGTCATATTGCCCCTGACATCACTCATATCACCATAGCTGTGCAGCTGTGAATCAAAGCATTGCAGGTCTCCGCTGCTAATCCTGGCCTAAATCTCTTATCATCATAGAGGAAGATCTCAACTCCATTGGATATATGGATATATATGTGGATATATGTCTATATCCACAAAGATCAGGAACTTTCTGATACTCATTTCTTTACCGGTTTGCACTGACAGTCAGGTTCAGATGTGATTTTAGTAGGAGAATTAAAGTTTTAACACTGTTTTTAAGCATAGACCAATCTTTAATGTCAGTAAGGCTTGCTGCTTCAGTTCCAATTCTCTGCTGCCTTGCATCAACTTCAGTCATTTAAAATGAGTGGCATAAAAGAAATGCATAATGAACAAGAAGGCTATGAAAAGATGGATAAGACTGCTATTTAAGACTAATTAAATAAATGGTGAGGTTTTTTGTTTAATCCATCGTTTAACAGATCACATTCCTAAAGGGCATCACATTCTTTCAACCACAAAAAAGCAAATTGATTTAAAGGAAGTGTGGAAATTATTATAATGTTAAATGCTTTGATATCTTTAAAATATTCAGGCAGGTGGACCTGTGGACCTGCTGTCATGCATCAACTCTATTTTTACAAAGCCAAGTTTGCATGCTTCAGGAGGGGCTGTTTTCCACATCAGGCTCCCTTTTTAAGCACAATAGTTGAGAAAAACAGTGAGATAGGGGCAGGATTTTCAATGGATTTCCTCAGTCAAAGAAAGAAGATGGGTCTGTCTGTGCTTCTGTTCCACAATTCAGTTTGTTGTGGACAACCAGAGAAACATTTTCCACATTTCATTTCACTTCTTCCATTTTTTTTTCTGACCTCTCCGTTCCTGCAAAGCAGCCACCCTTTATAAACTTAGTTAAAATAACTGAATAGCCATTGCCTTGCTGATCTTCTGGGGGGAAAAAACATGGAAAAAATGCGAAATATTATTTACCAAAGGCTAAAACCTTTGCTAATCTAATTCGATGGTTCTCAAGAGGCTTAGTTGGAAATGTGCTGATTTATATATCAGCACAGATTTTGGTGTTACATTACTGATTGGAAAAAAACTAGGGTGGCTGTTAGTTGAGTATTTTCATTGATGTTTATTTTAAATCTTCCTTTTGGTAGTTTAGAGCAATGTTTGCATTGGGTTATTTTTTTGCAAATATGGTAAAAGTCTTAAAATGACCAGTGTACCTGCTGTTACAAAGAGGCAGAAGTGGCTGCTGGGTAATAGTCATACTGCAGTGTTCCTTTCAATGCATGTTTCTGTTGGCTTTCTTTGGTGAAAATCTTCATGAGCTCCTGAGGATTTTACATAAAACCTAGTGCTGGGTACAGTGTCCCTGTCTCAGATATCACCCAAGACAGATGAAATGCTAATAAGAAGGAAGGGAAGAACATAAGAGGGAAGAAGGAAGGGAAGAACATAAGAGTTTGAGTCTACTTTCTCACATGCAGTAGAAGTAGTAGCTACATATTTCAGTTGCAGCTTAAAAAATTAGTCTTCTATCACAGACTGTTTAGATTTAATATAAACTATCACAGGGTTCTATTTTGCCTTTTTATAGACAACAGCAGCAAATCGGACAAAGTATTACGTGTCTTACCGTCGCAATGGCTTTGTACAGATGAAGTTGCCAAAATACGCATTGCCAAAAGTAAGTACACAATTTTTTCTTTATATATGTATTTTTATGTATATATTTTTCTTCTTCTCCTTCTACCTAAACTTGCTTTGTTCTCTTTCAAACTCATCATTCTGAGATCATAATTTCTTCTTGCAAAGATTTCTGAATCTTATTTGTGGTATATTCTTACCCTGCCATTTTTATTCTAGGAAAGTAATAGCTCATAAACCATGGAAGGCAAGAACATAGGATAGCTTATTTGTCATCAGTTACCACAAGAGTTTTTGAGCAGTGCTACACACCCAATGGCAATGTGATGATGTTGAACAAGTGTTCTTTCAAGAATCAATTACAGTTTAATTCCACATGGTGCTTTCCAGTCTAAGCATGAATAGTAATATAAGAGAATTTTACCAGTTGATTGTGCTCTATTTCATTAAACAATCCCAATATGGACTTTCATTACTTAACAGAATGGCAGGGCTTATTGAGAGGTTCCTTCAGTCAAGCATATTGTTATAGTGACAGGGTTTCTATATTTGCATAGTAAATTAGCAATAAAGCACAGACAGATATTTACATGTGGTCTAACTGATGCAGCTGAAGGTTTGTGCTGCATTTATTGTGTTCCATAACTTTATGTATAGTTACAAGGCTTCTAAAATCTTGAAGAAAAATGTCTTGGCGGTTTTAAACAGCTGACTAGATAAAGCCCTGTGTAACCTGGTCTGGCCTCTCAGCTCACCCTGCTCTCAGCAGGTCAGTCTAGAGACCTCCTGAGGTTCCTGCCTTTTCATGTAATTCTATGTGATTCCATCACTTACTTAGTAGAGAATTGAGACATGCCTTGAAATGCTGTTGTGGTTTAAAGCAAGGCGGCAATAAACTGTGGCAGACACTTTCTGTTATCCCCTCATTTCCCACCACCCTTCCTTTAGATCGGAAAGATGATAAGAGAGATAAGGGGAAAGGAAGAGAGACTTAGATTTCAAGTTGGAGAGTTTTAAAGAGTTTTACTAATGCTACTAATAAATAGACTATATATATACAAAATATACAAAACCAATCTGAAGTGCTGAATGTGGAGTTGGCGTCACTCCAGCAGCAGAGCTGGGTGTACGGATCACCCTCTTATATAGGGGGTATGGCGATTATGGGATGGAATACTTCTGTTGGTCAGCTCTAGTCACCTGTTCCATCCACCCCTCCTCAAACATGCCCCTCTCACAACAGAACATGGGAAAACTTATCAGTCTTTCTTGGCTACCATAGTAACAGATCTAAACACAAGCTTCTTCAGCATTCCGTTGGTCTCTTATCAACACCGAGTACAGCATCCTAGGAAAAATATGCAGGCTAAAACTCAGAAGAGTACAGCCACCTAGAAGAACTGAGCTGAAAGAAAAATCACTAAAAGAGAACCGGTCTTATTTTTAACAAAACCAGGACAAATGCATAGGTTTAATTTATTACTCATCTAATGAGGGACAGCGGAGTACAATGCGTTTTCTCCATATGTTGCTGTTGGTCTAAAACAAATAATGTGTTTAGTTAATTTTTCATTTTTTATTTAAAAACTGTTGGAGTCTGTAGTTTCCTTGTTTGTTTAAATATACAACATATTAACAAAACTCTCAAAATTATCAGATATTATGTGGGATATGCTTCCGGTAGCACAATGGAAATAACTATTTATTTATTTCTCTTTGACAAGAGATGTATAGCCAAGGACAGTAAATATATCAACCCTTCCACGTAATTTTTGCAGTGTTCTTAAGGCCTTCAGTGTAGCCTGCTCTCCTGTGAAAATGTGTAGTTGGGAAGACAACAGGAGAATATCCAGTTCTAAATGTTAAAACGTGCCAGATGTTCACACCCGGAGGGACCGCAGCCCATGGGCAGCTCCTCATGGGGCAGGGACACCCCAAGGGGCTGCACCCCATGGATGACCTATGCTGGGGCAGAAGAAAAGCAAGGAGCAACGGAGGAAAGCAAGGAGCAGCAGAAAGAAACCCTTCTGCAGGTGACCCCAACCTCCTGCACAGCCCATTGCCTCACTGAAGTAGTTGGGAGGAACCATATTAAAACAAGGTAGAAACAAGGGACTTGAGAGTAAGAAGCAAAGAGAAGTAGTATTTGATTCTGATGCTGGAGAAGCAGGAGGGAGGATGTTTCTCTAAATGTTTAATTATTTTTTCTAATATCCAAATTAATGATTGAAAGTGTTTGTTAGCTGGTAATAAATTAAATCATGTAAAGATTGCCAAGTTGCAAATATTTTGCCTGTAGCATATTTCTTAAAGAAGTGTCAGCACATTAGTGCCAGTGTTGACTATGCTAACTTGTGTGGAAAAAGCTTGTCTGTTGGGAAATTGAAGGGCAGAAATCTTGTGAGGGAGACCTGGACATTTCTTCCTTCTGCTTCAGGATGGCCTCTCTAGGAATCTGTACCTTTCCATTGCAGTTTCCTTCTCATGCCCAGTGATCTACCACAGTTGGCCAATGCAGCACTGTTTGTCCTTCCTGATACTGCCACCACGTAGAAGATGGACACACTAACTCAAATTTTTAGGAGTTGCACAAAGTGTTATGATTATAGGCAGTAGTTCATATTCCATGTGTTGTTAATTGCTTCAAGATTCAGTAAAGTGATTTTTTTTTTAATAAAAGTTGGATGTGTACTATAGCTCCTTAATAATATGTGCTCCTGTTTTAAATATCAATATTGCAGTACACTATATTAATAAGAGGCATGGTATTTGGCTTCAAATCTAGCTATCTGACACATCTCAGTAAATGGGTGGAGGCTGTCAGAACTCAAGTACTATATGAGATACTTGTCCAGTTCTTGTAGGCATCCATGTTTGTAATAGGTGACCTTGTATCAGTTGTGAAGAACACCAGCAAATCAAATGTTATGGGAGTGCTGGAGACACAGTACACAGTGGAGGACCTAGATCTTCGTCTTATGGAGCTTAGTGTGGCAGCAAAACACATTTAAGAAGTCCTCCCTAGTAATTCATTTCTACTACTCTTCTGCAATCCATTGTGACCTGTGTTGTGTTTGCAGGACTGCAGTATAACCAAGAGCAGAGCAGCTGTCTCAGTGAAAAATAACCATGAAGAAAATAATTTGTTTTTCAAAAAGGCAGATCAAGAGCCAATTTGATTGTAATGAAGAAGCGTCCTTCTGGGGTCAAAATACTGAGTCTTAAAAGCGCTTTAGTAGAGGAAGACCCACCATATCTGCGAGCTGAATCCAAATTAGAAACTGACCTCAACTTCTTAATGGTGTTGGTGGTTATGTATTTCAAAAGCTGCCAAGGAAAGTGACAGATATTCTAGGTTTTGAAGGTTTCGTATGATAACCGAGTGCCTTTCTGGGAGGTTTGCACTAACCTTCTAGAATTTATGTGCTCCCCTTGCGTCTTATAAAATATTATAAATAATTGTTGGAAATTCTCTGGTTGGAAAGATAGCAGATAGTGAACTAAGGGATCTAATAATCACTTCCAGCCTTAAAATCCATTAATCTGTAAACAGTGCTTAGTTTACTGGACATATGCTCTTACTGAGTGCATTTCTGACATACTTGAGTATGTCAGTCATAATTCACAGAATCACAGAATGGTTGGATTTGGAAGGGACCTCTGGAGATCATCTAGTCCAACCCACCTGCTAGAGCAGGTTCACCAGAGCAGATTGCACAGAATTGCATCCAGGTGGGTTTGAATGTCTCCAGAGAAGGAGACTCCACAGCCTCTCTGGGCAGCCTGTTCCAGGGCTCTGGCACCCTCAAAGTAAAGAAGTTTCTCACACTCAGATGGAACCAGTCTGTGCCCATTGCCCCTCATCCTATTGATGGGCACCACTGAAAGGAGTCTGGTCCCATCCTCTTGACACCCACCCTTGAGATATTTATAACCTTGGATAAGATCCACTCTCCTTCTTCTCCAGGCTGAACAGACCCAGCTCTCCCAGTCTCTCCTCATAAGAAAGATGCTCCAGACCCCTAATCATCTTGGTAGCCCACCACTGGACTCCATCCAGTAATTCCTTGTCCTTCTTAAACTGGGGAGCCCAGAACTGGACACAGAACTCCAGATGTGGCTATTTTGGCTTTTGTGTTAACAAGAGTTAGCATTCTGTATTCCTAAGTATGCAGAGACATCACATAGAGTTACTGGAGTTCAAAGTAAGGTTGAAGTTCAGGAAGTTTACATACAGAGTACTTCTGGTCAATATTCTCTCCAGTTTTTTAACAAGCTGAGCAACTGGAGATGCCAATTGAGCACATGATTTTCACTAGTTTGTCAGAAAAAAAAAAAAAAAAACACAACAAAAAACCAAAAAACCCAAACCTAAATATTTCACACATTTAAAAATATACCAGCATTCACGGGTGTTTCTGTCATATGTAGTCTGGATTGTTTGAAATAGTGCCGCATGCTGAATTCTTTGTCTTGGAAAAGATTTTTTTGTTTATTTGTCTTTTTTTTTTTTTTTTTCTTGCTAAGCAGATTAACCCCAGGCTTGACTGAATAAATAAATTAGAAGTTAATGGTTCATTTTGGATAGAATGAACAGCAAGCTAGGAACAGGATGACTGTGTCATTTGGAAAAGGATGGTTTTGTGTTCTTCCTAGTTCAGACAGTACCCAACGAGTGGAACAAAATAAACTGTATCTCTTTAGCATTTTGATGATGCCCCCAAGAGAGGTTTCTTGAGTATCTGCACACAAAAGAACTAGAAATTTCACTAAGAGGGCAGGGAAGCCAGACATCAATTACAACAATGGTGTAAGTGAGAGATTTTAACCTCTTCTGTAAAATATACATTTTTCTGAAGTGATTTAATACCTTCACATTACAGCAGAATTTTTAGACACTGATGTGAATAAGGACACAGCTCTGAAATTTTTCATCACACCATTTTTCAGTGAGAATCATCGGAGTGTAGTGGAAGTGTATTTTCCAATACAGTTTGAACAGAAGGGAATAGATTCATATGAAGAAATTACTGATGAAATTTTGCAAATAAAGCATGATATCAGCAAAGACACTGGTACATTAAGAGTACATCTAGAACACATGGCTGGGGAGTTGCTACTTTTATGGTGGTAAGAGATAAACAGAATGAAAGAATCTACAAAGAATTTGGGTTTTAATTTTGATGAAAAGCAATAGTTTCTGAAGGAACTGCATTTCAGAGTACTAGATGCTGCCTAACCAGGAGATGAAGTGTGTCCTGAAGTAGGCTATATTTAATTTTTCTCAAGAGAATTGAATGAGGCTTCTAAAAAATCTCTTTCCAAGTGGTCTTTTAAAGTGCTTTGTGCGACTGGGCAGAGTTTTTGAGCAGTGATTGTGTGCAGGGAAGGGAAACTGTCGCCAAGTCAGAAGATACTACAGACTGATGAATGTTGTCTAACAACATTCAGAGAGCTGTGCTGGAAAACCAGACTCCAGCCTCAGGGGACAGTGCTGGGCTCCCAAGATATTATGCTGTTGTGGCACAGATGCATTTCACGGTGATTTTATATATGGAGATAGAATGAATTTTCAGACTGAGTAATTACAAAATATTATTGATGTCTCATTTGCCTTTCAATATGAAGGGGTTGAAAATCTGCCAAAAAAATGATTCAGTTGCTTTATATTGTTTGTATTTGCATTTGTGCTTTTATTTGTCCAAATGTATCCCAGGGAGAAACACAGAAAAGGATAAATGTTTGTGTTTGGACATATCTCAAGGCCTCCTTACTTGTGAATCAAAGGCTGCTAAAAGCAGCTTCCAGCCAGCATTACATGTGCTAAGTTTCTAAGCTCCAGCTCCACAGTGCCACTTAGATCATCTTTGTGTAACACATCAGAGCTCCATATCTGTGCAGAGAACAGAGCTGTTGGGGGCCATCTAATGATCAGAATTTGGATTTTTTATTTAGCATTTTTCCATGCTGTTGAGACTTTTAGCAGCATGTTTAATATGGACACTACATTGAATCACACAGCCGTCTCCTGTGTTCTGCAGGAGTCAAGTGCTGGCACCTGCCAGGTGGGGTGGGAGGAAAGGTTGGTGAGACCATAGTAAAGGCTGTCTGCATGCTCCCCAAAACAGAAGGGGAAATTTGGAGGTGTTGTTTTAAAAATGAAATGGTTTTTAGACTATATTCCATTTAACCAAGATGGCTTGTTTCCTGGTGCTAGAACTCCATCAGAAGTTAATAACTTGTAGGAAGGGAATACCAAAATCAAGCCTAGAGCTGCAGGATTGCACTAGTGTGTTGAGATGGCTGGCTAGGCTTGCAGGGGTGTTCCAGGGAGATCCAGCCATCTTCCTTGAGCTGTTTTCAGCCTGGAGCAGATCGAGCAGTTCTGCTGAGGGGCACGGGCTGCAGCCCCATCCTGAGGGTTGTGATGCTTGAACTGCACAAAAGCTCCTGCAGCTCTGACTGCCCTCGCCTAGAGAAGTGTAGTGTGGAGAAGGAGGAGTACATTGGGTTCTGGTCCTCATTTGGCATTTTGAGTCATGCTCTAATGTGACTAACAATAGAACTGGCAAAAAAATTCATTCTGAGAGTTTAAGCGAAAGTTTGTTAACAAAATTGCAGGCCAGACCAAGAAATCTGCTACAAATCATGCTAGTTTGACTGTTGCAATTTGGAAAAATTTCATTATTCTGAGTCCCCTTTCCATCTCTGTTAAATAAACTCCATTGATAATGATCTTTTATAAACTGTATTTGTTCATGCCAGCTACAAAACCTTAATAATTTGAGAGCTCTGTTGTCTGTTATATACTCCTCCAATTCTGAAAGTTTAGTTCTGAAAATATATGGTGTGGAAAAAGCTTATTTCATCTATTTTGATCTCTGTCTGTCTTTTCCATCTCATGAAATAGGCAATAACGTGAATTTATTCAGGTAAACAAGATAAAAGAGAGCACAGGGGAATAATAAGCAAAAATAAAAGAGTCTTATTGCCTTAGAAATAAGTTGAAGTCTATAATGTATTCATGGTAAGATGAGTCTCCTATACGTGTTTTTTATCAACTGCATATATTATTTTTATTTAATGATCCCCTAGTGTCCTTCTGAGGGGCTTGAAACATACCCACCTCTTCCTTGCCTCAGTCTGAGATACACATCACTATTTTAACCACAGGTTTTCTTCCAAACTTGTCTGTATCATTCAATAATAGATATAACACTATCAAGACTAAAATATTTTGAGCGATTTTACTCTTTCTCCCTAAATAGCCATCAGTCTTTTGATGTATGCGTTCCCTTTTCTAGCAAGCTCCCTCTTACCATAACTTTTTTTAAGATTCCTTAAATGGGTCCATTCATTAACAGCAGAAATGGCAGGAAGGATTCCTGCAGCCCTTTTATCAGCAAAGTTCTCCGGAGGCTCTGGCAGCTGCGTGATGGTTGGATTACAAAGTACCGAGGCTAGGAGAGCTCATTTAGCAAAGCTCCTGGTGTCCCAAGGTTTGTTTCTCTGCTTGGGTAGCCCCTTCACCACCTGTGCCATCTGCCACCCAGGGAGGATTCAGCTGATGCTGTTTCTCTGTGCCAGGCAGAAGAACATTTTGCAGCTGTAGCTGGACTACTTCTTCATCCTTCTGAAAGTCCATTGGAGTGTCTGTTGAACAAAGAATAAAGGGAAATAAAGTAGAAATACAGGTGGCAGTGCAATTTGATGGAGTTGAAGTATCCCGTTCCTGGGCAGTGTCACAGCAGTGGCGAGTGAACCTGAGCTCTAGCAGCTGTCTGGCTCCCCACTTGTACAAATCCATACGAGGGGTATTCAAGGAACTGTTCTTTTCTTCGCAGTGTAACTTGTTATTGATTTCTCTCCTCTCACCATTTTATTCAGCCAGGCAAGGAAGATTAGGGAGATTATCTTTGGGATATGTGCCATCCAGTTACCTTGATTGTGCTTAAGAGATTACAGGGGTATAAATGTGGTGCATCTGGAGGTCAGGTCTGAGACCACACAACCTTGAGTGCTTACATCTGTTGTGCTTCTGATACATTTGCTCCTCTTGATTCTCTGTTTATCACTTGCTTCAGGTTAACATGTTGCCGAACTAAGGCATCGAAAGATGGTAGAGGGGCGAAATTCTGACACTGGACTGAAAATTGTAAGATTTGCAAAATAGGAATTTTGAGGTTCTTTTGTATTTGCCTTATTGACTAAAGTGCTACAGTCCTGCCTGCATAGCATTATTCCAGCTAAGCTGAACCTTGCCTACAGTGTTTTCACTTAATGATATTTCCTGTGTTATCAGCACATTTTACTACACAAAGGAGCACTGGCTTGCTGTATGATCCTTGTCGTCTTTTATATCCTTCTGTCTTTAGGGTGTAATTGTATTTATTTGTGTCATAGAGTTTCTTATCACACTTAGTAATATAGTAAACCATATTAAGCATTTCTTGAATATAAAATTCTATAAAGTATTAACAGATTTATAGGCTGGTGAGTTACTAAAGGTAGATGGTATGAGGCTGTAAACATTGAAAACAATGCATTTCTCTTCCCTTTCTCTTCCTAACCTCTTTCCTTCCTCCCTTCTATCCTCAGCTCCCCCAAAACCCAGCTCTTAATTGTTTAATACTTTTGGGCTTCTTGACAAATTCTTGATTTGTTGTTTGTTCAGCCTTCTGTGAAAACACTCAACTACACTAAAAGCAGATGATTTTGGAAAAAATTTTAGACTGATCATGTCAATATCTCTGTGTTAAAAGTTTAAGAAATAATTCTCAAACAATGTTTAAGAAGTAATATTTGATCATTACTGTGTACTTGCTGGAAGAGTCATTGGGGGCTTACTCTACCTTGCATGGTTGAACACGCACAGTTCTTTCAATGTCATGTGCACACCCTCTGACGCATTCGTTTTGTTTAATAGACCAGATCTGTCCATGTGATATGGGATTTCTTTGAAGTAATGCTCATCTTTTGATACAATTTGGTCCTCTATACACATCTTAATTATTTTTAGTATAGCTTTGAAACTGTCTTTGTGTTTATTTGAACAACTGTGTTCTCTGCTACTGATGTAAGGTACAAGCATAGCAGCCTACAAGTCCCTGAGAGAGCAGGAGTGGTATGTGACCTGTCACTGGATGCCTTGTTCAATCATACCAGTGTTTAATATGCAGTCTTTCATCACTTTCAGGATTAATTTATCATTTTTGTATGAAAGTGATTTTGATGCAACAGATTTCCAGCTCCCCTTAATTGTAATTCCATGGTCAAATTGAAATTCATATTTCTATGGAAAATGTAGCTCTTGAATTAAGACCAGAACAAAATCACAAAAAATCCCGCCCTACAACACCAAACATCATCTTTTTAATGATATTTCTATTTGTGTAAAATTTCAAGTGATTTCAATAACATGTGTTTTTATTTTTCCAATTTTTCATGGGATCATAGACAACAGACATGGAAAGGATCCTGAAAGGTCTTTTTCCACAGCGTGGTCACCTGCCTAACCAGTTCTGGCAGGTATTTGTCTAAGCTACTCCCAACAGGTCCCAAGGATGATGATTACTTTACCTTCCTAAGTAATTTATCCTCCATGTGGATGACCATATAGAAGGATATTCTGATGTCTAACCTAAATCTCCTTAGCTATAATTTATACCCAGTACTTCACTCCATGTAGACATAAAAGACAGTTTATTCCATTTTCTTGATTGCATAGTGGATTTTAGAGCACTCAGCAGGCTTTGTTACAGATTCTTAGGTATACCTACCCTAGGGCCTCTGTTGGTCCACTGTTTTGGTCCTATGAGTAGTTACACAGATTTTTAGTGCTGAACATTCAAACCTTGTGCTTAGAGTGGTATAACATTACTCAGCAAAGTGTGAAGGATGAAGAATGCATTGTGAAAAAGTGATTTGCAGAAGGAAGCACCTTAGCAAGCACAACATAGAAATCTCATGAGGTTTTAGAGGTTAAAACAATGAGTTTTGGACAATACAGCTAGTACTGTCTCACAACTATACAAAAGCTTACAACCTTAAAAGATGAGACAAAGCAAATGGAGAATACTGGCTGGCTGATCTTAGGATGTTGTATTTGGTAATCCCAGCCTACTGCTGATACAAAGTGCCATTGGTGACCTTTGCAAAAACAAAAAAGATAAAGAAGTGAGAATGACAAGAGCATGGATGCTTAGTCAGCAAGACATGGAACAGAGCAGATATGGCAGATGGGACAGACCAATGGTAAAGTAATAGAGGTGAGAGAAAGGATGTCCATGGAGAAATGGGCATGTCGTAGAGGAAACTACGTGGTGCTTATGGCAAACCTGGAGAAAGATTCTGCCTTGGGCTTCTTAAAGAACCTGTTAAGATCACTTGCTGTGTTTTTCTGGCATTTCTGTCTCAGAACAGTTACTAATTCATACTGGGTTGGAAATAGTTGAAGTTCTGCCAGACTCTCTGCTTCTTAGTAAATTTTGAGTGTAAGAGAAATGTATTAATAGGATGCTACACAAAAATCTACTTTAGTACACAGTTCAACAAGGTCTTTGAAAACAGCATTGAGCTGTCATTGATAGGAAACCTCACTTAGGTTCTTTTGTGTTGAGATGTGTCAGATATGTAAAAATACTTTAAATTTAACTACGTGATTAGTTATTTAATAACCATCTTTTATTCATATTATAAATCTTTCCATTGTATTATTTTATTTGTATTCACGTCTTTAATCTAAGTACCTGAACTGAATCATGCCTGTTGCCTAAAGTGTGACTGCTATGCTTTGCCAAGTATTCAGTGTTTCTCAGTGTTACTCACATTTTCTTGTCTTAACTGGATTCCTACAGAATTTGGTTTATTTATCCCTTAGAGTTCTACAAAGTTGTTTTCTTGATATATATGTAAATTTTTAGGCCAGTTTTCCCCAACTCATATTCTCTTGACATTTTGGTAGCTTTATTTCATATTCACTTCATCACGTTGGTTATTATTTCAGTAATAAGGTGACCAGAACTGTATACACTTTTTCAGCTAAATACCAAGGTCATGAAGAGTTTACAAGTCTTCCATTTTCGTGACTAGTTGTAATTTTGTATGCAGTCCCAGCCCCTGCCTTTATGCTGCCATATCCTATTGCAAACTCATGTCGTGGGTTTTTTTTGTATGTTTGCTAAGCTTAGTTTGGTGTCACTAGTTCCTGATTGATTTCTTCTGTTTAATATTAGTGTCAAATTATTTTCCCCAGCTGTGAATTTTTGTCTGAGAAGTCTGGAGTGAAGAAGCTGGGAAAATGGAAAAAAACTGTTGCAATATCCACATCTGAATATCTTGAGAAATGAATGCAGAACATTGACTCTCATGTTACAACTACTGAATATTTGAGTGGAACTGTGTACATAGATAAATTAGCATTACGTATGATAATATATGTGAGCTGTGTGCATGATATATACAGTTTCCTAAGTGTAACTTCTGTAAAGTATATCTGATCCTCTTTGTTCTATGTTATGCTTTACCCTGGACAAAAGAGTTCTTAATTAGCTAGGTACCTGAGTATTGTTTTCTAGATTAGCTTTGTTAGTGTTGTTTCAGTCTTTCATTTACTATCATCCAGATCTTGGAAAAACATTTACTTGTTTTTCCTTCTTTTTTTCCCCTTCCTTTCATGAAGTCATTTCCTACAAAAGTCAAAGCAGATCACAGCTTTTGCACATCACGATTTTGGTCTTCACTAAACTAGTTTGCACTCCGATAACCTGTAGCCAAAAGGCTACAGGTGACTGACCAGCTCAGTGCAGTGGGATACAGCATGTTGATCAGTATCATGGTGAGAGATTACTGTCACTGAACTTTCAGATACATCCCCACCTGCCTCTGGTATTAAACTCTCCTGGCCAACTTAAGGTTCCTAAAATAGAAATGATGGAAAAAATAGTCATTTTTGTATCTTATTTTTCTACAGGATTTACAGATAATCAGTACAGATGAAAACCAGGTGTTTGTGGCTGTTCAGGAGTGGTACCAGACAGACACGTATAATCTGTACCAGTCTGACCCGCAAGGTGTGTACTACTCTCTCCTGCTGGAGAACGTCCGGAGCACAAAGCAGCCAGAAGAGAACGTCCTGATAGATATTCTGGAGGTAGGTCTTGGTCTCTTCCAATGTATGTCGTCTGTGTGGAGTTTCATTTTTTTGTTGTTATTATGATTGAGTACAACCAATGTTATATTAATATATTTTCAGAGTTGTCTTTAATGCGAGAAGACTAGGTTTTCTTTCTTAGTGCATGGTTGCTACTTACATGTTTCCCTCCTGCCCTGCTAACTTGCTGTGCGCTCTGAGAACTCAATTCTTGGTATGGGGTTCCATGGATGTGCAAAACCAGAATTGGCTAGGTGTTTTTTTTTAAGATACTGAGCAGTGGAGCTAGCAGCACAATTTATTATTGAAGTAAGAAGTTATGCAGCTACCTATGTACAACTTTTTTCTGCTATTAATACCTGATTCAGTGATAGATTTCCTGGCTTAGAACAGGACATCCGTGAGCCAGTAGGGTCTTAAATAGTAATCCTGCAAGCCTTGTGCTAGATTGTGTCAGCTCTGACAAGTGAAGAACCAAAAAAATTAGATATTGGATAGGAAATCCATGTGCTTTCAGTAGGTGTCGTGTGCCAGTGACATTTGTTGTGAGATGAACTCTCCTGTAAACAAATCTGTCTTAGATTTTAATATCAGTGTACTTGACAAAAATAAAAGACTGAAGAATATAGCATTTTGGAAGAGTAGCACAAACTGTTACCAATTCTGTTCCTGTTGGTGATGATGACATTTAAATGTAATAAGGTGTACACTTGCTCTGGTTCTCTTCTTTCTTGTAGCACGTAGGACTGGTCATTACCGAGATATTAAACTAATGGACCTTTGGTCTGACAGAGTTCAGCCACTGTTATTATCTAATCTGCCTGCTATTAGGTAAAAAAAAGTAAGTGCACCAGACTTCTCTGGAAAAGGTTTGTAGTAATTCAGGGTACAAGTAATATACACAGAGCTGATACATGGTTGTTATTAGATTCTTCTTGGTGGGGAAAAATAATAACTTTTTCCCGCCCCCTTATCTTCTCCGTATTTGTTTAGCTTTTTCTTTCCAAGTGGCTTTAGTAAAATAAAAAGTGTATCATTGCCAGTGATAATTTTCCAGAATTTACCTTTTTACAAGTGAGGCTTCTTAATGAGAGAAGCTGTACAATGTGCGTAGCTTCATTCTCGCAGACTAATTATTGAGAACTTTACTTTGTGACTCTTCGCTCCTGGTCACTCCTGCGGGATGCAAAGCTAAAAGGGAATCAGGTGCAATCTCTTCTCCCTGTGTCACCTAGAGCATGTAATTTCAGATAGTTGTACAGAGATGCCACCCCTGGCTGTCCTTTTGTCTACAAGAATTATTTACTTAAGTCACTTTCACTTATGATTTCAGAATTTTACCATGTTACTAAGGGCATATTTAATAATGTGCAAAATTGAGAGATCCTAGATTACTGTGTGTGCTGGATTAATTTGCAGGGTTGCACATGATAATGAGTAATTGAAAGACAAAGCACATGGAGCCATATAAATAAATTTTTAGAGCTATTTTTGGAATAGAGTTGCATTATAGAACACTTTTATTTGCTTACAATAAGAAAACCTACAGCTTCCAGATAGCTTGTACAATAAATAATTAATGTTCATCGTCTTTACTAGAATGTGATCAAGTATTCGTATCTACAAGTAATGTGTGGATTACACAGTACAAAATAGGTACTAAATATGACACATCTTGCAGTCCTTGAGGATGGGATTTTTTTGGTCTAGCCTGGGTTTTCTCTCTGGGCATTTTAATGCAAGTATCCCATCTTGGGAAGATAAATCTTCAGTGTAACACAGATAAAGTCCTTAATGGTTGACAATTTTTCTTTCCACCAGTGCATAATTCTCCTTAAAATTTGTGCTGTTCATCTTCATTATCTTCTGCTGACCTCACTCCATCTTTTACTTCTACATCTGCTATGAAATCGTTTATAGGTGTCTACTTCTCTGCATTCATTTTCTTGTATGTGCTTTATCTTTCTTTTGGACTGTGTTTCTTTTCATGTGTGTGTGAAAGGGGAATAATTCCCAAGTACTTGTTCAAAGCAGCAAAGAAAAAGAAAGGTAAAATACTAAGTGACTGTCCAAAAGGAGCATGCCCTTGAAATTGCATCAAGTGCTGCCAGTGTGAACCACTCACGAATTTGATGCAGATGTATTTGCAAAATGAGCACAGTAATGTACTGCTTCCAGACTGGATCTTGTTATGACTCCTCATAAAGATAGGAGCTACACAAGTTACAGTACGCATTTTTCATATTTTTTTTCCCCAAACAACAAATCATATATATATATATATATATAAAAAATATAAATATAAATTTTAATCACAATCTTCTATTATATAGCTGTATTTTTTGTGTTTTAGTAACTGTTGCTATCAGACACAGGGGGCTATCTGAACTGTGCTTCTTGCTTCCAGCTAGTGTAGAATATTACTTGGCTGTAAAATCAGTAATGTAACAATGCAGTAATTAATGTCACAGAATGCATAGTCATAGCAGAAAACCAGTTTATTAAATAGTTTTATAAGGTACAAAGTGCTTTTCTAAGAGTACTGGGGAATCATTAAGCCCTGAACTGTTATGGAAAATAGGTGCCCCAAGAATTAATACAAAAATCCAAACAAAATCAAAGGAAAGGTACTTCTGAATTTCCTTGTGTTCACCTGTCTTGGGTAAGAACTGGGTTGCTCATCAGAGTAACTGAACACTCCAAGATGTTTAAATGTCCTTTTTTCCATAGCACCTTGTTATTAATGTGAATCTTCTCCATTCTTGGTAAAAAGATACTAATGTCCCCATTTTAGATTAGGGAGCCCATTTAAGGAGTAGAAAGTACATAAGAATTTGGGTGCCTTGGCATCACAGTTTAATCCAGGAAGTAGATTTGACATAGAGTATTTACAGAAAGACTCGGGCGTGTATTTACATAGGTCACAGGGCAAATAAATTAGAAAAGACTGGGGGGTGTGGGGTGTGGTGTGTGTTTTAAAACTGCCATTTTTCACACACCACGATTTTCTAGTAGTTATTATTTTTTAGGCTAATGTGTACCACTCCAAACATCATACTTCAGAACTTACTCTTGAGGTAGATGCCTGAAAATTGTTTATTTCAAGCAGGGCTTATGCCTTTGATCCAAAATAGAACTGCTGAAATGCTGGTCAGCTTTTATCTTTAAGAGCTGCAATGAGAAAAGTTAACTGAGACAGTGGAAAGAATTTTTCCATAACCTGTGTCTGATTCAAACACTTATGTCTCATATTGTAGAGAGGAGACATTCAGCCCCAGCTAGCAATATAACCATGACATTCAATTGGAAGGGAAGGGAGAAACTTGGATTGAGATAAACGCAGTTCAATGAAATGACAAAATACTAATATACTACTAGTAAATATATATATATATAATGGAAATAGAATATAAAATAAAAGATACTTAGTGGAATTCCTCACAAACTCTGTCTGCACTGAGCAGCCAGACCCAGGAAGCAGCACCTGGTCCTGAACAGCTGATCCTGGAGAGAGGGGAAAAAGAACAAAAGGCAGAAAGGCCCAGAGGCCTCTTCAAACGGCAGGATGGCAAAAGACTGAAATAAAGAAAATCCCAAATAGAACTCCTCCAAACAGGGCTCCGTCCCGACTCCGAAAAGAACTGTAAGATCCCTACTCTCCTTAAATATGAACCATGACGCTAATGGGATGGAATATTCTTATTGATCAGCCTGGATGTCAGTCAAGCTCTGCCCTATCCATGCCCCTCTTCCCAGCTGCCTCACACATGTGGGCGGAGCGCTCAGAACATCCTTGGCTCTCAGACCAGGGCAATTAAAAACATTGACTCTGTCCCAGGCTGTTATCTTCATGTTCTCAAACTAAGTCCAAACAATGACCATGCTAGCTACAAAAAATAAAGGTTTCTAACTGCATTAAGAAAATTAACGCATTTTCAGTCAAACCAGCACAATTCTTTTTTAAATATTTAGTATTGTGTTCACTAGAAGAAAGACATACACAGAAGTTGAACCCCAAGTCTCTACCTTCACACATAAATGTTTGAACTACCAGACTTTTCAGTTGCATTCACAGCTGTGCTGTCTCTGGAAGACAGAATACGTAATAAAGCCCCAGCAAGATGAAAATGCTTTGAAAGTAAGGAAAGCGTATTTCTCTTTTCTTCCCTCCTCTTGCTTTCCTCACTTGCACTGCAAAATAGTGGCTTTTATAGTATCTTGGAGTTGATTCTGAGCTTCCAGCATCCTGGATAAATAAGCCACTACACATGCATGGCATTTAAGGAAGAAGGAGCTCATGAGAGAGTGTGCTATTAAAATGTCTGTATGGAATTTGGTTATCTAAATGTAAATGTATTCCCAATGTATTCTAGGGTGTTACCATAACCAACAGAGCATTCTCTTTCTCTGTAGATCTGGGTCAGTTCCTTAGAAAAAAGCATACATTTAAAAACAGTAGGTGTCAAATCTGTAACCTGCTGGAAGGAATGCCTTCTGTTCACCCTCAATGCTGACTTTTGTGAAATGAATGTCAAAGGGAGATCATAACTGGTAGCTGGAAAAAGAAGGGAAGAATAACTATTTTGGATACAAAATAAATAGAAAATCCAGGAATTAATCATGTCAGCAAGTGGCGAATATTCCTGGTTATGCAAATCGCTGGCTATCTTGAGCATTTAGTTGTAATGAATGGTTCACTTTTGCACATAAGCAGATTGCAGAGTTGTACCATGCTGGAAATGAGTTGATATGTATTTTCTGGATTTTTTCAAAAATTCAAGAGGCCTTATAAATAATCGCAAGGGAAACAAGCACTCTTAAGGAAACCTTCAAATTTAATACAAGATCTTAGTTCATGCCATCGAGTAGCATATTAATACATAACATAAACGTTAGGGCTAGAACTAAACGTATTAAGGTGCGATTACAGTTGGGTTGCTTCTAAAATGATCCCCATTAACTTCGACTCTCTGAGTTGTAATAATTTTCTAATACAGATTGTTTTGAAATAAAATAACTAAGTTTGCCCAAGAGAAGAGAAAGCCTGTAAACCTTTTCTTTCCTTTTTCCCTAGAGGTTAAACAGATGAAGGGAGGCTAAATGTGTGGAGGTGGGCTGGGAGTGGAAGTGTTTCAGATGCTTGAGAGGTGGATTCAGCCCTCGTTGTTTCTTCCCTGGATGACCTGTCTGCATTTATTTTCTACAAAAGGCAATTGTGCTTCCTAATTCAGTGTTCTTTTAAAGGATATTGTATTGTATTTTGTTATCGTAACCTACTTGTGTACGATTATATCATATGGATCACATGGCTTTAGTGCAGGAGTCAGGTTGCTGTTACAAATGGCTTACAGCATTGGTAGAATAACATTTTAGAGATGTCCATATTAAAAAAAAATGCAGACCTGTAATTCTAATAGTTGTGTATAGCAAAGCCATGCTTTCATAATTTTTGTATTTTGCTCTATAAACTACTTGTAATTTGATTAGCCTTCTGACACTGAGAGAACTGAATATCCTTTTTAATGACATTTGGAAATACAAATCAGTTAGTAATTACCCTCCCCTTCCTCTTTTCTCATTTCCTCTTATGCTTTTGCCTCTTTTTTTCTTTTTTTGAAGGTATCATTCACTTCCCTAGTGGAGGATCTACCTGGGGTGCACAGTTCAGAGCCACAAAAGAGCAGCTAATCAGGGTTAATCCTTGTTGAAAAAGCTGTATGTGCTGGTCATTAACTCTCTCTCCTGTATGCTACAGGTCAGAGGTGTAAAAGGAGTCTTTTTGGCCAACCAGAAAATTGATGGGAAAGTTACCACTCTGATAACCTACAACAAAGGTCGTGACTGGGATTTTCTAAACCCTCCGGACATTGATATGAATGGAAAACCAACAAACTGCAAACCTGTAAGTGGTTCTTTTTAGCCTATACTTTCTCTGAAGTGCCCAAGAATTATTTGTATGACAGGATGTGCAGTATTACCACCACTTCAAAAGCTTTGTGCCAAGTTTACCAGCCAAGCTAGTGTGCAAATCTACTAGTGTTGCATAAGCAGTGGTTTCACATGCTGTTAGTCCAGGCATCTTTTTGAGCGAGTAGTCATGACTCTCTGTTAGGCTGCATTTCTCATTGTAGAGCTGACTTTGACACAAAGAGGACATTCTTCCTGGTGTGACAGTCACACAACCCACTTCAGAATAATCATGACAATAGTCATTTGTGTCTGGATATAAGGGGCACATCATCAGTCAAGTAGATCTTATCAATATCTCTTTCCATCTTTCATATTTTTGTTTCATCTTAAACCGAGGTAACCTTTGGTTCCCTGGTGTAGGGAATTTTTCACGGTTGCTTGGAAATAAACACCACAGTTAGCTGCATGAAAATGTCCTTTTTTTTTTTTTATTTTCAAAGTTGATGTTGTTTCAGCTTGTTTAGATGTCCCAGCTACCCATAATATTTTGTTATTTGCAAGGCTGTACTTGAAAACCTTGTATATTTCTCACTTACTCTCTGCTCCTGGGCAAAATAAATTCTTTCAATCTGGCCACTTCCAGGGATTTGATCTTTCTCCATGTAACAGAAATGGAGGGCTGAAGTGGCTGGCTGCCTCTTGAAGTGTTTCAGACCATGCTGTACATTTCAGGGCCCGATCTGGAGCTCTCAAATGAGTGCAGGGGTGGCGCAGCTCCCAGGCGGTGCTGGAAGCCACTCCTGATAAAGCTCATGGCCAGATTGCTATGAGCAATGTGTTCTTTAAGTGCATGAGGAGCAAGCAGCAGTAAGTTTCTTAGCAAGGAAAGCTGATCAGATGTGTCCAAAAGTCATTATACTATTTTTCATAGTACTTTTTTGTTGTTGTTGTTAAAAAGACGTTTCAGTACAAACAGTTATTTTCAATCATCTTTTACTGGTTACCTGGGACCAAAAAAATGTGCAATACTTGTTGCTATTAGTTACATTTTTTAAGCAATTGTTCTGTCACAAGGGTTTTTTATACAGTAATTTCATCCTGGCTTTTTTGAGTTTGGAAATCTTTGTCCTGAGACAGTGGCAGACTATGCAAACACCGCTAGAGATTCTTATTAATTACATAGCTGCAGTTAATATTTCAGACTGGACATGGGCTCCATGGGAAACAGCCATTCTCTTTCTCTACAAAGACATAGATTGCTGAAGCTTCTCTCTGACTGGGCTTTCATTATTGTAGAAGCATAACTGTTACCAGTTGGCTTTGTGTTTTGTTTGTTTGGTTTTTAAAATCTGTCATCTTCTTCTCCCACAAGCCTGATTGCTACCTTCACCTCCATCTCCGCTGGGCAGACAATCCCTATGTGTCAGGAACAGTCCATACGAAGGACACTGCACCAGGACTCATAATGGGGGCAGGTAAATGCATGTAACTATTTTTTAAGACCTGAAATTCGGCAGCAATTCTTTGTAGATGTATCTTTTGGTTTATAACAATACAGTATAGAAACATTGCCAATATAAGGCTTTCCCGGCAGAATAATCTGTTATTTGGTTTCTTTATCAGGCAATTTAATAAAGTTAATTGAAGTCCCAGAGCTGTGTCTTCTAGGACAGATATGTAAGGGGATATCTGGATGCTCAGGTCATCTAGATTCAGTGCACACGTTCAGCTTTACCTGGCAAACCTGATATCCTTGTAAACTTACACTTGTTATCAGAAATACTTTACATACAGTAAAGCTTGAATTTCTTCCAGCCTGATCCTTGAAATTGGTAATTCTATGCAAATCAGCAGAACTACTAGATTCTTAGCATATACAGAAGTCAGATTGTTTGAGCCACATCACACACTGTTGGAATTTTACTGTTAGATTTAGGGAGAGCACATCTTCTGGAAATGACCGCAGGTGATAAAGATCTATGAATGTCAGTTGACCACAGTGTGTCTGGGAGCCATCAGTGCCTTGTCCTGTGGAAAAGCTAAATGTATTCTGAGGGTGAAGCAGGTAAATAATTGCCAATGGAGAGAAGGAAGTATTAATACTCTGATAAAATACTGTACAGCAAACTTATTAATAAGAATGTGTACAACTCCGATCATCAATTTTCAGGACCAATGAGCAGGTGCTAAGAAGGACTACTTGGCAGTTGATGGAAACAGAGAATATTTGCAAGAGGAACCTCCTTAGCTGAAAAAAATAAAGGACAATAAGGAATATTATTTTGTTTTTTCCTGTAAGTGGGGTAGAAGCAAGTGATGTAAAGGAGGATAAGAACTGAAAACTAGAAAACAGTTTCTAGCCATAAGAGCCTTGAAGTTCATCCTCTCAATAAGAGCAGTGTGGCTGCCAATCATGAAGGCGAAAGAAACAAAAATCCCTTTAAGATGGAGTTTGGCTACTTTATGGAAATCTTATACAACACAGCTGCTTCTGGTAATGAAAAATCTAACCTGTGACTTAAGGATAGTTTAGATTCTGTGCTTGAAAATAAAAGCACAGAGTCTATTGTTTTAATTTAAAAAATAATTAAACAGAGAACAGCTTTAATGCCTAGAGCATTTGAGAAAAGGCAATAACGGGATGTTAAAATTGCATCTTTTTAAACTCATATTTACGAACAAAAATTCCACTCTATTAAAGTTGCATAAAGAGTTCTGAGGAATGCATATTTTTAACTTATGTATACGTATAAATTGTGCAGACATAATATTAAATTTTATAGCTGCATATTAAAGTGTTCTTTATAATAACTGCTTTGCTCCCTTTAAGAAATGTAATATGATTTTGCATTTACATTTGATTTTCGTACATTTTAATCTTGGCAACAGCTTCTGTTTCTCACAGCATCAACTATGAAATGTGTGTCAATTGATGTGTAAATTTTTACTATAAACTTGTGAAGAACTTTTCTATGAAAAATGTTTAGAGAAGTGTAGATTTTTCAGGTGCTAGTTTACAATAATTGCCTGCTTAGCTTCCAATCCAGATGGCAAATCAAGCAGGCAGTAAATTCTGCACATTCACATGCATTGAGGCAGTGCTGGAAAGTTCAGTTTACTTTTTGTCATATCAGGCCTAAGTACATTGCATACATTGTGAGAAATTTATATCAGTTTTCACAAAAGTAGCATACCAGGGTGCTATTAGAATAAGGATGAGGGAACAGGGAGATGATTGAGCATTTCCAAGTGTGTTTTGGAGTGAAGAAGCTGCAATTCGCTTGGATTTTTCTCATGTCAGCATGTTCCCCCATTCTGATGGTGTGAATCACTCCCTTGGCTAAACACATCTTCTGCTTGCCAGGCAAAACCTGTCTATCTGGGATATTTAAACACAAATTGGTTGTATGTTTGTTCTACACTATGACTACATGTTTACAAACCATGAAATTTTAGCTTATTGTGCATTGACTGAAGAGATGTTACAACTGTATTAATTACCAGTAGTCTAGGCATGGTGCATCTCGCTTTTTGGATTAGGTATCTGCATGTATGCTAAATTTAGGTGACTGGAAGAGATTTTCCATATTAGAAGAATTATCAAAGTGTTGCACATGGAGATTATTTATTTTCACTGTGAGAATGTCTAAAATCACATGTGAAAATATGGGTAAGTGCAGTGATAAGTAGTGCTTAAAACATATAAATTAATAGTAAATTGGAAATGAAAGTAAACTTCCATATTTGTTTGACCTGGTAGGTACTTGCCAAAATACCTGAGCAAAGACGAACTTTTAATTGCGCTCTTGAGATCTGTGTTTTTCATAGCTAAACCACCTTTCCAGAGAGCTTGGCTGGCCACTGGTCATCACAAAAATACATTGCTTTCTTTCACATCCTTGTGCTATCAACAGCTGACCTGGTGTGTGCAAAGTTACGAATATCTGGGAGAAATATGTTGAAAGGTAGTTTGTAGCCCTGTATTCTAGTTTTCAAGACTGCCACCCCTGCAGGGATAGAACGTATGCTTTTATCCAGTTACTTTAAAGCTGGTCTTTACTCAGGACAAGTGAAAAGCAAGAGAGGATTTCCTGTATCCCAAAGCAATTTGGAAATGCTTATAAGAATGCAATTAATAGAAATGAAAGTTGACTGCACTTAATTAAAAGATGCAAAAGGCAGACCAAAATGTTTACTAAATTGAAGAAACAAAGTGTCAGAACATGACAACAGCAGAGTCATACTGACTCAGGCCAAGAGTTCATCTAGCACAGTCTCCTGGCTCTGCCAGTGACAAAAGCCTTTGGGGAAGTGTGTATAAAGAATTCGGGTGTATATAGGTCCCCACCCCATGTTTTGGGAGAAAGCACACACATGGGACTGTTTCTGATAAGTTCTGTGGTCAAGACACAGCACCAGGTTTACCTCTCCTGACTGACACCGCTCATACCTTGGCCTTCTACCCTCAGGCGCATCTCTCATGGCTGGGGACATGCCACACACCTCAGTTTCAGCACATCAGACACCATTTTCGTGGCCTATACTATAACCCTCATGTTACTTCAGGTAATTTGAACTGAAAACAAAAACCAACCAACCACACCCCCCAACCCTCCTCCCCCAACACACAAACCACACTCCAAAAAGAAACCCAAACCATGGCCATGGCCATGGTTGCACCACCTGGGGAGGGCTGGGGCTGAGCGTTTGGTGGTGTGATCATGGTTGAGTCATGCCAACAGGCCTCAAGCCTGCAGGACAGTCTCTGGCCTTCCTTTATTTAATATATAGGTGGTGCTTGCAATAATGCCCTTATTAGGGATAAAATATGAATCTTTAACAATGTCTTGATCAACAATATGTTTAAAATTGGATGGGAAATGGAGAAAGCAAAGGTGAAGCAAACGCTCGTGGTAATTTGAAGAGCATTCTTTCCTGTTCCTGTCATTTGGCTACAAAAAGGATATAAACTTGAGAAGCTTCTACAAGGTGTTTCAAAAAGATGGACCCAATTTCAAAGCAGTAGGGATTTTGAATTGGGTCTGTCTTTTTGAAACATCCTGCATGTTACAGACAAAACTTCTTGAAACTAGATGGCAAACCGCTCAGTATCATGTGTTGGAGGAATTTTCAGGCCATTTAGATCAAAAAGTGATGTTAAAATGATACCATTTGTAGCTCTGGCTTATATAGCATTCAATGATTACCCATTCCAGATGCAGTAACTTTTTCAGTATGAACATGAATTGCCTTCAGTGTATTATATTACCTTTACTTTTACCACAGATGGATTTTGAGATCTAACACAGACTCACTAAAATGATAGAATACTTTCCGTGTTGTATTTGCACACCTGAGGAGTTACTGCAGACATTTTCAGCTGCAATAAGGGTACAGGTTTTGGGGTGATTCAGTAGGCAAACAGCACAGGTGTCCAGTACAGTCTGAACACTTCAGGACGTGTTCATGGTACTTACAAACTGTAACTGTTGGCTTCTAGTCTTGGGACTGAGCATAATTTGACTGTTTTTCACCTCCTGTATCACTTGGTCATGACATCAGTTTTGCACATGTGTTATTGGTTGTCACGCTTACAAATAAAGTTCATAATTCCACTCATATATAGCATGGAAACTTTGAGGATGCTTTGGTTGTACTTTCTGAGTGCTGCTGTGCCTTTGTAGTCATTTGTTTGTAATGTTATTAATGTCAGGGTTTTTTGCATTTCATTTGATCTGAATTGGAGCTGTTGTAAAGGGGTTTATGGGGTGCTACTCCGCTTAGTCCAGTAACATGACACACTGCGAGGTAGCTAGAGCCTTGAAGTAAAATTATGCAATTTACTTTACATCTCAAAAATAACTGAATATCCGAAATCTTTGAAGTTATGTTTTATTAGAATATAAAAAATAAAAAAATGTAACTCTTTAAACAGAGAAAACTCATAACTCTTGTGAAACGCACGTTAAATAGAAAGGTTTGCAAATAAAACTGCAGTGAGTCCACTAAGTTCTTTGAAGGACTTAGTTTTATTCCACTTCTACTTTTTCAGGCTAACAACTTTCAAAGATGCCCTTGGCTTAAACTAATCACACACCCCTCTGTTTTCCTATGGAAATTTCCTTCTGCCTGTCACTCCTGAGATGTGGCTTCTTCCCCCTGCAGATAACCCCCTGTACTTTGCAGGAGCCTCCCTGTCTCCATTGGTGATGCAGATTTCTTGCTTGCTGCCTCACCTGCTTTTTCTTTCTGAATCCACTGATTCTCTTTTTCCACAAGACATTGTCTGCAGTGGCAAACTGCATTGTCTGCACATAGCAAACTGCAATTAATTTGAAAAGTTTTATCCTCAGCTACAGGAAGGGTTTTCTTATGTGCTCAAAGACTTTGTAAAGTTTGCAAAATTATGTAATATAACTGTGTCTCCTAAAAAATCTGGAAATATTGGAAACTGCAGCCTTCATTAATGCACAGAATATTATGTCAGCAATCAGAAGTTCCTGCATGCACCTCCTCTGGGATTTTACCCTTGGCCTGTGGATGGGCTACTTTCAGAGGTCGAAGAGCAGTGAAGTCCTTTTTCTCAAGGCAGTACACCACTCTTTATACCAAGTCTGTCACCAGTTGTGTTTTTTGACAGAATGGCATTTCTCTTTAATGATAATTGAGTCCACCTTCTCCTTTTGCTCTTTTACCAAGAAAAGGCAATAAAGGTAAAACCACAGCTGGGTAGAAGTACTGTCTGTCTTGTTACAGAGCTGCAATTACAAAGCTGTTGCTAATATCTTTCAGTCATTACCACATCAGCTGGATATAAAAGACTTTCTAATGAAGCACAAGTTGATGCTGTTTAGTTTACAGACTAATTTTCCATTAGCTAAAGCAATTTACCACTTCACTCTTTAAAGTGCAAATCCATAGCAATTCTCAAAATGAAGACCTACTCATCCAAGTAAATTTCAGGAAGTGGTGAAAAGAGATAGAATAAACAGCATTTATACAGAATCAAAACTAGCAGTGCTTTCATTGAAGTTATCTGTGCAAAAAAGGGTGTAGACTGACAGCAATAGTTTAGATTCTAGCAAGCAAATAAATACTTCTATCCGCAGATATCCCAAAGAAAAAGTTCCGCAAGTAATTGCAGAAGCACAAGAATATACTCATTTGCAGAAATGACATATACCAGTGAAAACTATATAAAGGAAAATAAGAATAGCAGAAGAAATATGTTTTATATAAACAGCAAATCAAACCTTCCTTCCCTTCCTTCAGTCCTGAGAAGGTGATTTCTCATTCATACCTCCTCCTAGTGACCACATTAATCTTAGCTACACAAAGCTGATGGCATCTGGTCCTAATTCCTGATGAGATCCGAGATAATTTTTCTTGATCTTTGCTTATATGGGTTTTTAGGATTCAAAGTGATAGAAAGTTCAAAATGACCATTAACCAAATAGATGTAAATAAACCTGTGTTTGGGGAGAAAATACAACTACGAATTTTCCATTACCTAAAGCAATTTACCACTTCACTTTTTAAAGTGCAAATCCATAGCAATTCTCAAAATGAAGACCTACTCAGGTGCTTTCATTTTGGAACTATCTCATTAGGCAATATTCACGTCGTAATCATGTTTAATTGTTGGAGGTTTTTCTCTTATCCTGGAAGATCTGCCTAACTGAATGCAACATGACTGTATCCAAAAGATGTAATTTTCCAAGGACTACTGGACAGAATAAACCCAAAAGTTGAGTCTGTTCTTAAAAAACCACAAACCAACAAAAACCAAAACGAAACACCAAAAAAAAAGAAACAAAAACCTTTTTATTAGACCTATGGTCCTTCATTTTGAACACTGATGGTGTGGTTATATTAATAATTTTCTGTCATTTCCATCATGGAGGCTTCATTTTGACTGCTGGTATCACTAGAGCCTTTATTTCTTAAAGCTAGGCAGCATTGTGGAGAAATGATAACCCTGTTGTGAAGCCATATGGTGGCCCTCACTACAGATATCAAGCCAGTGGTGGGAAGGTGAGACCATGGACCTTCCAGGCAGGCGCCCACAGCCTTGGTGCTGGCTTAGTGGTTGGCTGCTTCATGGAGGTGTTTCCAGGGAAAGAACAGGGGCTGTTCACTGCACAGTTACCCATTTATCTTCCCTCCCCACTTACCACAACTTCTGTCACATCCAATGGCAGTCATGAGGGTCATTACTGCACTATGAGCCTGTGCTGATGTTGGCGTATTTTTAATCTTACAGGTTGTACATGAACTCCATCCATATGAGCCTGGGTCTTAAGTATGTGTTCAGTTCACATCACCTTCATGCACTGACTTTATCTAATCTCCTCATTGCCTACAGGAGTATGATGTTATTTTCAAAATGATATGGCCAACTAAATCAGTGCTGGATTACTTGGTAAATGAGAGAAGATGGAGTAGTTTGGAAAGACTGAAACCCAAGAAAGCACAGGGGCATCTTCTGAAATGTTAGCTGCAGTTGAAAGAAATGCACTAACTGCTATAAATTCCCTAAATCGGCATAAGGAATATCCTAATACAGTCTAGGCTATATTTAGGGTTAAATACCACAGAGTTATAGTGATAAACAGTGGAGCACATGCAGTCTTGATGGTCCAAGTAGAGCATGTATTTTGGGCAGTGAACACTGTCATTCCTCTCAGAAACCTTTCAGCACTAATGAGCACACTCTGCATAAACAGATCTGTTTTGATGGTAAAAAACTAGCTACTTATGTAACACAGAAGTGCGATTTCACACTGCTAACCTAATCTCAAGTGTTTTCTTTCCTCATCTCTCCTGCTTAAGAGGATCTGATAACTTTTATCTTATTTTTACTGTAAAAACATGCAAACCATATATTTAAGTCAAAGTCCCCTGGAGGATATAATTTAGAAGGAATTTAACTATGATTGCTTCTCCCCTAGAATACTGCAAACTGCCTGGTGGTTTAATAGTTTGCTATTTGAAATATTGCTTGTTAAAAGCTGGAGGTCTTGGTGTTCGGAATTGCATTTGCTAAGATCTTCTTCCACAAGTTTGTTTTAATACTTCTGTTTGCTTTGCAGCAATCTGAATGCTAGCTGCTGCTTCTCAGTGCTTTTCTCAAAATATTCAGTAGCTTCCACGTTAATACTTCAGTAAATCAAGTAATTCTGCTTTAGATTATTTTGAATTTACACATTTTTTCAAAGCCCCTTCCCCCTCTTTTCAGTGTTACGTATTTCTCCAGGTTCTAGATTTTGTCACCACTTTATAAAGTCTTACAAATAAAATGTTTTTATTTGAACGATTCAAGTTTAAGATGAATAATTTCACAGAATGTGATTAGGGTTAAGATATGGCTTCTGATTTTATGTGTGTTTCAGACTTACATCTTAAACACATGTTGTTTTCTAATAACTTTTCAGCATGAACTAACAAAGCTAAAATGTTGGTTTGACCTCTGTTTCAGTATTAGAATTAAGCCTCATTGGTCCCACCTATAGATAGTTAGCAATGTAAAGAAAGAATTTGTAAGTGTACATACATGTTTTTAAGAGGCTTTTTCTGGCACAACCAGAAATTTAGCCTGCTGATCATCTGAGTTGGTTTCTTGTTCTGACCTAGAAGCTTCTCACTCTGACTGGTGTCAGGACTAGATCCAACATCTCTTGCTCATGTGGATGCAACCCTTGTTTCCTCCTGTTTTCTGACAGGTAACCTGGGGTCCCAGCTGGTTGAATATAAAGAAGAGATGTATATAACGTCGGACTGTGGGAACACGTGGCGTCAGGTAGGAAATGGAAGCCATCAAAGGCACCTGGAAATAATTTTAATGTACCAAAAAATGATTACTTTTGTAATGCTTAACTGATCTTTTTATACCCACTGTTTTGAGGGAGATGACTGGTATTATCCCCATCTTGTTTGGAAACTGGAAGAGACTAAGAAGGTGATTTGCAAAGACTCAAATTTGTTGGGCTGTCAGGTTTTGTTGAAACTCAAATATTTTGTTCTCTTTAAAGATCTCATAAGTATCTTGTATAAAAAACATTGAGTCTGTGTCAAGGGTTTAGATTGCGGGATGACAATAAAACCCTGGCAGATGTTAACCTCCTCTCCCCACCCTCCTTCCCCCTTTTGTCCCTCTCTCTCCCCGCTTCCCACTGCGGACAGGCGATCGGGACGAAAAAAAGGACAGAGAGAAGAGAGTTGGAAAAATTAAAAATGTTTTACTAATGCTACTGATAAGAATAGAGAAAATAATACAAAATATACAAAACCAATCTTGAAAGTCCCAGCAACTGCAGAGCTGGCACCCGAAGTCCTGGACTGGACTCTGCAGCCAAGCGGAGCTGGATTCAGTCTGTCACTAGGCCTCAGTTCGCAGGGAGGACTAGCAAGGTCCTCTCCTAATGTCGGTCATAAGCAAAAGGGACAAAAAAAAGGGAAGGACGAGATCCTCGTGATGTCCCATTTTTAGATGAAGTATTCATGTGAATAGACTGTTATACACAGTTGGTCAGTTTCTTGGTCACCTGTTTCTTGTCGCCCCACTTGTGAGATGTGAATCTGTCCTTATCAATAAGTTTGCATTCCATTGCTATGCTTACCAAAACATGTATCTGGTTCTCCAGGAAAATGCAGCTAATATGAAGGCTTTAGCTGACAGGCAAATTCACTAAAAGAGAAACAGTCTGTTTAGGTTTTTAATAATTTTAGCAATCTTTCTGTGCTAAGGATAAAGTAGACTTGGGCTGCATATTGCAGTACAAATAGTCAAAGCTAAAAGACATGATTTAGGTAGAAAGACAGAAATTTTCCTGCTTCATAGTCTGAAAACTGGTATTTAAGCTTAAACTTTGTTCTTCATTAAAACTGAAAAAGCAAAAAGGGTTTAAAAAAAAGCCAAAAAGCAACTTCGGATGTGTTTTAATATGATTTAATAAATTCTGTGACTATAAACAACAAAGTATTAAAAAAGAACAGTAATATAGTAGCTGTAATGCCATTTGAATTCTAAACGTCTTTTGCTTCAATTTAAACATTGTACCTTTATTATGTGTTTTTTCCTAAATTTCTCTATCTCAGCAGTGCTTAATCACAAGAATCTATTCTTTCTGTGTGTATATGGTCTGGAATGTATTTGTAACATGTATCCAGGAGGAAGAAAAAAACCAAACAAAACCCACAAACCAAACAACAACAACAAACACACACAAAAACCCCACCAAAATCACAAAACAACAAAACACCGTCAAAAGACAAAAGTATATCAAAAAGTCATTTAATTTCAATTGAGATAGTGTTTTAGTGTACAACTGAAATAAAATTAAGCAATATTGCTTTCTGAGAACAAGTAAGTGTTACTAACCTTGAGGACATTAAGATGAAAAGAGGAAAATACAGTCAGTTTCTTATATTGTTATTGTAGGCTGCCATTAATACTAAACAGAAGGACGATTTTAAAGAAATACTTTATTTCTGTCATGATAATGTTTTTTGAGTTTAAAAGATAAAATTTTATGCCAAATTCCTTCGTGAAATGTAGCAGATGATAAATAGGTGTTTAAATGCAAACACTTTCCAGGATTTACAGTGGGTACTTAGTTGTTTAATATTTTCTAGAGGCCTCTCTAATAATTTATTGTTACCATTTGCTGAAGTTCTATCGTTTTTCTGGGGTGAAAAATAAGAAGAAAAGAGCGAAGGAGATCATATTCATATTTTTGCTGATTTTAATTTATGACACACTCAGGCAAATGTTCTGTGATGAAAATTGACCTTAAAATGACTATTCATGCTGTAAAATCTGACAAAAACTGATCCGTCATTATGACAGTCAAAATGAAAACCACCATTGTTACCTTTTTTTTAATTAAAACTGCTGCAAAGCCTTTGAAAGAGCTAACTCAATCTTAACATTTGTGATTAGAATGAAAATGTAGATTATTGTACATATCTTATGGCCTCACCATTCCTAATCAAACAGTACTTCCAGAGGACAGCGGTACATTTCCTTTCTCTGTTGGAGTCCGTGCAACAAAACATAAGGCTTCAGTCAGATGATATGGGAATTATTTAGACAGTAAATTACAGGTTTCCTGAGCTGGCAAAAGCAGAACAAAGCTGTTGTTTTGGCAGAACTCTTTTAGTGGGTTTAGGTCACTGACTTGGAGCCTTTGCGGTTGCCATTAGCAAGTGCGTGTCACCTTTCTCACATCCCCACGTGATGTTGCAGAGCTGTCTGCAGACTCGAAGAGGATCAGTTTGTGCTTGAGTAAGGGACAGACCAGCACAGAAAAGTAAATATAAAAGATCTTGAAGGAAAGACAGTTCAAGGAATTAATTAAAAGCTTTCTTGAAATAATACCAATATTGGTTCATAAGAATATAAGACTAGGAAGAAGGTTAAAGATCACGTAATTCAACTATGTGCCCCAAGACAATATCAAACAAATTAGGAACATCTCTAACAAAGGTTTACCAGATCTGTTTGTTAGTCCTTCAGTGTAGGAAATTCTGCAGTCTGGCTACATGGTGTTTCACCATTCTTCATAGATTTTTCTGAATATTTAACATAAGCTGGACATGCTTTTTGCTGTTGTTCTTGATGTTTCAGAGATTTTGGAAGGTAAGTTGATTTCTTCATGTCTTTGGAGAGGAGTAGTTTCCTGTCGCCTCTGAATAACTTTTCAGATGTTGAAAGGTGATCATCCTGTCTACCCAGAGTACAGGGATTTTTCCCTTGGGAAACAGAAAACTCAAGTTCACTGATTTTCCTAATGGATCAAATTTCTAAAGTGCTTTTCCTTTTTGTTGCTTATTGACTGTCATGGCCTATCCAGTATGACAGACCTTTCCTGAAGTGTGGTAAAACTGGATGCAAAATTAAAAATTTTATCAGTACTAAACAGAATGAAATTATTACCCTTGGTGTCTTGACATTACTGGTACCTCATTTCGGAAGATTTCTCCTCTTTGCACTAGCAGCATCACGTTGTTGACTCAGATTCGGTTTGTGATTTATAACTGGGTCCAGTCCCTGAGTTCCTGAATTTTTAATACATTCTTAGTTTAACAGTGATCTACTGACCATTTTCCTTCAACAATTTCTTAACCAGCTGTTTACACTTTAAATTATTTGAACCGAACCTGTGTTTCCCTAGTTTGCATGTGGTAAGGTCATATGAGAGTTCAGGAAGGCTTGCTATGGTAGGACATACACCCAGTGTTCATAGTAGCAGTAAAAATGCCCAAATGAGAGTTTTGTGAAATTAAGTAAATAGTGGTGATAAATGGAAAAGTAAAAACAAGGATTCTGATTATTTGGAGCCACAGTACCACTTGGGCTGGCACCAGTTGTTCTCCTACTATTCTTTTGCATAATGCCTGAGCTGCTTGTTTGTCCCTTGAAACCATTGCTCTTGGTGTCTACCATTTTAATGTAAACTGAAATTTGTGTCTCTATATGGTACAACATTGCACTGTAAATAGCAGTAGTTTAGGAACTGATGGACAAGTAGTTTAGCTATCTGTGCAGCAGCAGCGATCTGGCCTGCATGAGAAGGGTATCTCACCTTAGATGGGCTTAGATGTGAACCATGGGGATGTTATCTAAGGTGAACTTGTGGGACAGATATGTCTACTTGGAAGATTTCTCTATTATACCAGAAAAAAACAATATCATAGAATGTGTTAATGAACATGATACTGAGTCAGATAAATGAATGTTGCATCCTGGGAGAAATGGGATACCTTTGAACATGATTTCAGACCACGCAGGTTTTAAACTTTTATGATTTCCCCCCTGTGGGGTCTGTTTTCAGTACTGATTTTTAAAATATTAGGATACTCTGTCAGATGCTAAGGGTGACCTTGTTTATACATATGAGTGTTTTAGTTAAAAAAAAAATCTGTTCACAGTTATGGTTGCCATTGCTGTTTCAACAGCATCTGTTACAGCACTGTGTTTGAAGTAAGAGAAAGGTCCAGCTTTCAAAAGAAATTACTTAAAAAGAAAAAATCAGCAACAGAAAACTTCTCATGTTTGATCTGCTACTAAAGTAGCTAGTGTTGCAACAAAATGCTCAATTAAGCTAGTGAAGTTACACAGAAATTCTGTTGTTTGTCTAGTAACTAAATCGAGATCTCTAGAGCTACAGTCCAGTTTGTTGGATATTATTTCTCTATGTCAAATTATTTTGTATCGAAGCAATTTGTAAAACCTTTGTTCAAGCAAGAATACATGTCTTTCTGCAGACATCTTAAGAGATGTATGTTAACACCTTTAAGCACAATAGGAAAGGCTGCAATCTCAGCCTCTGTCTCCTGGGAAGGTCCAACTGGCTCATTCTGTGACAGAAAACTTCTGCTTCCAGATTTGAATTTTAAATGGCTGTCACTTGGTGAGAGAAGCAAGTGTCTTTGGGCATTTCTAGTTACTTTTGAAACGTTTGTATCTCAGAGTAAATTATGTGGAATATATTTCTCTAGGATCGTTTTAAGATGTTTTTGTTGACTTCGTGAAGCTCTCCTAATTGCTCCCAGCAGATATTCCTGCCTGAAATAGCTGCTGAAGTTGTTAGGACAGACACGGGGAAAAAAAAAAACCATTTAGAGCAGAGGGAGGACAGGGAGAGAAAAGAAGTTGACATTATGATTGTGAAGCACAGAACATGCTCAAAAAATTACAGAAAGAAAAAACATAGAAATAGGCTATAACTATCTACTTCTGTAGTAGCTGGCTACTAGTAAGGATCATAATAACTTTATTACCTGGCTTTAGTTAGTGGAGACATATACATCAGAATCAGTGGCTGACTGAACATACATATCTCATGTTCCTGGGTTTGAAGTTCAGCTCTGATGCTGGGACCACCTTTGCCTAAATCTTTGCAAACTGTTTGTATTTCTAGAAAGTACAGGTAAATATTTACTTTGTGCTGAACTCCACAGTCATGAATTTGTTCATTCTTTTCAATATACTGAAGATGCAGAGTCACTTTATTCAGGAATGTAATAAATTTTGGTTATTAAATGTTTGAAATGTGTGCAAGAAGCACATGATATAAAGGTGCCATTAATGTACCTGTAGTGCATCTGCTCTTCTTTACAGTGTGCCAGGTGTGCCAGGTGGTAAAACTGGGGTGCTAAAATGGTGCCCTAGGATGTGCCACAGTGCTTTTCTTGGAAAAACTCGTTTGGATAAAGTGATGCAGATACCAGCTTCCTTTATCTTCAGTGCCATGGGGAAGCTCTTGGACACTTCATGCCCCTATTTCATTTTGATTTCAGCAGAAGTTGAAAGTTTAGAGGAGGATCAAAACTGTGCTTGCTTATCTGACTCCAGCTGATCTCATCCTTTTGAAGTGCATCTAAAATTAATGTCTGTCCTTTACCGAATTCTATTCTAAAATGTGCAGCTGTGTGGAACAAGTAGATAGGACTGTAAATGCCTCATATCAGGGTTTTACCTCTAAATTGGCAACATAGGAAAACTGATGAGACACTTGAAGCCCTTGGATTCCCATAAAATATGCTCTTACTAGATGAGAGGAAGACCAAATTCTGAACTCAAATGCTTACTATTTTTGAAGTAATTGTGAATGTGCTGTAAGATATTTCCCCCCACCCCGCCTCTGTTTCAGTCTTGCTGATAAATCCTCTACATGTAGCATTTAGTATTGCCAGAAAATAGAAGCATTTATTATTGTCAGTATTTTTTCATTCACAAGTAAAGCTAATCTTTATCTTTTTCGTCTTTGCTTTGTCAAAGTGTGTAGGAAACCGCATTGCTGTCTGTTGACTGCTAAGTATGTGTAGTAACCCTCGCTTTATCACCTGCTCTTATGTGAAATGAACTTTCACAGGCTAATAACATGACTAAACCCTGTCTTAAAACAGATTTCAAAGGTTAAAAGGGAATATATTTATATGTTCATTCATTTTAGTACTGCTGATGAACTCTAGAAAATTAGTTAAAAGTAATTAGGAAATTTTGAATCCTTTCTACCATTAAATCAATATTACATGTATTTTGATTCAGAACTCAGGCCAGGCTCTGCATGAGATCACATAAAGTTTGAATTTAAATAAATCATTGACACCGGACATGCAGAAAACGTGCTTGCACCAATTATTTCAAGTTCTGTAGAGTCTGGACAACATGGAAAAAGTCACGGAGGCAATACTTTTCCTATTTTTTCTGAGAATTAAACTACGAAGCATTTTATTCTGCAAGATACACAGAATATGGCAAGTACCAAAGTAAGGCGATAGGTCACTTGGTGATATATAGTAGGAAGGAATGAAGAATGCATAACTGTGAGAAATATAAGCTTGAGCTAAAATCATTTTAGACAGTTTAATCTGACTGTGATTTGAACCTGAACGTTTTCTGATTCACCTGCTTAACTTTCTTTTCTTTTACAGCTGGGAGAAATATAAGAGTTAAACTGACTTCTATGTCCTTTACAGTTTGAACTGTGGACATTGTAAAACGGATAAGTCTTTTAATCCCGATTTGCTTGTACATTTTAGTTCTGCTGTTTTGTACAGTTGCTTAGCTGGCCTTCTTTTGTCCACCTTGTAGGTCTTCGAAGAAGAGCATCACATCTTGTACCTGGACCATGGTGGAGTTATTGTGGCCATCAAAGACACCTCTATTCCTCTGAAAATACTCAAGTAATCCTACAGTCAATTAGAGTAGAGCTGTTGTGTATTTGAGACCTCAGGCAAAGTTCAGAGTTTAAGATGAGCATTTTGTTATGATTATGTGTCAAATGTAGGTGGAGTCAGCTTAATTTAACATTCATTAAGTCAACAAAATGCAGGTGCATGTTTTCTCAAAGATTTTACTTCATGGTGCTGAAGGTACCATGGCATAATGCATTAATTACAATAAACTTTTCTTGCATCAGTGTAGATATTTTTGCTTAAAAGGCTATCCTGGAACTCAACAGTGCAAGCCATGTTCAGCGTGATTTTTATCTGCTACAGATCTGCACAAGCAGTATATGGCAATGATGCTCGACTTATGATGCATATAAGGCTTGTGTATCCAGTCAGGACAGTTTATTCCTACTGTAATAAAACTCTGTCCCCTCAAAGGGCAACAGTGAATGGAGATGTTGGAGAATAGCCCTGAATTGCTCTGGGAAGAGCAATATAATGTAGACTTTGGGAGCTGATGGATAAAGGACTTGTGTGGTTTTGTGCTGTGCAATACAGTATGCAAAAAGCCCAGTTCTTCTGAGATACTCATGCACAAATTAACTGTAGTATGTGCAGATCCTGCCATATAGTGACGATTACAGCAAAACCATCATTAACCTACTATCAAATAGACCTGGAGGAAACATACAGAAGAAGAGACTTTGAATCATAAATTTTGGGTGCACAGAGTATTTTAAATACATTTTGCTGATTCATCAGCATCTTTTGCAAATTTCTAAATGTTTTATAGCAGCTGTGAAGGGCCATCCTCTTGGTGCCTGAAGTTACTGCACCTCCCACATGTTTTAGCAGTTGAGCTGTTTTGGCTCTCACATTTCACTGACCTCTGCATAACAGGTCTCTAGCTCCAAGACAACTAGAAAGAATGAAGTGTAAATTAACTTTCTCCTAAACCTACAAGGTAGTGAGATAGTTTGTTGACAGATCTTGGTTTTTATCTGCCTGAGAATTTCCGTTGTTGTGGCAAATCTGTTATACACCTTCTAATAAAGATATGAGCCCCTGGATACATTGCTGAGGAAAAAATCACATTAATATGATATATTGTCCAGGTATATTGTATTTTGGTGATTGTAAATCCTGGGCTTTAGAAGTGAGGGGATTTATTTTTTTGTTCTTTAATGAATGAATTATGTTTTATATAATAATAGTTGTAAATGAAAAACATTTCTGCTTTTTTACAGGTTCAGCATAGATGAAGGCCAGACTTGGAGTACACATAATTTTACCAGCACTTCAGTCTTTGTAGATGGATTACTTAGTGAACCTGGCGATGAGACACTGGTCATGACGTAAGTTTCTGGTTTAATCTTTTTTTTTTTCAGAGGTCTCTCTGCTTATGCATTTCGCCATATTTTTACTTGTGGGTGTTTGATATAGTCCTTGAGTCAGTGGCTTTTGCTTCTTGCAGTCACAAAGGCTCTTACACTGATCATGTCCAAACAACCTGAAATTATCTGTGTGCAGTATTTCAGATTGTAAAGACAAAATGTTATGTTCATGTGAAATTTAGCAGTTACCACCAGGGAGAGTGGAATAAATACAAATAAATACAAATCAGACAAACACAGGTAAAAAATAACTACTTCCTGCGTTTTTGCTGTTTGCTACAGATTCTTAGACTTCAAAAATGTTAAATATCTATTCTTTCTTCTTACGAAAATTGTCTTCACAATGTAAACAACTGTGTTGTACTAGTAACTAGCATTGCAGTACCTTGTGTAACTAAATGCTGTGCTAACAAATATACATTTCAATTCTGTGCAGTGCCTGAGGCAGATTCTGAGGATAGAGTTAAAAATAACTGAATTCGGCAACTTAGGCCCCTGTTTATCTGTCTTTTCCCAAAGGGCCAGGGACACCTGGATCTAAGCTGCAGGGTTTGCTCTCTCTACAGTATAAATGCTAATATTTTAGAATTGTCTGAGAGTGAAAAACACTGGTGTAATTAGGGAAAAGGTGCATGCTGACTGCAGCAGGGAAGAGGAAGGTCCTGAGATGTGCAGGTTCTTAGATGTGCTCCTATCAGAACAGCTTCCATGATCCTTGATATTGGAGCCCAGTATGTTCATGACAAGCTTTTTGTCATAGGAGTTATGAATAGAGCTGCCTTTGATGTGTTCCAGTAGCATTTTCTCCAGGAAAAAAAACCAAAAGCCAACAGCCCAGCATGGAGTTGTGTAAACGATCTTCAGGAAAACAGAAATCCTACCCAATGTACTTAAAACCATTGTGCCCAGTTCACAGTGGCAAATTTGGGCTGTTCTTTCTCCACTGTCCAATTTGTTTTCGATTATACCTATATGACCTGAGAAGATCAATATTTTCCTACCATCTTGGGGTTTTTTTATGGTGTAATATATGCCACATGGAGGTACTTATGCCTCTGAATGAAGGATTTCTGTTGATTTCAGTGGAAGCAGAGGGATCAAAGCTTATCCTAAACTGTACTTACTGGTAGATAAAATGATGCATGAGAGCTGTATGCTCTAGGTTTGGTTTTTTTGTGTGTTTTGTTTGTTTGTTTTCTTAGTAAGTATTATTTAAAACAGTGATTTTGAGAAGATGTATTAAAATTTCTGGCTGAATGGATTAAAGAGCTCTTGTAAAACACGATACCTTTTGAAAGCATCAATCTGAAATATATGAAACTGTAGCTAGATTTGGTACATAAGCCCACATTGATAAAAAGGCATAATGTGACATATCTGTTTCTAAGGGTAGAGCAAGAGCCTATCTCCAGCATCTCAATGCCAGGCTTGTAGAATCTTACTCTGCAGCTGGTTTACTGAACATAGAGGACATCAAACATTTACTATCACAGATTGGCACTGAAAAGACTCACAGTTTTCCTACCAGACTGTAAAGATAATGGGAAGAATAAACTTGCAGTATGTGTTTCCTTGTTGCTGTTGTATTAGTTTCCTGGCCTCTCCTACTGCTTTTGATTAAGTTTTACCTTCAGGGTGATGTTGTCTGCCCAGTGGTGCTCTGTCTGACTTGACGTCAAGATCTTGTGTCATTCTGTCTGTTTTGGGTCATTTTGCTCTCAAAATTTCACAATCGTACTGAGTTACTGCATATGACTTAATCTAAAATGATTTGCTGCTTTTGAGAAATGTCATTCACTGATACACTCTCACTAGAAGAACAAACAAAAATCATTATGCCATCTTTTCCATTTTATTAGATAAGAAGTGTTTCTCTTCTGGGTGGAATATGGTAAGATGAACTTGATATGGTAATGGAAATAAATTAGTACTGTCTTTAACCCTGAGGATTCCCCAAATGCATTACGAAGGACCTAGTCAGACGTATATTACTTGTACAGGAATATTGTTTTCTTGCTTTAGTAGGGAGTTTGTTTGCATAAGGACTTTGAGTAAAGAGTTCAATGTCAAAGTCTGCATAAATTAGGAGACATAACATAATTCTGAAGTGGGAAGGTAATAACTGAAAAAGTGTACAGCAAAATTGTGGAACAGACACTATTTCATCTAAAACTTTTAGAATAAACTCACAAAAGAGTCAAAGAATATTTTGCTTGTACGGAACATGGCTACTTCAGTAGGTAAAATCCTGGTTCCACTGCAGTCAGCTTAGGGATTTCCTTCAAGGTTTTTAATTTGTATTAAAAAAAAAATTAAAAAAAATAAAAGAAATTATCTGGGAAAGACATTAAGGGGCCTGGTAACACTGTGTGTGAGAGAGACTTCTCATTCTCCAGCATGATGACTGGGATGTTGACCTAACTTGTAAAGACCTTCCATTTGAATTCCTCTTCTGTCCTAACTTATCCAAAATGAAATGATCTGGAAAATTATACTGAAGAAACAGGGGAATGTGAACCTGGTTGCTTCAGGTCTTCATTTCAGAAAGTTTTGTGTTTTCTCCAAAACAACAAATGTTGACTTGTCAAAAGTTTTCAGAAAACTGAGTTGTCATTTGCCAGTCGACATTAATCTAAATCATTCATCCCAATCCCCTGCAGTATTCAAAGTATGTGCACTGCCAAGGAATATATATTCTATTCTGTTGTGCTCTGCAGTAGACCTAGTTAAAATTTGAAGGAGTTTTAAGCAGTGACATAATCAAAAATTTTAGGAAGCTCATTCTGTGTAGAAATCAATTTCCGAATAGACCTAGCAATATTCATAAAGTTTAGATCTGTGGCAAAAATCAATGTTTAAATGAGAAGCTCAAATTCACTGTGTATTGCTGAGTGAATAAGTAAGGTTTGCTAGAAACTTTCTCAACTAATTGACATATATTCATCAAAATAGTGCATAGTCTGGTAGGCTTTATTTTGTTCTAAATTCTGTAAGAATGAAAGTTACTGCAACCCAGTGTTATCCTTAACAGCATATTATATTTGGGGAAAATTACTTAATAATGCTGGATTGCGTAATGGCCTAACTCGGTGGAAAAAGAATTTTAAAGTGTCTGAAATATTGATGTTCCTCTGCAAAGGAAGTAGTTCATATAACGAAAATTTCAAACCTGTTAAAATGACTCTGAATCACAATTCAGCTTCTGAGAGTGTTTCCCAAACTGGGTTATTTCGATTGCAGTGTAAACCCGGTAGGCACAATAACTGTGGTACTGCAGACCATGGCCCCTTTCAAAGGCCAGTAAGAGGTTACATAAAAGGACGTTTTTTCCTTTGTGTCAGGTAGAATCAAACTCTTCCTTATGGCTAATTTTTTTTTTTTTCCAGAGGGATTTTTCTTTCAAAGGTCTTGTAGGGTAACAACTTAAGATGCTGCTGGGAACTTTATGACGTCTCTGAACTGCAGAACTCCTGTGTGTGCACCTTGCTCTCTTGAAAGGCTGTTGCATTCCTGTTGGGTTCTTAGGTGATAGTGGAAGCAATAAAATAGTTGAGTTTAAACTTAATCAAAACAAAATGGATATGGTATTAACAGGTGTTACATATTTGGGAGAATCATCTGGATTTTTGCAAATTTCTGTTCCGCTAGGAATGTCAGCCTCAACTTTACCACCATCAAAACCAGTAAATATTACATTTAGTTTGTGGGACTTATTGCTGTGCCACACATGAGAGCACACTGCTTTTCCTGTTGTCTCTGAGTATCTTACTAGATGCAGATACTTCTCTGTGTTGTGTATTCTTCACTAGTAACTCTCTCATACTGTAACCCTCAAAAAAAAAGGTAGATAAATGGTAGATAAAGCCTCATTTCATAAGATAATAGCTGATTTCCCGAGGCAAACTCTAGGTTTTCTTTGCAGCTAGGTGATCTCTTATTTGTGGGGCGTCGCTCAGACATGAAATAGTTGTTCCACTCTGCATAATGAGGAACATATCTGTCTGTTGACAGATGGAGAAAACGTATAGAAAGACAGGAAGAGAAGGGTGACCTTAATAAAAGAGCACTCTAAAAGCAAACTGGTTGCTCTATTTCCATCTAGAAACAGCTGATTCAGATGTAGAGATGCCTGTTTACTGGCAAGTCTAATGGTTTTGCTGGCATCTCTGTGGACACAGATGTTTACAGAGCAAGTCAAATGCATTGTCGTATCATTACCAAACTGTGGTCTTGGAGCCAAGACCATGGGACTGCCCCATCCCTCCCTCTGCTCAGAAGTCCAGTGTTTAAAGCCTTCTTTTTTCTCTCCTTTCCATAGTTTTCCTAACGTATTCGGAAGCACTCGAACATGACACTTTCAGTGTCTTGCTAAAGCCGATGTTTAGTACATTTTGAGGGCAGACCTGGAAACATATTTGAATAAGAGGAATGGAAAGTTTAGGAATCCATGTCCTATAAGAATCTTTTATTGCTTTATTGGTTTTTAAAGGAGGACAGAAAAAGGGTAACACATGACTTTTTTATTCAGATACAGTCTTTATGTCATTGTGAGTTGGTGTCACTGAGTGCCTATAGCTGTGGTGCTCTAACTTCTCTTTCAGGGAGACAATTCCATTTTAGTGTCTAATTCTAGTAAATGGTGATGATGAGGTAGGCATTGGAAACTTTGGCCAACAATAATATTGTTTAAATATTTTACTTAAATTTTGGTGAAGCCTTCTGCTGCAGTTTGCTGTATTTTGCTCTGAGGAGCTACAGTTTAGGTGACTATACACTATTTATTTTGGCTTTACCAGATGTAGTGTGAAAGAAGAATTTCCTACCTGTGACAAAAGAGATCTTATTTTTAAGTATGTGAGTAGATAGCTAAAGACTTAATTATAAAATTTTATAAGTATCTCAAATTAATTTGATCCTTAAATAAGATAACAATAGAGAGCTGAATGATGGAAAGCTATCCTTCATAATGTCATATGTTTCTCCTTAAATTAATCAATTTTGTTCACTGTCCACCTTGTATTTGCTTCTACATAAAGTGTCAGGCTAGGCACTAAATCTGCAGTTTTTTCCAAACAGCTTACTTGTTAAAAGGTTGTTCTTGGACAGGAATTTACCAAATAGATGGAAAAAATGTTGGAGGTAATTCACGAACATCATGGAACCACTGAGCTTCTGGATAAAACGTGAACATGCTCATCCTGCTCCTCCCCAGCACTTCTCAGAACTTCTCATTTCTACTCTTTTTCCCCAAATGAGCTGAAACCAAGATGTTTTGGCATAAAAGAATGATTGGAAGTTATTATGTTTTGGAGGCAGGAAACTATGAAAAAACATAGTTTGGTTCAATTTCAACTAAATTGTTTCCGCCCTTCATTTTTCACTTTGGCAGCCAAACCAAACCAAGGAGAAAAAAAAACCACCCAAGCCACAAAACACTACTCTTCAGTGCTATAAGTATATGCATGTGTTTGTAGTTTAAGGCACTTAAATCATAAGTGTCTCAGCATATTTGCACATGATCTGTTGTGTACACAAGCACTGTTTATGTGAAGTTGCTTTGTGTAGGCAGGTGTCTCCTTTTGCACATGGAAGCATTCATCATCTCTGCAGTTGCAATTTAGAAATGACTGAAAATGTGACCTTTGTTGCATTCTTTTGGGGAATTAGAAAAATATGCAGAATTATTATCTTGATGTATAATAGACTGCAGCTTGAATCTTACATTACTTTCATCCACTTTACTAGTATGAACCCTTTGACTTATTTGATTTATGTTGATTTTACAGTGGTGTAAAGGAAGCAAAGACAACTGTTAGGAGGAAAGCATGTCTATCATAGGATTTGTCTGTCATTTTCTTTTTGAAAATGGTAGACATTAAATAGCACTGTAGGCATAGTCATGGCCAACCTGCTCTTCCAACTCACATCCACTTGAAAATCTTTCCTAATTAATGTTACCGTTTCTGTGAGTTAAGGAGAACACTACCTGATGGCCATGGTTGCCCTAGAAGTAGAGCACATCTTTCCATGCCACGACCTTATCACTTTACTCCTTCAACTTGGTAATTTCGTTACAGATTTTGGCATGGAGAGGTCTTGTGTCTTGCTGTATGTTCAAAGGCACTGTGATAGTAATGAACTACAACAGGCAAAAGAAAAAGAAGATTGTCACATTTATTTGCTTTTTCAGTTATCTCATCATCATTTGTAGTAAAGGTCTAAGTGAAGCAAAGGACTCGGCTCTGTGAGATCACCATAAATTGACAAGAAACTTCTAACACACTGTTCCTTTTAGACAAAAGGCAGCTTAGAAAGTTGCTCCTGTTTCAATATGTGACCTCTGATATCTAGTGAACTATGATGGGGATTAAGTGTTCAATCTGAAATTGTAATTGTGTTATAAAATAATCAAGATGTGACAGTTAAAAAAATACTTTAACAGTACAGTAAGTTCACTGGCAATTATGATTGGTACTAATATGATTTACTACACAAGAAGAAGTCTTATAGGGAGAACAAGACCTAAGTACCACTTTTTAGTATAGCTCTGTAACAGCTTCCATTTAGATGACTACTTTCCATGAGACAGACTGAAGGTTGTTAAAATAATTAATTAGCATTTCTGAGAGGCTGGTTTCCTTTCCCAGCTTGATCAGAGGCTCGCCGTTGGGTGTTCAAGGTTTACATCCACAAAGAGTGTCATTTTTGCACATAGTTGGACATCTTTGCTTAGGTGCTGTCCAGAAGAAATTAGACATGTTATCCAAGATAGAACCACTGATGTTGCCCACATCACCTGATTACGGTTCAAACCCTAGGCTTTATTTTTGGTACCTGTTCCGCCCCCAGCTGGCATGCCAAGGTAGCAGAGTGCGTCAGCAGAGCAGTACAGGACTGTGCAGACAAATTCTGCTACCTGGGCAGCACACTGTTTCAAACATCATGGTTGATGACAAAGTCTCATAGAGGAGAACAAAAACGAATGCAGCACTTGGGAGATTAAAGCAGCACATCTAGAATGAAAGAGGCATCCAGTTTCAAACAAAAGTAGCTACGCGTCACACAGTTGTCATCACTAGTCTTCAGTATGACTGCAAAACTTGGACAATTTAAGTTACTGTGTTAAACGTGAATAAATTCCACATGTGCTGTCTTCATGACCTTAGTGGGTAAGTACAGTGGGATCAGTTCCACCACTCTCAAGTCTTTGACTGTTCTCGCATATTCAGCAGTAAAGCAAAACTGTTACAGGTTCAGCTGTGCTGCTCTGGGTATATAATGGGGACATCAGGCTGCTCAAAGCTGTTTTGTTTGTCCAGAGACAGCAAAGCTAACAGCTCAAAGGTGAACCATCACTATTTCATTATATAAGAAGTTGCCCAAGGAGTGTCTTAATATATATATACCATGATATGGGACACTATGCCTGAAATACACCTGCTTGACAAAGAATGTTTTAAGGCTGTTAAACCCCATGAACAAAGTCCTGAAGAACACAGCAGAAAATCCAAAGAGGAAGGCAAGAGTAGTGGTTATAGAAAGATGTCGATGACGTCTGAAATGAGCAGTGTGTTGTCAAAATTGGGTTCCTTTCTCCTGAATGAAGCTGTGGAAGCTGAATGTTTACCTGGTGAGTCTTTGGGTGTCTCCAGCATCAGTGCCATCACAGCTTCAGTCAGATGATCTGCAAGTGCCACAGCCAGCAGGCAACACAGCTGTTACTGCTCATCTGAACTAAGAACATCTATTGAATAGGTCCTCTTTTCTATTGAATGGAAACGTGAATTTACTGGAAGAGGTTATCATTGCATATAATTTCTGTTAAATTAGCTCCGCCTGATTATGAGCCTTATCAGGAACAGAAATAACCAGCAATCCTCCAGCAAATAGTTTAAATGAATTAGCTGAAAAACTGCATTAAACTGTCTTAGCTATCAAATGATGCAATCAAATTAAAAAATGATGTGCCCATAAATGAACTGGGAACAAATGTACAAAGTTGTTATAGCAACTGAAATACTGAAGTTACAATGATGGGTCCTGAATTCTTGCAAATAAAAGTAAATGAATTTCCAAGGTAATTGGAATTTCTTTCAAAAATTATTTATCACAGCATCATCTTTCATAGTTTCAACAGAAATTATTTGATGGCTTTCTAATGAAATATAATTAATCAAGAGGAAGGTTTTAGTAGCTGATGAATTACTATCATCTTGGTATTTAAATTCTAATAATCAGTTACACTTGCTGCACCATTCCAGCTTTTTCAATTCATACGATTTTATTGGACATATATCTTTTGCACCTGAGCAATCGGATTGTTATTTCTGTTATGTATTGCTTTATAGTAGCTAATATTTTTGTCTAATTCATTGAATCCTACTTAATACATTACTTTCTTTCTTACTTTGGAAAAATACTTCTTTTTATTCTAGTGATATTTGGCAATACACTTAAATGGGCTCTTTTGATGTGTCTGCAAAACCCTGTCCTCAATAGGGTAACAGGTGTCTCTGCAGCAACAGCATTAATTATCCTTAAGCCTTTTTTTGAAGAGTTTGCTAAGGTGGGTGTGGGGGACTACGGGGGGTCCGTGGGTTCCCTGACGGAGGGCATGGGAACAGAAATTAGCCTTGAAGATATGAAGGCCTACCCATGAGAAAGATGGGAGTAAAGGACTATCCAGAGATGTTAAGGATGTACCCATGAGAGAGAAGAGAGTAGAAGAGTAACATCGATGATAGCAAAATTAGCCAATGAGATGTTACTGCTGTAACTTGTAACCAGTAGTGAAGAGACACATGAATTGGTAAAACTGTATAAAAATGCACTTGTGGCAATAAATGGCGTCTACTACTTTCATCCTGGAAGAACTTGGTCTATGTCGTTTTTCCGTCTCAACCACAACAGGTGGGTACATGTTGGGTGCTGGATTCCTTAGGAAATTTGCTCTAGAAATTACAAAGCTCTATGGCTGCATTTGTCGTGGGGTTTGTGGCTATGCTGGGACACTTCCTCGAATCTCAGAATTTTTGCTTAAGCCAAAGAATGGTGAAATCAGTGTTGCAGTTACTGTGCTCTGTCGGAACATGGTTTTCAGTCTGGAGAATTAGAACAGACATAATGGAAATGAGTCATTTTTTGCAAGAGGCTGGACCAACAGACAGAAAAGTTAGTACAGTATTTTTCTAAAAATCCACAGGGGGAGAGGCTTATAGTTCACCCATTGAAGCAGTGCCCTAACACAGAATCACACAATTGTTGGTATTGGAAGTGGTGTCTGGAGATAATCTCTCCAACCCACCTGATAAAGCAGATTGACCTAGAGTACATTGCACAGGATCACGTCCAGGTGAGTTTCGAATGTCTCCAGAGAAGGAGACTCTACAACCTCTCTGGGCAGCCTCTTCTGGTGCTCTGGCACCCTCAAAGTAAAGAAGTTTTTCCTCATAGTCAGATGGAACCTCCTGTGCTTCAATCTGTGCCCATTGTCCCTCATCCTATTGTTGGGCACCACTGAAAGGAGTCTGGTCCCATCCTCTTAACATCCACCCTTGAGATATCTATAAACACTGAGGAGATTCCCCTCACAGCTTCTCTTCTCCAGGCTGAACAGACCCAGCTCTCAGTCTCTCCGCATATGAGAGATGCTTCAGACCCCTGATCATCTTTGTAGCTCTGCACTAGACTCTCTCCAGTAATTCCTTGTCCTTCCTTAACTGGGGGCCCAGAACTGGACATGGTATTCCAGATGCGGCCTCACCAGTGCTGAGGAGGAGAGAATTATGCAACTGTATCTTTTAAGTTTATTGATCATTTTCCTTCCTCTCTTTTTGCCTGCTTTCCAGGTCCCTTTGAAGACAACTCTTCAATCTATAAAAAGACTGAAGACATTTTGTTGTACTTCTCAGGTTTATCTTTACCAGAGAAAAACCCAATTCTTTCAATCTTACTTCATTGGTTACATTTTCTGAGCAGCCTGTGAGTCATCCTTGCCCCTCTTCCTTTCTAGTGGGTGTGTAAATGTGCGTATAGCATCCAAAATTAGACACCATAGGCTTCCAGAGGCTCCACCAGTGCCAAGTTTCTCAAAACAATTACCTCTGTGGCTTCTGTTTTCCAGTTCAGAAAACAACCTAGAATTAGTCTTTCTTCTTTTACAACAATGTTGCATTCGTATTTTAATTACCCAGAATTCCCCAAGCCTTTTCTTCAATATTTGAAAGTTATTCACCATTTTGGTGTGGCACCTTTGTTGTGTGTTCTTGTTTTCTGGTTTCCCCTGCTGCCTTCTTTTACCCAGGAGTACTTTTGGCAATTGGTTTTGGAGTATTTAATCATGTTGATTTCTGACCATTGTTTCCATGAATCAGTGTCTGCTCCCTTCCTTCTGTGTTCTCTGCAGAATTTTGTGTGTGGTTTTTTTTTTTTTTGAGCACATCAGTGTTAATGAAATTATTGACTGTGGACCCATCATATCTTTGTGATATGTATCTTGAAATATTTTCCTGTTTGATAACTACTTTTTGAAAATGGATTCTTATAATTGGAAATGTACTCCCATTCTTCGTTACAATGATTGTATCAGCACTGCTGTTTTCCTTTTTAACTTGAGACAGCATCAGCTGGAATTGTGTAGCAGTTTCAACAAAGGTCAAAATATGCTACATTTTCTCCCTTCCTTTATCCACTAAGCCAGTTACCCCTTAAAAGAAGTAAATTACATTAGTTTGACATGATTTGGTTTTGACAAATCCATGGTGGCTGTTAGTTATCATTTTAATTATCTCCAAAGTGCTTAAAAGTGGATAGCTTAAAAATTTGTTTGATATCTTTGTGGATATCAAAATTAATTCTGTAATTCCCTGGGTCCTGTTTTGTTGGCTTATATATATATGGTTATATATATACACATATATATATGTGTGTGTATTTAAATATAGGTGAAATATTTCCCTTTCTGTAGTCATCTGGAATCAGCATCATCTTCTGTGAGGTCTCAAAGATGATTATTGAGTTAAGAGATCTTGTTTTATACTTTCAGGAGAATTTCATTATTCTGTTCTGCATTGAACTCAAACCACCATGTCCTTTCTTCTTTCCTGACTAATCTGCCTGAGACAGCTAACACGAGTGAGGAAAATTTCATTTGTTCCATAGAAAATACTTTCCTTGAGTCAGGAGTGAAGCTTTGACAGGACTTGGCTCCTTGCACTTGGACATATTTGTTGATAAATGGTTAATAAAAGAAACGTAACCAAATTTTACACGTTTGTGGTGTCTGTAGAAGCATTCGCTGAGGTAGGTAGCTGCATAAGCACATGGTCAAGTCTGCCTTATGTTAATATGGAGAAAAAATATATATATTAAAAAAAAAAAAGGTACAAGTATTTAGCATGCAAAAGACACTTCATACCTGTCAGCAAAGCCAGTCATATTGAAGCACACATTGTGGAAAAAGCATGAGACCACCTAAGTAGTCACTTTATTGCATATGTAACTACAAGTGAATAAAGCTTATATGGTGACAGCAACTCTCAGGATCCAGATGAACCAGAAAAAGGAACCAAACCTATAGGTCTCAGTGGGAAAAGTGGGACCACACACCTACATGCACATACAGCTAGTGGACCGAGACACATGTTTTAGTTTTTGTGTATTGTTGTTGAGCCATGAGTAGATATAAAACCAAGGAAAATAGATGATCCAAGTCCTCTAATCTCAGAGCTTTACACGAGTAAGACGTGTAAATTAAAGGTGCATGTTTCTGTTTAATTAAGTGCACTTCTGATGGTGAAGACTCCTTAAGCATGGATTGTTCAGTCATTATAATGTGAGTGAGATGGCCCATAATATACAGACATCTCTGTGCTATGGCTGAGAAGAAAAGACACCAGAAAAGAAAGGGAGAAATCACTGCACATCTTTAGTCTTTGCGACTAATTTTCAGCCTCTTTGGTAGACTTCAGAGCTCTACATCCATCTGCCAGGGAAGATGATTAGTGTGATGATGTTGCCTCTGTGCTGCAGAGAATCCAGCATTTCCTCGCTTCTGGTCTACCCCAGTTCCACTTTGAACCTGGTATTTGGGACAAGAGGAATGACTGTGCACAGCAGGGTGCTTTTAGCAAAACTGTACCATTCCTGCTCTGTCTGGATTTGGACAAAAGTGAAGGGAAAACAAAAGGAATGAATTAGTTTGGAGAATGCTGCTTAAGCTTGGAATATGAACTCTGTGCAGTATGAACTGCACAGAAACTATTGGCTTCAGAATCAACCTTCAGTTCTTTGGCAAGTGAGCCACGTAAGCCTGATACAAACCACAAACACATTTGACTTTTGCCTAAATAAAGTCTTTATTTTTTTCTGATTTGTTGCTGGATGTCATACTTACCCATTTTGTTTTGGAAATAAATATTCTGACTTTGAAAATGTTGGCTGCTTTGAAAGTGCAGCTTGGTTTTGAAAGCAATGAGATTTCTTTTTTCTTTTTTTCCAAAAAGAAATACACAGTTTGTGGCTGGTTTTTGTTTTACATTGGACCATCTGAAATGGAGACTCGCATTTCTTCAGCCCAATGTGTAGATGAAGTGTATTCCTTAGAAATGAATACAATTTCATGATACTGCTGTGAGTTTAAACAGTAGCAAATTGCTGTCTGAAATCTGTAGAACTTTGAAAATCAAACCAACCAACAAAAGAAGTGAGGAAGTTGCACCACAATCATAAGCAATGAGTGAAAGAGATGGAAATTAAGTCCGATGATGTTGGGTTGGCTCCCTGATTTGAGCTCACTGTCAAAATCTGGGAGCTCTGTATGCGTCAAAAAACAAGATAATAGACAAAAATATTGGGTTCCAAATTAGAAAAAGTAGTATATTTCCAATTAAATTTCTGGATAGTTTTCTGGGGAAAAAATTTCTAATCTGTGAGCTGTATTTTTAAATTGTAAAGTTTCACAGACAATTCACAAAAGTTTTCTAATTAGATATGTTTTATGTGAAGAGAAATTAAAGTGGAAGAAAAATTAACCAGGGACCTTTTAGTAGGGAACCATGGCCGAAGAAAAAAATAGAACTGAAAACTAGAATGTCAGATGTATGTTATTTCTTTCCAGTAAGATTTTACTTTTGATCTTTTTGTTCAGAGTCTTTGGACATATTAGCTACCGTTCGGACTGGGAACTGGTGAAGGTGGACTTCAGACCATCCTTCCCGAGGGAATGCACTGATGATGACTATGAATCTTGGGACCTCAAAAATCTACAGGTATTCATGGTCTTATGTTACCTGCTGCAACTTTTCTATAGCTTTCAGATTCACATAAAACTGTGTGCTAGGAAAATGTTTTCAAATAGAATTTGAATGCTACATCTCCAACTTTGATCTTATGTTGGTATTTGCTGATATTACAGTAGTTTAAAATGAAGGAGGATTTTGTGTCCCTGTGGTTGTGTGATCCATGCTCTTGGAAAAGCAGAAGTATATCTGGTGGTCTGCCGTAATAATAGGTGGTCCTCCTGTCTTATGAAGCATATACCGTAATCGACAATGTGTAATATTGATTGAAACCATTTCAACATGCAGTCGTATGTTCTGCCAACTTCCTGACCACATACTCATATATAAATTGCCCTAAGTAAGGCCCATCCCAGAAGTAATTTAGCATCTCAGTGGACTGATCATGTAATGGAGTCCAGTTGTTTTGGGCAATACCATTTTTGCAGTAATGCATTAAGGCTGTGCTGATCCTGGTGCTCTGGCCAAATCCAATTTTGGGAAGCTACATTCTCTATACAATGTATTGATTAAAGAGACCAATGTGAGTGGAATGTTTTACATTATATGTAATGTGTCATATTTATTCACAATCATTCTGATTATTATGATTGTGCTTCTTCCGCTACATTTGTTCTCTTGCTCTCTGCAGAGCTGTTTGGTTTTGGGTTTTTTTTGTGTACTGTTCCGTGTTATTCCAGCTTTCCAGCTCTTGTTTGCTGGTTCTCAAACCTAATTTTACCACTTCTTGCTTGGGAATGCAGTGTTCAGATAGGCTTCATTCTACCTGTGTCCACGTGGTTGGTCATTTGTGTTGAATGCTGACATGAGGCATAGTGATTTAGACAGAACTTCAGCCATCTGCATCAACACTGAATTCTTAAATGGTCAATTATAGGGTTGTGTCTAGATTGTGCACACATGATGTGGGTTAAATTCCACTTGAAATGTTCATATACATTTTTGGGTTTGCACCCTGAGATATAGTGTACGTTACAACTCCATAACAGCCCGTTATTGGATGGCGGTGACTATGTGAGCTTAGTAAACCCGAACATTTGAATATGAAAGAGTTGATACAACTTTATAGTCTTGGCAGCAAGACCAGCCTTTCTCATGACAACATGAGGCCACGTCTGTGTAGTGTAGGTTACAGTGTGCAATAGATCTGGTGCTTTGATTTTCAGGGTGATCGTTGCATCATGGGCCAGCAGAGGAGCTTTCGGAAGAGGAAGATTTCATCATGGTGCATTAAAGGGAGAAGTTTCACATCAGCTCTCACATCCAAAGTTTGTGAATGTGTGAACTCTGATTTCTTATGGTGAGTCTGTCTGTGGAGCTTTTGAGGTATTTCTAGCGAAGGGTTTCAGCTCCTCCTTTTGCCTGTCTCCCACATAGCCATGTGTAAACGAAGAGGCAACAGGTAACTGGAATAAGAGGTTGTTTTTGTATTTGACTTTGTTTAAAAACATTATTGTGTTTTAAGTGTTTGTTCCACCTGACTGAACAAATCCTGATGTTTTTCCCTATTGATCAAGACTTGAAAAATGACCATTGGATTGATTTATAAGGCAAGCAAACTCTTTCTATTTGTGAATGAAGATAAAAGAAGACAAACAAAAACCAAACCAAAAAACCAAACACGCACACGCACACAAAAAAAAATAAAAGAAGAAACATGTTGGTCTGAGTAGCAAAGGAAACCTTTTAAAAATCTATGCTCCTAAGAGAGTTAATTTTGCAAAACTGTCAAAGTAATTACAACTAATTTTTCCCTCAGGTGTACACAACTCCCATTGAAATTAGAACAGGACTGGCTTAATGAACTTGTATGTTCAGCTGCTAGAATGATAATAAAAAAATCGTCTTACTCTAGAAAAACTAGCCTCATCCACCACAAATTATATTGCTGAATGAAGCAGGAATAGTAACACCCTTGGTGTTGATGTCTTTCAGTGATTATGGGTTTGAGCGCTCTGCACCTCTGAAGTCAGAATCTAGCAAATGCTTTGCTGACTTTTGGTTCAACCCAGAAGCACCTCCAGAAGACTGTGTGCTGGGGCAGGCGTACACCAGCAGCACTGGGTAAGCTGATCTTGTGTTTAACTGGTTTGCAGTGACTTAGAGAGCAGGGGAGAACAGCCCAACCAAGGGCAACAAAAGTGGTTTTAAGGAAGTGTAAATAAGGCAAACTGTAAAAAAAATGGAGCATGTGCAAAAGCTTCCTACAGAGTAATGAAAGAGAAGTGTTGCTTCACATGTTTGCAGCAGTTCAAAATCTAACCCATTTGAGAAGAGGGGGAGCTGTCTTGTACCCAGTATTTTTATTGTTTTATAAATGCATTTTGTAAACATTGTGACACTTCCAATAGGAATGTCCTTTCAAAAGCTTTCTTCTTTTTTTTTTAGCCCATTCGTGAGTTCAGACCAATTTTCAGTTTTAATCCAATGCATTACTCTGAGAAGTCAGTAACATCTCACAGAACTTCCCAGTCTCTCACTTCTATGGGGGTAAGGAGTTCTGTGAAGAATAGATTCTTTTTCCTGACCAGATGGGACACTCAGAATCAAAGGAAAGCTTTACTAACTGTAAACAATACCACATAGAATATACACTACAATGTAGTCTGACGTCTGTGCTGAAAATAACTTGCAGCTGGCATCTATTCTGGCTTATCATAACATCATCTCTGTCGGTTGTAGAGATGAGAACCAAATGATGAAATGTCAAATCTAGCAATAGAATAGCAGTCTCTATGTATATTTGCCTTACCAAGGAAAATGATGCCTTTTGGGTTGTGGCTGACAGCTGTGATATACAGAATAGGAATTCAAAAGGGTGAAATCCGACTCCAGTTTTAAAGGATGTTTAAAAATAACATACCTGAGTGAAACTGATCCATAAACAATTACTGTACACATCCAAGTATTTAATTATTCTTTAAAAGTGTTAGGCTTGTCACTCTTTGTACTGTTATGTTAAATAAATGCTTTAAGTGTTTTAAGAAGGGCATAACTTTGAGACCAGCTGATAAGCAATTGGTTCTGGGTTAATGCAGAAGCTGCTTGATTTATTTTCTTCCTGATCTTTGTGTTTTGAACCAAGACATGTAGATCGTTGAAGACCATTTAATGCTAGGAAAGGGTATGGCAGAGAGTTCAGCAGACTGTCTAGCTCCTGGAGGGCTGGTCAGGCATGTTTCTAAATTTAAAAAGGCAGACTCTTCCAATGCATACGAGTGAAATCTTCATCATGCTCCAAACCGTCTTTCTTCAACAGATTTTACTCAGTAAAAGCAATGTCTCTCATCAAAGTATTTGCATCATGAGTAGGTTTTGATCAGCTATCTTGTCTGTTTGTGAACCCAAGGAATATTCATCAGTGACCATCAAACTCACATTCAGTGTCTCTGATGGCATTCTGCTCTCCTCTGATTCATTGTGCTTGCTGCTTACTGGTTTTTGCAGGTACAGGAAAGTTGTTTCTAATGTGTGTGAAGGTGGCGTAGACCTGCAGCAGAACTTAGCACAGCATATGTGCCCATTGACTGCTCCCAAGGGGCTTCAGATCAGCATCAGAGAAGAAAGCCTGGCTGTTAAGCCTGGAGAAGACATCACTTTCATCGTCAGACAGGAGCAGGTAGTAATGAACATTTGCTTTATGAAAGTTTCCTCACTCTTTTTATGGTTCCTTTCTCTCCTACCAGTTTTGCTGCTGAATGGGATTAAGTTGTGCCTGAAACAAAGACAAATGTCTCTCCAAATATTGAAACTTTTGTTTTGAAATGAATCAGATAATCCGGTAAGCTCAGTGAACCACCAAGTTATTTCCATGAAACAGGATTTGTCTCCTTAGCAGTGTGGTCAGTTGTGATACCTTAAAAGTATCAACTTTTTTGAAAATCAAAGGAACTAAATTACCAAAGTCTCTTTGGACTGAACATTTCAGCAGCTGTATCAGAGAAGAAAAGAAATGCAGAGAACATTTCATCTTCTGTTCTAAGTGTTTTTGAGAATTTGCCTTCCAGAAAGGAATTGAGAAAAGCTTTAGAGAAATCGGTGAATAGCACAGCATAGGAACATTTATTGTGTATTATTTGTGTTGCCAAACATATGTTTTTTTTCTGTTTCTTGAGAGAGACAATGTCTTAAGGACCTGATCAAAGACAGCAAGTTTGCCATGGATATGTTTCCTTATGCTTTCTGGTATTAGGCTCTAACTGTTGTGCTCAGGTTACAGGAGTATTGTACTTCCTGGCTAACCCCACTGATTTGCAAGGAATTGAACAAAGTTCACACATTTTGGCAAACCTGTGCGATATAAATCGGGCACTTGGGATTTATTTCTGTAATGGAATCAAGAAGGTTACGTGCAGAACACCAGGCTGCTTAATGCTTCACAGGCTCTGCGTCCCAATGCTTGTAGTGCCTCAACAGTTGTGTGGCAAGTTATGCTGCCTTCTCTTTTTGTAATTTGTTTGGAAATGTTTATTGTAAGAATAGAACATTTGGTTGCAATTTGGACTCTAATGACTTTGATAGGCAGCTTGACTTTTTGTCCTACTACATAGATTCTGAACCTTTCATGAATCGCTGTGGCAATACGTAAAAGCTTTAAAACTATTCAAAAATCTTCGGAAGTCAGGGATCTTGACAGGAATCCTGTGCAGTGTGTTCTGATAAAGTCTTCGCTCCATACATTGAACTGGAAGGCAGATTTAGAAGAAATGTAGCAGTTTGCTGCCCCCTATGGCTGAGAATAATGTTTATACTCAAATGCCCTGTGCATTGCTTAGAATTTAATCTATACAAAAAAGTTGAATGAGAATTCTTAACAATACCTGAGTTTAAGAACCAGCCCTATAGGATAAACCAAAACATACCGCTTTCTCTGATGAACAAAATTAATTTGCTAGTTGATATGAATGCACATGCATTCATACAAACTATAATACTAGGTGCAGGAATGCCAGATATCTGGGAGTAAAGAAAGCAGGCTTTGGGTATGTTTGGGCAGTTTCTAAGTGACCTTAGAAATAATAATACAAATAATCTATAACTATAGTGATTTTTTCCCAAATTCTGTTGGCTGAATGTATGAATAAATAATATCATAACAATTATCTATTTTGCGTGGAAGTGGAAGCGCTGATTCATTTTAAATTTAGCTGCCTTTTCCCTGTGTGACTCTTTTGTCATCTGTCCACTCCTCTCTGTCTTTCCTGGCCAGGAAAAGAGAAGTGCCTTGATGCTTTTTAGATGGCACTCTCATCTTTACACTAGGGAACAACATTAAGAGAAGCTTGCATCTACTGGCTTTCAACACTGATTTCTGTCTCACCTGGAAAAAATACACATTTACTTGTTACCATAAAAAAGAGCAAACACAAACTGTTTGCAATCTAATATCATCTGAAGAGATTCCACTTACTGGCACATTGTTGGCATGAAGACATCTCTTCTGCTTTAAACTTAAATAACATATTATCTCCTCTGCTAAACTCTACCCATCTGTTGACAAAAGAAAGATGTTATTTGAAAAAAAATATTCACAGTGGAGAAGCTTTCAAGGTCCTTTATGTGTGTTGAAATATGTTGTTTAGGTATTTGATAACCTTACAGGTTCTTTATTACAGATATTCTGTTACATTATTAGCAATGCTCTTTCATCTGATAAAACATAGAAGAAAATCAACCAAACTGCAAAATAATAGAAGGAGGAAATATAATATGTTTTCCTTCCCTTTGTAGTGCCAGGGTATGTGAGTTCTAGCCTTTCTTGTCTCCTTTGATTTTACATTAGTGCTGCTTTTTAGGATTCGATTTTGATATGAGTGGCTTATGGAGAAGTGATTTTTGAACACTTTGATGGGTGTCAATCCTCCTCTGCTCTGATGACCATTCAGGTTGCCTGACTAGCATATGGAAGTATATGTTCCTTTCCTAGAGACAATGAAGATCTTTAAAGCAACACTATGTTTTCACAGTATGGAGGATTTTCTGTCCAGCCTGGCCCTGCACCCTGTTTTAATTGCACTGTGATGGCCGTACACTGTTGGCAAGTGAGCAGGAACATGTTGCTGAGGACTGAGGGGGCAGGGGAAGCTCGCTAAAGCAGTGCTGCCAGTAGCATTGAGAAGGTGTTGCTACTCACAGCTAAAATGAGTTTTCCTTTGACTCCATCCACATCACCAGTCCACGTAGCAGAGGCCTGACTTCTCTCCTGACCAGCCACACTGGGACAACATGAGTGATGGACATATGTTTGTCCTCTGACAGTAGCATCAGTCTTGTAGTATTTTATGCCTGAGTTTAGGAAAGCAGCATCATTTAAAGGAGCGCTTAGCAGAACTGCAATGAATTATAAATTATGGGAGATGTTTAACATGACAGAATTATTTGGCAGTACTTTCAAACCCTTGCCCAAACTCAGCTCAATAATCTGCTTCATTAAGCATACATCTAATTTTGCAGTAGACTATGTTAGTTCTAGACATTTTGGTAGCTCTGTATAATGCAGTAGAACTTTCTGCAAATATCCCAGCTTGGATCTTGAAGGGTATATAGCTGATTCCACGGAAAGTGCTGTGTAGATGGTCTAGACTAATTAATTTTACTTTATAATTCAATAGCCTAGAATTTCCCTGGATGAGTGGTAATTCACTAAAATAACAATATTCAGTTGCTTGTAATCATATGAGCATCACTCCAAAACTTAGGGCTGCCCTGCCTGTTAATGTTCAGCTGCATTAAAACCAGAGTGACGGTTTCTATGTCATACAACTTGGCTAGTGGTCTGAGGTGTCTGATCTTAAGGCAGCACATTACTGTGGAAAGTTAATCTTATGCCTAATAATGCACACAGCATCTGTTGCACTAAAATCTTTGCCATGAGTGTAGTGGCTTTACTGCAACTATTGCAATTGAGTCAAACTATCTGGTTGCGCCTGAAATAGTGGTGTAATTCAGGAAGTGGTTATAGTCATATGTCCTGTCTGTTTTGGTTCTGGCCATTTAAAATTTTTTTGATATATTTTCCTTTTAGGGTGATATATTGAATACCAAATACCAGGTAGATCTTGGAGATGGCTTTAAGGCAATATATGTGAACCTTACGATGACTGGAGAACCCATCCGTCACCGCTATGAGAATCCTGGGATTTACCGTGTCTCGGTGAAGGCGGAGAATGTTGCTGGGCACGATGAGGCTGTGGTGTTCATCCAAGTCAACTGTAAATCAGCTCCCTGGTTTTCTTATTCTTTCTTATGCATAAAAACCTCGTGACAACTATGAAGTAGTAAAGAAAATTATGAATCACAATTAGGAGAAATACATATTTTTTCAATAACCTCACACAATCTTTCAGTGCTGTATGTTGTTAATGCAGAGTCTTGTAAACCTCATGTATTAGGGGGTCAAAGTTAGTTTTGTTTGGATTTGGGAGAAGGATGCTCTATTAATCTTTAAAATAGCAGCATGCCTTAGTTCAAATCTCAGGTTTGATCCATCTATCTGAATCTAGACCCCACTGGCAGTCTTAGCAGCTAAAATTTAACTCTTCAGACTTTCTCGTCTTAGGAGCTTCTAGGTGATGTGTGAAGTAAGCAAACAGATGTGTTGAGAAATGTATGAGCTCTTGCATGATTTTAACAAAGAAAGAAAATCTCAGTCTTTCTAAATGTCAGACTACTTATTAAAGTACTAGAATATAGATTTCAGGTAGGTAATTCTCACAAAGTTTTTAAGTGGTACTGAGTTATAACCTCATGTTGGCAGGCAGTATTAGTTGACTTAGACTTCTCTCCCTCTCTTTAATTAAGACTTTAAAAAGCCCATCAAATAATCTTAAAATAAAAGAATAGCACAGCACAGGGAGTATCATGCACCATTGCAAGCTTAATGTACCTCAGTCATCTCATAATTGAACTGAAGAAGAAAACTCGTAACTGGAACTGAATTTTCCTCTTCCTTTGAGATTCAAGACAGCTATTGCTTTGCCTGTTTTCAGATGTGTCAAAAATTTAGAAAAAAGAAACATCAAAAGAAAAGATACTCATCTTGCATTCTCCATGTGTCTGTTTCCCTCTATTGTGAGTGGTGGTGTCTTCCACCTTAATCCCAAAGCAGTGGAAATTGCTGGAGCCACATACAAGGCTGTGCACAGATCTGTGTGCTTTATGTCAGTCTGTGTGGTGACTGTGGATGTTTCTGCATTTTGCTAGTCAGAGTCCTGGAGTCCAGCGTTTCCAGTTCTGCTTTGATTAGCAGATGGACACCAGCCCACTAATTGCCAGTCTTCTATTAAAAGCAAGTGGAAAGGATCAGAATCAAATTCTCTGCCTCAGTTTCATCATCTGTTTCTTCATTGCATTTGTTTTTTAAGTCATTTGACAACTCCAAAGAGCCCAGATATATTACTTAGGGCTTCGCTGTTACTTTTTAGGAGCTTCTAGGTGCTGAGAAGTCGATTAAATACAGGAACACTAATTCTGTACAAGCAACAAACAGCAAAAACTCTGTGTAACACCCTCCATCCAACTTCTTTCCGTTCAGAGAATGATGAGCAGTAGCAAGCCCTGACAGAAAGCAGAATGACTGTTTCCTCCAAATGTGCTGCTGGCGTAGCCTATGTCAAGACAAACAGTAAAAATAAAATGCGTCCGTTGTGTTTAATACAGTGGATTTACAAATGGAAGAAGCTGGATGTGTTTTTCACTAATAAAATGACTGGTGCATTAAAAGGACTCTGGTGCCAAGGAACAGAGGCAGCAGGGTGCTGGAAGCAGATGTGATCCGTTCCTCAGCTTATCTGTGGATGCTGCACGTGGTCTAGAAGGCTCACAGAAGCATGTTACCCAGCCTGCTTGAATAAGTGCTTTCTATATGATTTACTCTCTTTCATTTTTTAAGTAAATTACAAGATTTGAGGAAATTAGCTGGCACTATTTCAACTGCTATTTCTGTCTTCTAGAGAAACAGTAATAGCCGTTCAGGGACATTTTTCACTGTGGAATACCATGAAAGCAGGAATGTCTATAGAGTACTGCTTTCACTCTGTCTCCAGCTTATGTATTCCCAGGGAATCTTCAGAGACAAATGATAAAGGGAGTATTTTTTTTTTAACTCCTGCTAAGTTCTGTTGCTATGGGATGCCTTGTAATGCAGGACAATTATATGAACTTTGGCCTGCCATCCAGATTATACTTTCTGAGCCAGATCATACAATCTACAACTTGTTAATAAACTGTAAGAGAATTCAGAGTGAGTCTGATAGTGTAAACATGAGTAGGTAAACCAGAATAAAGGGAACAGAAGAACTAGACATACATTTTCTTTTTTATGAAACCATAATCTCAGTAGTGTTGAACAATCAGGGAGCTTTGAAAACTGTACTGAAATTGTAGCTTCGTTAAACAGAAAATAAGTCAGCTTCATTCCTGATTGCATACACTTAAAGGTTCTATGAAGCTTGTTCAAATGCATTATGGAATTGTGTGACTGAGACAAGCAGAAGGACTCACTATAGAAACTACAGTCATCATTCAAGTACCAAACAACTTCCCCTCTAAAAATTTTGGAAAAGAAAGTAACCTGCTTCAGGACCAAAACAATATCTCTCAGAATGATCAGTTTCCTCCCGGAAAATGTAAATTTATGGCAAAATCAAAACATCTGGATGCAGATCCCTCCAGACTTCTTTAGTTTGCCTCATTGGAAGGAAAATCTGTTTCTAGGAGGAACAGATCTGATGGGATTCCTGCAATTTCTGAATTATCCTCAAGGCACTAGCAAAAGGAGAAGTGTTTTAATGCCATTTCAGTAAAGAAGCTATTGAAGAAACCATTTGTTTAAGCACTCAATTTGTCTTGAATTCATCTAAGTGGTTAAAGAGTCATCAGATGAAACACAGACTGGAAGCAGAGCCTTATATTTGGATGAAGCAGCACGCAGGCTGCTTGAAGCGAGGAGGAAAAGAAGGAGGGTGTGCACAGCTGGGATGACTTGCTGTCAGAGAAATTCAGTCAGTTTAGTTAAAGTGAATTAGAAGTGAACAGGCAATGAATCAGTTAATTAAAGAGAATAAGAGAAAGGCTTTGGACTGCTGTTAATTACCTTTAAGTTTGAACTGAGAGAAAAGACCTTTGACTGAATTAAAAAATATGTAGAGTAAAACACAAATGGATGGGTTACTATTAATTCTGTGTAATCCATGCATGTTGGACCATACTAGGTTTTGGTATCCTGAATAGATGTTGCAGCTGAAGTTAAGAAATTCTAGTTATCACGTTATACTATTATAAAGGTTTTATCTTCAGATATTCTGAAAAAGATCTACTTGAAATCTCTGCGGGAAAGGTTTGCTTTCAATAAAGTTATTGTACTATGAAGCAAAAAGCAACATTCAGAAGCAGATAAAACCATTGTAATGATGCGTTTCTTTTATACAAATAATCATGTTTACAGTCTTGATAGGCAAAAGTTCAGAAAGTAACAAACTTATTCTAAATGCGTATTTTGGAGTACAGGGGGTATCTGAGTTGGAAATAAATGCTCCCCTGATACACACATCTATTTTAAAACTTGCAATAATGAGAGCTTATGTGTGGTGTGATCCTAACAGCTGATATTTTATAATGAAAATGGGTAGTCAGCAACATTCATTTTCAGTTTTCTGCTTTTTCCCTTAGCAGTTTGAGAGTCGTTAAGAGTTCTATTCATTTGATCTTTTATTACTTTAAAAAAAAAATAAATAAAAAGCTGAGATGCCTTTTCTACTTTTCAATTGGAATAGTTACTTGTGGTTTCTAGAACTGGACATGCAACTGAAAAATAGTACATCAGAGAGGTGCATTTTGGTGATCTGTCACATTTTGCTGCAATTTTGTCATTTTTTTTTAAAGGTGCTTTGTTTGTTTGTGTTTGTGGGTTGTTTATGTTTTTTAATTTATTTATTTTTAATTAGATCCTTCCAATTATGCCCATAGCTTTCAACACAAATATAAAGCAGGAGGAGGGTGGGAAATAGATTCAGGACCTTATGGTGTGCAGGTGAGAGGCTTTTGGGGAAAGAAGCATTAATAAATTGATGTAATTCTTGTTCAATTATATTTTGGGAACTTTGTTCAGCTCCACTGCAGGCTTTAAATTTAGAAGTGGTTCCAGTCATTGGGAGAAACCAGGAGGTGAACCTGACAGCCATCATACTGCCCAAGAACCCTAATTTGACAGTGTTCTACTGGTGGATAGGAAACAATCTTCAGGTACATAACTAGTTTGGACTGAGATTATTTTCAAATAATAAAGGTTGAGTGTCACCTTCTACTTTAATAGAAATACTGCCATGTTGCATGACTCCTTTTAGACCATCTTTCATTCCAGATAGCCGGTTATATCTGATGGCAAGCAGTGTCTAAGTTCTCTTGTTTTATCACATACATTTAAGGTCTTGATTTCCCTTTATTACTACTTATGTGGAAATGGAAATTTGTCTTCTAGAATTGGTTTGAATTTCTAACCTATTTTATTTTGGGGGGGAACAACAATTTATTCTGTTTCATTACCTGTGGAAAAAAACTTGTGGACAGGAATGCATTTGGAATCATAGCATTGGTGAATGATGAAACTTGGATTTATGCACTTCCATATTGATAATGTGAGTACTGTAAATTTAAGTGCTGTACAGAAATATACATATATATATTTGTTGTATAGATAAGTATTTTCTGTGAGTCTAAAATCAAGTGGCATACCAAAAATAACTGGGATATCTAAAAGGATATCAAAACAGTGAAAGCACTCAAACAATCTAGTGATATCCATATGGGAAGAGAAAGTCTAGATAAACGTATCCTGGAGCAATAAATATCCAAGTACTTCTATTGGGAATATTTATTTTCTAGCTGGCTTAATTTCTTTTAAGGTAATTCTTTCAATAATAGATAAGTAAAGTATTTTCTTTATGAGGGAGGCTAAGTATGACAGAGGAATGCTTCAGATAAGCACAATGAACTTTCTTCTTGTAAATGTGCTGTCTACCATAATCTCAGCCTGTATCTTTTCATTATTATTGACTTTGCCATTGCTAGAACAGGCACTGCAGATCGATGTCATCTTGTGAAGGGTTTTGTAATTCATACAGATGTGGTCAGGGAACAGAGTATCTCAGTTCTGCCTTGGAGGTTACGGTGAGCTGGTGTGCTTCCATGCGTCATGCTCTTAAGTTGGCACAATTAATCCTTTTGACCTTGACTGTACCCCACATTTTTTGAGGCAAATGGCTTGATATATGTGTTCATGTAGAGATTTGTGAGCCTGACTCAAAATCAGTTCATTTCAATGGGATCTAAATGAAAACCTAATACTCTAGCAATTATTCTACAAGAAATGTTAGCCCTATATGGCAGCTATACTGTTTGTAAACATTCAGTTTAGGGAAAGAAACATACTGGATAGAAAATTGTAATGGAACAATTTTAGAAAATGCTGACTAATTGAATAATTGACGTGAAACATTTTTGTTAATAGATCTAGTGACTGTCTCTTCAGACACTGTTCTTGTGGTTGTTGCTGAAATTCTGTTTTCAACTTGCCTTTGTTTTTTAAAGCCACTCCTTACATTGGACAATTTTCTGGTGACAAAGTTTGCTGAGATAGGTGACGTCAGAGTTACAGTGCAGGCTTCCTGTGGGAGCTCCATGCTTCAGGATTCGAAAGTTGTCCACGTTTTTGGTGAGATGCTACTCTTGTAGTATTTTTTGTAAAGTTACATCTAATGCCTTGTTTAATCGTTAACATTAGAGGGATTAACTGTCACTAGGTAACTCAGTGAAGTTGAACAGTGTGATTCTATTGAAAGGGTTTCATCTGAAAGGTTTTGTTTCTTTTGCTTATTTTAAATATTACTGTGGTTCTCAAATGCTATACGTAGCAATAGTGTTTAAGTACTGTTTCGGCCTATGACTCAAGAATTTCTTAGAAATTCTAAATAAAATTGTTTAAATACTGCTGTAAAAAAGGAAAATTTAGTTGTATATATGCTCTCAGCATTAAAACGATGTGAAATGATTGATTTTTATCACAACATATCACTGTTCCTTTGATGCTTATCTGAGAGTTTGGATCAAATATAGCTCCACTGCAATTATTGAATAGCCCTTCAGCTCTTGTTTCACATTGTGCCCTGGTGTGTTTTGTTGTGTCTTATCATGTGGTGACAAGGCGTAATATACTGTGAAAAATGTAATGCTGATGAATTCTTCACATTTGTATTTGTGCTACCAAATGTGGGAACTGTGATAAGTGAAAAAGCTTCTTTTTAATGCAGAGCTCAAAATCTTCAGATATAATGAATACACAACACGATACATTTCTATTCTGTGAAGAAGTTTCTGTTATTTTTGATTCTAGTATATGTATTAATTAGTAAAAAACACACCCTTGCTAAATGTAGCTTTTATGAACCTTCTCCTTTCCTAAGATAAATGGATTTAACATTTATGCTACCACTTCTAAGTGCATTCATTTTTTTATAAATCTTCACAACTATAACCCAACGTAGCGTGACCAGATCGATGACTGCCTTTCCAGCAATGCTTGTGCTCTTACTGTTGGCCAATTCAAGTGCAAGGAAGTACTAGTCATGGGGGAAATAAAAAAAACCTCTTGAAAAGGAAACCAGATTAAAATACAGTTCTGTCAGAAGCATTGGGGAGGCCAGGTTTGACTTGTGCATTCCAGAGGTTCTCTTTTTCTGCTTTACGTTAATGTCCCCAGGTGTTCATCCAGGGAGCCTAAATAGAGAAAGGGAAGACTTTAGAGACTTTTTACTGAGGAACAGCCCATTTCTGGTATTTCAGCTATTTTGAACAGTGTCCAGAGAAAAGCTGTAGATGTACCTTGTTTTTTATGTTTTGAAGAGTCCTGTAGTTAGCCTTTGATATATCATTTCTGTTCTTATTTTCATAGCTAGTTGATGGAATACATAAAGTGTTCATTTTACGTGAAGAACTGGGACATGTAATGGGCAAAACCCACATATCTATGATTCAGTGAGAATAAAATCCATTGGCGCATTCCCATTACAAATAAAAGAAACCAACCACATCTGTGTGATGCATTGTGCTAAGGAAAAATTATTGTGAAGGTTATGACCCCAGAGTAAATCTGGTTTGTTTATTTTTTTTTTCCTTCCTGCTTTTTTATCTTTAGGCACAAATTTGATGATGCTGACAAAAGTGCAGAAACAAAGTGAGTGCCTGACAGGAGTGTACCCTTGCTCCGTGCAAGAGTACACAACACAGAGCACTGGGGTTCCCAGATACTGCAGCCCTGCACAGCAAATATTGCCAAATATATGTTTTCAGCATTCATTTCTGCAGAACTGTTTTTGCTCCCTGATTTGTTACTTGTTCAAAAATGTTTATTTTTTGGGGGGTGTTTGTTTGTTTGTTTTCTAGATAATTTTCATGTTCTTCCTCTGAAGTTTACTAAGCACCTGGACATGTACAACCCCGACATAGCGGAGTGGAGGGAAGACATAGGACGGGTGGTAACACGACTTCTTGCAAAGGTGCTCTTTCAGATTGCTTGTAAAATGTTCCCTCGCCAGTTATAAAGCTTGAAGGTTAAGTTAATGCCTTCTCATTTAGAAAAAAGGAGGCAGAGGAAAATAATAAAGTGAACCTCATGAGCCACATTTCACACAAGTTTGAGCCTTGTGTTGCTTTTATGTGAAGGCTATAGATGATGATACTGTAACAAAGAAAGTTTAGGTCTAACACAGCCTAATTGGGATTTAATGCTAAATATTGCTCTCTAGGATTAGGGATAGACCTGTTAGCAAATACTGCTGACTCCGAAACAGGAAGAATAGCAGTGATATTATTAGCAGTTAAGCAAAGGATCCTGTGTAATATAAAAAGACATAGACTTTGTGTAAAAGCAAAGCAGAAGTTAAAAAAAATTATAACATCAGTTGTGTAACTTTGAAAGTTACATGTAATATATAGGCGAACAGTTCATACATCTGTTTTTTTGGCTCACATTTGCAAAAGAAATGTGAGTTGGAAGCAGTTGAATCCTGGACATTAAATCAAGTGCAAAGCCACGCAGCAGTTCTGTGAGACAAGTGAAAGCCACCCCATAAAACTGTGAGCTCTAGAGCAGTGGCCCACAGGAACACACACTGCCCGCAACTGAGTGTGCGCGCACCGACTTCTTGTGAGGAAAGGAGCACTGAGGTGCAGGTTGATAATGTTGTGGAATTGCTTCTGTTGGAAATCACTTGACCTTTCCTGGATCTGCAGTAGTGCAAATGGGGTTCTGGGACTTTGAATTTTATACTTTTTCCTGCCTTTTTAAATGGTTCACATAAAATGTCCAAGTAAACTCCCACTTTTCTCAACTTAAACCTATTCTATAACCAATGTCAGTCAAACAAATGTTTTAATCCATTATAAAATTGTCCTTGCATTTTAGTAACTACTAAATCATTTGCAAAAGAATATGAACAATTTAATGGAATTTCAGAATCTGTTTGAGATATGAAGACTACAGAAAGTGCCTGGGGTGTTGTCATTAACATTGTGTGGCTATATTGTGCAACACATAGAGGAATTTGTGACTAGAAGATAAATTTGTAGAGACTACTTTGAGAAGGAATGCACCTGACTTTCAGTGAGGGCTGCAGATATTCATAACAATTTCGGGAACTGAACTTAGGTGCTGTTAGTCTCACCCTGGAAGACTCTTCTCCATCCATTAAACACAGATGGAAAAGTAGCCTCCCTGAGCTAAAATTAGCTGTAATGAATATGCCCTTCTAAGTCTACTAAGTGTCTGAATGGCCCACAAAGGATTCTAAATCACTTAGGAATTTTTTTACGTTATCCTAGAAATGCACAGCCGTTGCAGAGTTTTGCTAAAACTGCCTACCACTTCAGTTTGCTTCTTTCCATGATGCCACTAAATCTCTTTAATGCGATAACAATGCTTAGCTCTTCCAGTCTTCAAAGAGCAGCTCACATTTCAGTTAATTTATGCTTGGCTTTGTTCATGTTTTAGCTTCTGGTGGAATCGCCTCTAAATATTAAGGATCTGAACACCAAAGACTGAAAGACACGTGTAGAGTTACTTATGTATTTTCTATGAAATAAAAAGCACACTGTCCTCTTATTTGCCATATGCCGTTCTCTTCACAGGAAACCAATATACCTGAAGAAACACTCATGACAGTCGTGAAACCAGGTCTGCCCACAACTGCTGACTTGCATGTGCTGCTACCAGCAAACCAACCAAAAAGAAAGAGAAGCGTGACTAGTGATAAGGTAACCAGAGCAATGTCTGTCTGGTTAGGACAGTCTCCATCCTGTTTTGCAATCCATGACTCTCATTGTCTTTATGTGAAATTAAAAGGTGCTCCCTAACTATGTGAAGGTCTCACTCCCACCTGACAAAAGACATGTAAAAGCTAGAAACGCTGTGACTGCTCTGTTTGACAGTGTATAGAGCAGTATAATCTAGTGCTTGCTGATATTAGTGTATTTCTCAAGAACAATATCAATCAGGTTTTTAAACAGAAACAACAGGGGTGGCATGTCAGTCTGTGAGGATCCAGTAGAGCAAAGAGTATATTTAGAACACTGATATTTCTAAAGAGTGACAAACCATCTGTGCATTGTCTTCAGAAACAAATTAGATTTCAGGTCAAACAGAAACAGCATTTTAATAGTTGACCTATAATGTAAAGAGCATCAAACAGGTAGTTTCTGCCTTTATGAGGAAATGTCATTTTCAATTGACAAAAAACAAATATAGTGAACACAGGAGTAAAATCAGACATGAGTTTCTCCCTGCTTATTTCTAAACCATATTTCTTCCATAATAAAAGACCTTATGCCAGTTGAAAATCAGAAGACTGGCACTTGTAATTAGTTATAATTGTCGTTTTGCTGTGATAGAGAAGGAACAGATACCAACGCTGTGCCAGTATCTTGCAGTTCAAGTCCTGCCAATTACAAAGAATCACAGTGTAAGGTTTTGTTAATCTGAAGGGCATTTTACAGCTTTTTGAGCTGGAGAAGCAGGTAAAATGAACCTCTTCATATTAACACATATCCAGTAGATTATGTTTGGAATTGATGGGATACACTTCGGAAATTCCAAAAGAGTATGTTGATGCTATCCAAATCTTGTCTGAAAACCGTTTAGATTTGGGATATTATGTAATTTCAGAAGGATTGTTAAAGGCAATAATTTCTTGGTGAAGCAGCTAACACCTACTTGGTGGAGTCTCTATTGGTGTTTTACATGAAGTGTTGTGATGTGATGCAATTTATTAAGTTAGTGATCTAGAACTGGAGTCATTACTGGTCAAAGTAGCCAGCAATTTCAAAGATCATAAGTTGGTGGTGTAATAGTAAGAGACCTTTGGATAACTCTGAAGTTTGATTCCATTCTGACAAAACGTCTTTTTCTTTCAAATTTATGCATGCAGAAATATAAGTTGACTGTGATTTAAACTGGTTTTAAGAACACAACAGTTTCGAAAGTATTTCATTCTAAGACTCGGTCACTTAATTTATGCATATCTATTACATGTCTAATGTAAGGTGGGATGAGGCCAGTTGAAAGAGTCAATTAAAGTTCATTTAAACTAGAGTTTGGGAACTAAAGTGCATTTAAACTATACCTTGGAAAGCAGAGGCTCTGAGGAAGATTTGGAGTTCTGCTTAGACAAACTACTAAATGAAAATTCCCAATGAGTTGCTTTGGCAAAAGGGGCAAGTCAGACCCCAAGATGTGTAAGTGGGTAAGAGTTTGAATAGTGTCATTATTTTTGTACCACAGTGCAGGAGCCATTATGTTCACATATTCAAATATTCTCATTGAAAAGGATGTAGATAAGGAATATAGAAAATTGAAATGCTAGTGTAAGAACCTTAACTTAGTCTAGAGAGGAGCTCCAAACACTAGATTTGTTTTTTAAAAAGTTGGAGAGGTGGCAGCACTGTGCTCATATAACACCTTGGGGCAGGAAAAAGAAATACCAACAAATGAACAAAAAAACGTGAGTACTGAAAAAAAACATCAGTCTAACAGTGAAGTAAATAAGCCAAAAACTTTCACTGGATTCACAGGAGATTCAAATTTTTGATTTGTGGAAGTGTAGTTCATATAGGCTTGGGTGGGAAACCAGGGGTGTGGAGAGAAGTAACGAACAAGTGTTAGTCGCTTCAGCAAAAAACAGATCAAATGTTGGTTTCCTCAAACACCGGCCAGGAAAATACGATATATCCAAAGTTATGAGGCTCAGTAATTTCATTTACTGGCTGAAAGTCAGATTAGCCTAAAGTACTGGTCCCTCTTGCATTGTATATCATGAACGCATGAATGAACCTGGACTGAGACTAGTTAACTATTTAAATGGTGCCAGTATCACTTTAAAGGCTGCTAATCAATATAGTTGTCATACCCATTCTCTTTTCAGACTTTGTGCAAAAGGTAAATACTTAGGAGCTATCTGGAGTAATTGTCTTGTAAAATAACTGAGGCCATGCTCACATCACCCTTATGTTGAGTCATTCCCTCAGAAAAAAATGTAATAAAGTCAGTGGAATAGCTTTAGAAGTTGGATATTTCTCTTTATGAGTGAGGATATTTGAATTTGAACTTTTGTATAGTCTCTGTCCGTATCATGAGTGAGACCACAAGGATTTCTATCTATTATACTGCAAAGTCTTGTCAAAAATGAGCACCGTAATTGATAATATCATAAAAGGGGTTACTTGTGAAGGTTTCATGGATATAAAATATGTTTCTCATTTGGCATCCTATGGGTACTTGTATCTTAAATTATAAGGCATAGAGTATAAAACTAGCTTTGATCTTTTAGAAAATTAGCCATTTTGAAGACACAAGCAAGTAGAAGGGAAAATTCACACAATTTGTCATCTGGGGTTAGGATATGATGGTATATTTAAGGGTTCTGCTCCATAAAAATGTGAGAGACCATATTTTATTGTTCTCTATCCGCTGGAGAAAAATAGGAGGGATCCTGATTTTTTCCACATGGATGGATGTATATATTTCTACAGAATATTGTTAAAAATTAGGTATAGAAGGAATCCATGCCATTATAGGTAAGGAGAGGAGGTAAATTATGATGTGCAGTTCATTATCAAATAGCAGTTACTTTTCATAGCAAGAAATCTAAAGTGACATTGCAGGTTTTCTTCTGACAGGTTAGAAGAATGGAGAGTTTTTAATATGGATTATGCATTGTGTGAGTTATGACCAAAGTAAACCCAATAGCGTGTGCAAATGACATGCTATCTGTCACACACAGGGCAAACGTAAAGGCTTTGGCAAGCAGAGAGAAAGATTTGGCTATGAAAATTGGACTTTTTCAGCTTTTATGGATTGTGGAGTTTTGCATCATTTTTAAATATGGAATTCCTTTAAGATTTCGGCTCATTGACGAATGCTTTCTGAGTTTCTCACCGTTTAATGAAGCAGAGGTTTTCCTTCTTAGACCATTGAGTCTCTCAAAGTGGAACAGAGTGTGAGACGTCTGACATTCTCTTTGTTGTATTTTCAGAGAATAGCGGCTATAAAGCAGGCCTTGAATGCACACGACATCAGTTTCTTTCTGAGGGGAGGATACTGGGTCTTAGTGACTTTAGCTGACTCTGATTCAGGTAAATATATAAACAAAGCTCCCAAAAGACCAACCTTCGGATACCTGTCTGAGTTCTGATAAGATAAGGAGAAAAATCTTCCTACCAGTATGCATGTGTACATCTCTGCCTTGTATCTCTCATCCTGTCCTGAGATAAATGATATGCTTTTTCTCTGTTTAAAACAAATGAAAACGTGTTTTTTGTATGCAATCTCTGGATTCACTGTGTACCTGTAAGCTTGTTGAAGAAGAGTATATGTGCATACATGTGTGTGTGTTTTGAACAGAGATACATTCAAACAATGTTTTAACTAGAAAGTTCAGCTTTGACTTGAACCTTGTATTAGAACGTAATTTTTGTTTGTGCATCACATCCCATAATATATCCTTCTTTCTTATTTCAGTGTTTTGTGGGAGAACAACTTAGCTGACTGCAATCAATTTATGTAAATACTGATGTGATATTTTATCTGTCAGTTCTCGGTAGAAGACAAAGCTCTTTAATCTCATCCCTAATGCAGGATGGTGCTACAGTCTTGCTGTGGTACCTCATCTGCTTTAACAGACTAACGTTTGTTAGCCAGCACAACAGGTTGGGCTTGAAAGGAGCCCATGTTGAGTCCAACCATCACCAAATTACAACCTTGATGAGTGCATTTGTTGCTCAGAGCCTTAGTTTCTCCATCTGTGAAATTAATAGAGCCCTGCTCTTGCAACACACGTACTTAGGATATGTCATTATTTCCTATGACAAGTTTAGATACCCAGAAAAAGCCCTACTGAGTATGCAAATAATTAAATGTTCAGGGGGGTGGTTTTTTTTAATTGGTCCACTGTCCCCTAGTTACAAGTCACCAATTAATTTTGTGTTGTTGACTCTTTAAAGAAGCTACAGATGGAGTGAAGTTACACAAATAACAAATGTTTTTGACATGACAATTTAATGGAAAAAAAAGCCTAAGGATGTAACTGATCGGAAAGAGGGCATGCTAAACTGTTCTTTTATTTCATATTTCAGACTCTCAGAGGATTGGAGGAGGCAGCGGCTACTGGGCTATTGTGGTTCTCTTTGTTATCTGTCTAGTCGCAGTTGGGGCTTTCATCCTCTACAAATTCAAAAGGCAAGTAAACCTTAATCAACAACATATACATATTAAGAAATAGATTTATCCATAGAACAGCAAAGCAGAGTTTGTTCTTTGAAAAGAAGGTTTCATCAAGAATTGCAAAAAGTCCACCACTTTGAAAATTGTATTTATCTGAACTTTTCAGACATCAAGGTACTGCACTGATGCTTGCTTTCACTTGTTGTGTTCCAAGGTAAATGCAGCAATATGGGAACTATGGAGAGTTTGTTCAGCTTGTCTAAATAATATCATCAAGAAAGAGAGCTGAACTAAAATATTATTCCTAATAAATTCATACCTCATTACTGCTAGCAGTTATGAATAAACAAAAGCTATTGGAACAACAAGTGCATCTGCAATGCTGATTTGCTTTTAAAAAAAAGTAGTTTTATCAAAACACATAGCACTCTGGAGTTTCTCTTTGCACACACTACATTTTAATTGCTGGGGCAATGCCACGTAGAATGAGTGATGGAAACAGATTAGCATTAATTTGACACTGGAGTGTGTTGAGTGGAGAAATAATGCTGAAAGTGGCCTTTATGAGAGGCGGGCTCTCAAAATTGACAGGGGATACCATGCCAACCTTTGATGGTCTGATAGGTCTTTAGTCTGCAATTTGTTTTAATTATGGCTACTAGGATGCTGTGTAATCTGAAGGATTTTATTCTTCTTAACAAGTTTTTGTAGTCATTGGCTCTGCTTTTCTTATTTTTGTATCTCTGAGTCATTTAGAAGCTGTTGGGTTTGATCATGCTGGAAACAAGCCTTCATCATCATGTCCTTACTCAGTGAGGGTTCCTGTTGATTTGTTTCATTCTTTAAAGATTGATTTTTATTTGAAATAAACATAAACGTATAGAAATGGGTATGGCACTGAGTCTGTGATAGCAAAAAGTGTAGGTAACATAAGTAAGAGTTTGTCTAGTGGAGATTTTTTAAGTTAGAAGAGAAAAAACCCTTTTTTCAAGAATCTCTTCATTTTCTCACCACAGCACCTATATTTCTTAGAGGTCATAGTGGCTGATTGCTCTAAAGGACAAAGCACAGAATGTTGTATCACGCTGTCTACAACGCAATAAAAACCCAGTTTGCTATTTTAGGTGCCTGCAGCAAGGAGAAGCATAAAAATGGTTGATGTGATGTAATTATGTTATTTCAGTAGCGATACATGGAGGATTTGCTGTTTGTAGTCTGGATCATAAAACTTGCGATTTCTTTTGAAAGCTGTACGATTTATATCTTTTATTAGCTCTTAAATGAGAGCAATTAAATAACAGACACAATTACTGGAAGGCAAAAGAAGTATAAAATATTCAAGCAAGGAAGAAAAAAATTATTTTCCTTAAGTTCTTTCTAAAATGCCCAATGAACCATTGCTTTATAAATGGAGCTTTTATTAAGGAGGAAACTATAGCAAATTGTGAGCTTTAATGTCTCTCGTGCTTCTGTATATGTTTGTGAAAATCATTTGCATTTAAATTTTATGGGGGTTTAATTTAGGTGTGAGGAGAATTGTGAGATACATTCAAATGTTTCTCAGTAGCCTGCAAACTGCTGTTGGCATTGATGAATGACCATGCAGTAGTATTCAATTTTAGTCTGTATCGTATCTGTTTCTGAGATGTCTGACAGAATTTTTTTTTAAATATTCCTGCTAAGCTTTTCAAGATGACTATTTTTTTTGGTTGAATACTTCACTTGCAATTTCATCTTCAAATAATATTGAGTGCCTAATTGGTGCTATGTTTGAAAAATCACTTCTTCCCTGTGTGTGCCCTGTGAACTCCTCTCCCACCCCAATCTTTAATCCCTTAAAAAGAGCCTTTCCTGGGTATAAAGATGGATGGTGAACTGCTGGATCCCCATGGAGTACTTACTTGCAAGTATAGTCCTTTTAAAGTCAGTACAGTGAGTATGTAAGTTTACAAACTGGTCTGTGGAGACTGAGACTGTGAAGCTGAGTGTCCTTTGTAGATATAAAGGTTACAGGTTGTAATGCACAAAGGCAGCTTGTCAATATTGTATGCCTGTATATTAAAAAATAATTTGCTGAAAGAATGACATAGGCAACAAAAATTGTTCTGTTTTAGGAGATAATTTCAGCAGAATACTTTCTGTGTCCTATGGTAACTCAGAAAAGCCATGCAAATATAAATATAAGTTTTTTTCACGTGGAAATTGCAGACACCTACAAAGTGTTGAAATGTTAATACTGTCCATAATTTTTATATGATTCACAAAATTAAGGAGGAGGCGAAAGACGTTTGACGATGCTTTCATTTCATTTATGTAAGTTGATAGTCAGACATTGCCTTCAGAAAAATATTAGAACTCTTTCTCCCTGCCCCTCATGTCAGACAAAGGTTTATATATCTTTGTTTTATCGCTATGCTAACTGGCTCTGTAAGACTTGCAGTTGGCATGGGGGCACAAGCACTGCAGGTGGTCTGCAAAAGATTGCAGGGACATGCCTTGGCCAAAGGACAGTTTTTTACTGGTAAAGTTTGATACCTGGAAAGATGCAAGATGAAGAGCCTGACTTGCAGATAAGATGGTGACTGGACTGACATGGAGGTTACAGCTTCATACATGAGAGCATTTCATCCATTTGCAGTAAGCAGAGACACTGTTCAGGACTTGTGAGGAAAAGTGAAGAGAAAATAGTGAACTTCTGTGTAGATCATAGTACGGCTTCCACAGAAAATGGAGAAACCTGCCCAAACTGCCTCATGGCTCCTGCATGCCGAGGTCCCTTGTCCCCAAGTGTAGCCGCTGCCATGCCGGCCCAGATTATCTCTGAAGTTCATGTTGTAAGAACCCGGGTCTTAATATATACTAATTTTTGTCAGGCAGAATTACGAGATGAAAGACTGTGTTGACAAGACATGAGGGACTAATCTAATACCTCTTTGTAATGATTCTTTCAGGGCATTCAGGAGAGCTATGATGAAACTTGCTGCTCCTGTGTGATCTGCCAGTTTTTGAAAACTGCAATACCCAGCGCTAAAAATTGGTGTCCCTTGCAAGAAGTAAATGTCATGAGATTAGTCTGAGGGAGAACAGTAATGTAAAAATAACAGTCCTGCCTAAGATTCTGTGTCAGATGCCTCGTATGCAGAAATCCAAGAGAGTATTTTATCTAATTAAGTAGGGGGTAAGGGAAAAACAGAGGCTGAATCATATAAAGGTAGTGGGATTTTGGCTGATTAGGTTTATACATAGTAAAAACCAACACTGTCTCATTGCTCCTGAAGTAATGCCCATTAAAAGAAAATTTTACAATTGTGTTATTTCCCACTACTCTAATCAAAACTAAAATTGTAGGGTCAGCTGGATAATCAGAGTTGTCATGGCTATCTAGTTAATAATTAGGTGCCTGTGGGTTACATCATTTTCAATGTACTCTAATCCCAAATATCTAAACACTGACTAAGATGACTGCTGCCCTCTGTCCTTACATACGGTAAAATTACAAGCATTTATCATTACATCTCCCCACTCGCTTCCTGCTCCTTTATCTAATGGCATGTTTGTGCATGAAGCCACTTCTCTACAGGAACATGTGCTTGGAAATCTGGTGCTGGAGTCCCCAGAGCTCGTGGAGTGACTCCTAGCAATGCCAAGGGTGCTTGGGTTGCTTTGGACAAAAAAAAAATAGAAAGCCAAAAAGTCTGGAGACACACAGGGTTTTGATCCTTTGTGATCAGCAATTCAGATTAGGGCTATTTTTACCCAGTAAATGAAAAGTAAATTGTAAATAATAAATGCCGATAGTTTAAAAAAATCATTCTAGCCGTACCCCATAATAAACAAAGATTGGTTAAGATAGTTTTGGAGGAAATTTTCAGGATGGCAGTAAGGAGTGAGAGGTTATATCCCAGCTGCAAAATCTGACTGCAGCTGTGGCACAAGCAGCAGTGTAGACAACAAACATGGGTGATGGGCAAACTGAGAATAAGTCGCCTTTTCTTTGCTCTTGTTTTCTGAGTATGGAAATCACCACTGTGATGCCTCAAGCAAACAGTATGTTACAATGCTCAGTAGTATGCTTCAGTGGTTTAAGCATCCAGGTACAATGAACTACAGCTGCCTCTTTTGACCAGAACAATATGAAACAGCTGGAAAATATTTTTGAGAAATCAGGTTTTTTTTTTAATGCAGGTCTGGGACCTGCATAGATTTGTGTCTATACCCCACCATCTTTCCTAAATTTGGTACAGTAAAAACATACTTCTTCCATTCCCTTTGAAAAAATGTTTATATTTTTTGTGGATTTCAAGTTGGCACCCAGAAAAGATTTCTTCATCTTTTCAGAGCAAGCTTCTATGGTGTGGGGTCCTGGACAACAGCATAGAGAAGGCAAATAGCACTGTCTGCACTAGGCAAAGTGGAGGAAAGGAAGATCAGATTTTAACCACATCAAAGCTGCCATGAAATCATCAGGTTACTAGTGGAAGATCTGAAATCATCCTTCCTTATTTTTTACTTCTGTAAAACAACAGGATATTAGAGTAGCCAAACCAGAGCAAATAGTTGGCTTTTCTGCTTAGGTATTTTACCTGCTTATTAGTAGCAAATTTGATTCTGTAAAAGAGTATGAAAATCTTCATCTCTTAATTTGCATGCAAACTACTGCTAGTGTCCTTAAAGCTGTATACATTGTTTTCGTAAGTCACCATGAATCTACTTCAGCTGTTTTCACAAATCATCATGAATCTACTTCAGCCAGATTTATACCATTTTCTGTGTATTCCTTTATTTTTATTCTTTTTCTGCTACTATCAAGTGCCGCTTTTGGTAAATGAACCCCTTCCTGGGTCATTTCCACAATCTGGAGCAGAACTGTGTTATCTTTCTGCCTCATTGACTTACTATCTCATTTTCACTCTCTGAAGAAAACCTATTTTTTTTCCCACCTTGCTTATACTACTTTTATGTTCCATGAGAGCAAGTTTAGTCCCAATCCATGTCATTTGGTTAAAAAAAAAAAAAACAACAGGCACTAATTTAATGGTCCATAATATTTCATCAAAACTTCCTCAGAAATCAAAGTAATAGCATGTAGAAAAGATTTCTGAAATGAAAGAGGCAAGTAAATCAGGAGTGCCTTAAAGCACAAAGAAGTCAGTCATCTGAACCTTAATCCAAACGTAATAAAGCCAACACCACAATAAAGTATTCTATTTAATGGATTATTATTGTTGTTAGTTTTATTTAAGTTCCAAGAGAATGCTGCATTATTCCATATCCTTTGCCATGTGAATATGTTCCTATTTTTTATACTAAACAGAATCTTAATCACGGCTCTGGAAAATGAATGAAGTCGTATAAAGGCCAGTGAATACTGGCCCCACAAGGAAGAAATTGAAAGCCAAATAAGCTAGGGAGTTTAAATGAGTGGGAATCAATATCTCATCCCTCTCCTGCTGTTTCTTACTGCTGAACATTTTTAAGTGCAAACAGTTCCAGCTATGAACTGATTAGAATTTGTGAGTATAGGGAGGAAAAAAAAAGGTTTCTGGAATATTTTCTAAAAGGTGTGGGACCTAAAGAGCTTGGTGAAAGCCATAGTATGTCCAGAATTAAGTTTCCAGTTCATATTTTTATGGTCCTCAAAGCAGGCATGAATATTTATTCTTCTTCATGATTGAAATAAAATGTTACAGAGAAAACAAACGGAACTAAAAATGTAAACCATGGAGTGCTGGCTCAGCAGAGGTAATTGTCTCCAGTGATGGATGTGAAGCACATGCATTTTGCAGCTGAAGAGTAAACCCCCAAAAGAAACTATTGCATAATCTTTTCCGCTGTTCCTAAAAATGTGCTTTCAATTTTTATATTGCTGATACAAATCTCTTGGGTCAAATTTCATATCTTGTCATGTTTTCACAGTAGTCTTTTATGTAGACCAAGCATTTCAGCTCTGCTTGCTTCAGTTACATTGGACTCAACATAAATTGCTTGCTTGAGAAGAGCAAAACACATTAGGGTACACAAGGGTTTTTCTCTGCATAATTAGGGGTAGCAACTTCTTTCCTACCTGCTAGAGCAGTGAGGAACATCTGGAACATAACCAGAATTGGGCCCAACTTGAGCAAGGATTCAGTATCCACATCCTGTTTCATCCCACAGTGCGTTGTCCCTTATAAACAGAACATCTGGCACATGTGTTAAAAATGCCTCTTGAAAAGGCTTGGACCATCATTTTCTTCAGTCTGGTTTTGTCTCTGCCTTGTAAAACTAAACCAATATGAAACACGTAGAGATCTTTATAATGTATAAAAGGTCAAATGCCTGCCATGTATGCCTTCACAAGACTTGGAATATTCTCCGTTCTCCCATCCATACTCTCTTACAATCTAAGATGCTTTCCTTCTGTAAGTGTGAGGAGCGAAAGAAAGTACAGAAGAGTCACTGTGTACCTCAACTTTACACCTTCTACGAAGTATCTGTACTTAGCAGGATTGGGCTCATGAGGTTTAGGTGAGTGAGGAATAACAGCTTACACCTTTTCTCCTTTCATCTGTAACCTGTAAAGAAGTGTCCTTCACAACAGTATGTTTAATGGTTATTGATGAAGTTGAGAGGTTTCTTTATCCGGGAACTCATTAATATGTTTAATAGTATGTGTTGTGAATGTGGTGATTTCTAACCAGGGATGTGTGTAGAAGTCTCAGGATTTACACTGAAGGACACACCTTGTTGATCTGGTTTCAGAGAGGACCTTAGGCCACAGCAGACAACAGGTAGACTGGCAGCTCTGCTCCCTTTCCTTAGTCACAAAGGTCCAATGTTCCAGATGATTTTGAGATGGATTACATTTTTGTGTCAAAAAGATTTTGATAATGCCATTGATATTTCTACAATCTGTCAGAAATACAGTTTTGAGGTCTCCTAATTACTGCAGAAGCATATGTGCTAATTCTGCAGATGTGTTGCAAAGACATTCTTGTGAGTTTTGTTTCCCTTGGGCATTTGGTGGTGGACTGATAGTGAGCAGTTTGACAAGTTTGATGGAGGTCTGATTGAGAGGGATATTGTTTTCCACATGACCAGTTTCATTAGCAGGTGCATTAAAAACAGTCTGGAGTTACTCGGCCTAGAGAAAAAAAAAATCAAAATTAATTACCTAATTTATTTATTTTGGTAATGAGGAATATCCTTCCTCTTTTCAGTGTGGCTCTTCTCATCCTGTTAATGGGAGGAGAGTGATGCAGGGCTTGGCTTCATGTGCATGTTTGTGTTGGAGGAGCCCTCAGACCTGTTGAAGTGATCATAATAGCACAGCATTGTGCTATCAAACCTTCTTTGCATCCTTGTCTTTAGCATTTGCTTAGTGCTGTGCTTGATCTGCTCCATGCTCACTGAGAGAAAAGAGCAATCAGATGTCTGAATTTATGCTGCTTATAAATAATGGGATAAAATATGTGATTTCTATATGTATATAATTTTCTCTGTGTGTATACACATAACTATACAGATGTGTGTGTGTACATATATAGGTATAAAGGATGCAATTCATCTCTTGGATAGTTGAAATTAAAGGGAGGAGATCCTCCAGTCATCTTGCATTGTTCAGCAATTTTTGTTAATTAATTTGATGCAGGGAAAGCTACTGTTTGAAATAGTTTGCTACAGTAACTTTTATCTCAAACTAAGATGGTGACACCTGGTAAAGAACCTTTCTTCTGAAATGACACTTGAAGACAGGTCATTTTCAAAAGCCTAGAGAGAGCAGCCTATGTATTTTTCCAGCTTTCATACTGCTGCCAGAATATGGAGCAGAAAATGCTCGGTTTTGGGAGAGGTGCCTAAATACTAGTGTCACTTTTTCTCTTTTCACTTTCTAAAGGAGCTCAGCAGAAACCACAGCTTAGCCTCAGCAGTTCAACCCCATTTTCTCTTTTCTTCTTATTGTCTGCCCATTGCAATAATCTGTGTTTAAGCGCAGACTTTGACAGCCATGATCTGCTGTCATGCTGATCAAGCTGTCAAGCTGCTTCTTGCAGTGTAGGAAATGGAACTCACAGCCTGCAGCTCGTGAATTAGAAGTTTCTGCCTGGTGCATAGGAAAGGATGTCCTTATATGCCCAGACAGATTGCAGGTGAGTGCAGCTACAACAAAGGGTATAGCTGTCTAGAAGTGTTTAAGCCATAAATTCTGTTGCAGAGTTAGAAGTTTCTGATTATTCCATTTGATTTTACAAAGTGTAAGTTAATCTAGTTAAGAACTCTCTGTCAATTCTTAGTCTCACCCTCCCAAGCTCAACCATGGTGCCAGTTGTCCATGAGAGCTGATAGAGCCATTTAATAGTATGTTTTTGTTTTTCTAGATGTAAATCAGAATGAAAGAATTATGATGTCTGGTATAGAAAGTTTTGTCTAATTCAGTAGTTCCCAGTAGTCCCAGGTCAAGGTTTACACTGTCTCCTTTAGCACTACCTGCTTAGCTTTACCAACCTCCCCTATCTCCATATATGCCATTGTCAATGCCTGTTATTACGCCTTACCCCTTGCTCCCAGATTTCTCCATGCTCTTTATTCTCAACTCTGATGGTGTATGAGAGTGTTATTCGGTCACCACTTACCTTCAGTGTCACCACTTACCTTCAGTGTCAGTCCACCTCCACAGGGAGATGTGATGATGATTGTGACCCAGCTTAATGTTTGTGAAGACACCTGGAACCAACAAGGAATTCCCATTGGGCCTTTTTATTGCTTGAATTCTTAAAAATAACTTTTGCTTCAGGTGTTGAGTTTTTTGTATTCTTCATTGTCTGTCAATCTTAGTCAAGACATTGATGCTTAATTATTATGTTAGTATGGACATCATGGTAAGGCAGTTACATAAATCTGTGACTTAGAATAAGGAGTTGATAACTTTGGTTGTCAATGCAAAATTAAAGAAGGGTGGGATTGGTGCTGTTTTGTGACTCTGGTGTGACTGCTTTTCTGGAGCTCTGCTCTAATGCCATTATGTGTGCAACATGAAGTCCATCACAAGACTTTTTCTCCTTGTTCAATTTAGGAAACTGCCAGGCAGAAATGTCTATGCCCAGATGCACAATGAAAAAGAGCAGGAGATGACAAGCCCTGTTAATCATAGTGAGGACACCCAGAACATCATCCAGGGTGAGGAGTTTATTGATGATGATCTGGACTCTCAAACACTAGGTAACGCAAGAGGTAACTTCATTTTGAGTTTATAAATTTTTGCAAGTAATTGATTTTTAATTGATGTTTGTTTTTGTTTTAGCTCTTTTTTTTTTTTTCTTTCATTTTCTGCTCAGGCTCAGGAAGAAGCAAATAGTACACCACTAGCAGAGGATTATCTCAATTATCTTATTTTTGCTTACTTGCGATACAGGGTGATGTATGGGTGACATGCTCTGTACAGTATAGCGATAGTACAGTTTAATGTCAGCAGACTCAGACAATTTTAAAGATTAATTATATTTGGTAGAACAGGATATAGTAGGTAACATTTGAATTAACTCAGTAATCCCCCAAATCAGTGGAAAACGGAGTTTAGCCTGGAAGGATTTGTAGAGACAATGTTTCCATTGTTTCAGAGGGATTGTATCTAGATCTGCTGTTATATTTGCCATCATAGTCCAGTGGCATTTGAAGTTTTCATTGTTAGAAACCTTAAATTTATTCCAATATAAAAACTATCATGAGTCTTCCCCGTTTTAGCTGGTACCTTACTAGTATTCATGGGTTGGTCATAAAGAACCCATGAGGGAAACTTTCATTGAATATCTCTCAGTGCAAATGATTCCAGTGTCAGAGAGAAGTGTGTATCTTGGCACCCTGTGGTTATTTTTAATGTAATGTAGAGTCCTGATCTATAAAGTTCATTTCTTGTCAAATTTACCATTGTGTTCAGACTGCTTTCAGGTCACAGGCTGAAAAGTGTAAGACAATGGAAAAATCTTTGCATTTCCAGTTCTGTACATTTTGGGAAAATAAATCAGATAACCCAGAGCCTTTGGGATTTGTAGCTATAGATTCATGGTGTAACAGGCAACTATAATGTGTTCATGAACCCACAGAAGATGATGTGTTTTAGCTGCACCAGAGGTAGCCTGGGGAAGGACAGAATTTTGGCAGAGAGATGGCTTTATCTTGGGTTTCACCTTTATTGTTTGTTGTCAATGTCTTTATTTTCATTTGCTGAACTGCATGCCGCTTCTAGGTTCTTGGAGGTGTTAGCGCTGAGCACAGGGGAAGAATCCAACCTCCTGCTTTGCTTTGTGTATTTCTGTCTTTTCTTTGACAAGCTTTATGTATGAGGATCACTGTGTTCTCATACAGATTTTGCAAGATGATCTTGATTGCACTCCTGACTCTACCAGAGTTAGTTCCAAAAACAACCCTGGAAAAACAAAGTGTATCTTAAAATTGTTTGCTCAACTCATCTCCAGGGTCTTTATAGGAGAAGGCTGAATACTAAAAAAGTCCTTGCAGACATACCTATTAAAGAGGAGCATTCATGTACCGCTAGTAATATACAAAAGCATAACTTCTTTTAATGGTAGAAAATCCCTTCTGGTCTATTTATATAAGGCAGCTTGGCATGCTGGAATAAATAAATGCTACCTGATTTGTAATGCATTCAGAAATTATCTCTACTTGCCCTGCACTCCTTACACAGAGGAAAAAAGTATCTTATATCTGGGCAGAGCAGTATTAGGGTTAAAGAGTGCAAGATCATGAAGTTTTGATGTGAAACTTAAGACAGTTAGTGAATGCAGATCTTGAGCTAATTTGTGATTCTCCCAGGTTGTCAACACCAGCAGCATTTCCAGTGAAGCATAAAGAGTTCATTTCTGTGGATCATAATCATCCATATTCGTCAGCTACTGTACAGCTTTTAGACACAAGGCTTTATTTAAGACATAAAACTATACTTCTGCTCGCTGTACTGTTTTGTTACTTGCAATACTTTCCACTAGCTCCGGTATCGCTCAGTACTGCCAAGAAAATATTCCTGTTAATAATACTCTATTTTATCTGGCTAGAGTACGAAACATGTTATAATCCCTGTTTTACAACATTATTTGCGGAAGGTCCCTATGCTATGGACATCCCTTCTAGTTCTGGTGAGCTTTCTCCCTCCCTGTTGGGAGACATCAGTAGCAGCCTCCACTTGATGCACAGCAGGGAGTGACAGGCTTGGGTTTCTGTTTGTTCTCTCTCTTCTCATAACTTTTGAATTTCCGCAGTACAATGTTTCCAGACTCACCCATCCACTTCTTTTGTTTTCTATATATTTTATGTTGCCTACTTTATCGCAACCCCCACCTTGGGACTCCTCAACACCATTACCTTGCAGTGACTCCTTCTGGGAGAAGTGGCAGCTTGAACAGCTACAGAGTTCCCCTATTGCTGATGCCGGTCAGTGTCCAGTCCCAGGTCAGTGGCATGTTGAATGGACGCCTCAGGTTCCATTCTCCTCCCTCACCTGCACCCCTCGAGACAACTACACCTTTTAGAGCCACAAAGAGAACCAACTTATGCTGTCACTGAGATAGAAACCCTAGGAATTTGCCACAAATCCACCACTATAAGCAAAAACTTTGTGCGAAAGTACACTGTAGGTACACGGAGCTGTTGCACAAACCTTCACCTGACCTGTTGTTTGATAAAGCCACTGTCTTTATGTGATTGAATTGTCCCTGCAATGAAAGGGGGATTTATTGTGAAGTGCCCGAAGTACACTAATGTTGGCCTTTTGTTTCTGTATTTTCATAGGCAATCACTCAGGCGTGGTTTTGAGCATCAACTCCAGAGAGATGCACAGTTACCTGGTTAGCTGATATTTACAGCTGAACACAAAACCCGAAAGACTCTTCTCTGTATCGTTTTATTTTTCTCTGGTGATGTCACAAAATTGCAAATATGGCTGTAAATGCTGGTGGAGAGGAGATTCCTTATTGGTCCTGTGGAAAAAAGCGTCCATCATCAGTTACTCGGAGAGAAGGATGATACGTCTTGTGTTCGCTCTATGGCCTGGGAACGTGTTACAATTGAAACTCCAACTGTGGTAGCATATTTGTAGCCCTAGGCACCTTCAATGCCACCTTCTTTCTTGTCTGTATATGCTCTAGTTCTTTATGTTTATTTTTAGAAGGATTGACTGTAACTTTTTAATTGTATTTTTAATTGAGATATTCAGCAGAAGGCTGGGACTCTTCAGCTCATAAAGGTGATTTTTACACAAGCGACTAGACCAGAACAGACGGTTGGTTGATCACAATGACATTCTTTCAGGAGGCTGAGTGTTTCTGTACTGGGAGAGGACTGAATGAGGAGACAAATGCACTCCTAGTCAATACAAGCTCTTAACTTAAACATGTGTGAGACAATCTAATGAATTTAGGCTTAGGCTTTTCTATGGATTAAAGGAAGTGTTAGTGAAGATATCTCATAATATAGGATAATGTTCTTGTAAGTGTAGGAAGTCCTGACAAACCATCAACACCAGTATCTCCCTTAGTCCCACTCACGTGAAAAACAAAACCACCAGCTTGATGCTATTTCCAGACCAGGTGCCTTCACTTGCGGACAGTCATTTCAGTTGCTCTCTTCTTGTCTCCTGAGCGAGCACCTCTAGGACGATGGCAGCTGCCTGATGAGTTATCCTGCAAACCCCCATGCTGGTGGCCTGTCTCTTTTTAAATTTCCAGAGAGCGTAAATACCTCTTTTACGTTGCTTTCTTTGTATGGTTATTTTTTAAAACTTCCTATTAGGGCAGAGGTGCCACACAGGTCAGAGCTCTCCTCCAGGCGGGACTGAGTAGCTCATTGCCATCCCCTTCCCACACACATCCTTCTTTGGGATTTTCCCTGCCTGCTTGCCCTTGCAGGCAAGGGTGGGCAAACTCTGACCTGACCTTTTTTCTGCTCGGGTTGGTTTGACAATCCAGAAGGCCAAAGGGGTGCATGGGCTGTGATTCAGGGGTTCATATTTCCTTTCCATCGCCACAGGGTGTCACTCAGTCCTCAACACCACGCTGGCCCCTCTTTCTGCAGGGGGAGCTTCTGAAGGAGCTGCCTGCAGAAGGGCTTGTGAGTCAGGTCAGAGTTTCCTAATCCCAGTTTTGTGAGTTGGGTCAGGGTTTCTCAGTCCCAGCCTCAGCATCTGTAGGAACTTGGCAGTGAGGTAAATCCACACCCCGCTGGTTCTTCCCCCATGGTTTATAGAGCTGTGTAGAAAACAGTCTGTGGTGTGATGAGTTTAAACATGTGGTATCCTGTGTGTCACAGCTGCCTGGAATTAGGATGCTTCTCTCAGAAACCTTTATAATCTCTTCACTTTTTGCCTTCGATAGGGACTAAATAGCTCTTTACTCACTGAATGTCATACTGATGCTAGTGGCAAGCTCGCACACCACCTTACTTAAGGAGGATACGGATAGCTAACCGCATCTTTCTGAATAAACAAACAGAGAATAATGAATACTGGCTGACAAGACAGTAAAGAACAGTCTTAGAATTATTGTATGCATTGGAGTCGTTCTTCCATGTAGCTGCGGCTATCCTAGAGCATATTGTCATCAAATGCAACAGACTGGGATGTAATAATTCAGTGTAGTACTGTAGGCTCTCACAAACCCCATGGGATATATGCATAAAGCACAAGAAAATCTAGATTATAAGGAGCTGGGTGGAAAAATTCAAGTGAAGAGTCTGAAAAGTGCTTGCAAACTGCTCAGGAAAATAATTTCAAAAATAGTTATAAAATTTCTGCATGTTTAGTTGTAGAGTGGCATGCAAACTGATTTACAGAGAAGCAATGCTCTGGCTGACTGCTGCGTGACAGACTCTGTAGAAATCCAAGGTATTATAGGTATCTGAGTCTGGATTGCTTGAAGAGAAGTGCAAATACAAAATGTGCTGTGCATTGGAAACTCTCTGGACTGTTGCACCAGCTGCTTTCCCTTCTCACCAGCTCTTGATGCTTTTTCTACTGGAAATGAGCTGGAGCAGAGAATAAAATAGTATTGCAAACAGCTTACTCGTTCTTGAGAAATACACCTGAAATGGGCTATTTGTATGGGACAGGTGAGTAGCAGGTTAGTCTCGTGGACAAGGGGTGGGTTGGAAGTTCTAGCTTGGGGTTGTTCTCTTGTGGTTAGTCTGATTGGCAAAGGACACTTGGAACTAGACCACACATCTAATTTGTGCTTTAAAAGCTACTTTTATACATTTAATACAGGGTGAGTTGTCTGTCTGATAAGAGGAGTCTTTTGGAACACAGTAGAATGTTTAACCACTCAGTACTCTAATTAACAGCACAATATAGTGCCTGTAATAATGTTTTTCAGTGCTTATTAATTTGATTCATGCAGCACTCCTGTGAGGTTGGTTTGTCATGTCTTAAAAACACAGTTTTCTAAAGAGGGTTTAGTATTGCCATAACTGTATTAATAATACCCAGCAGATAATAAAGGCAGCTTTTGATTCCCTCACAAAAATAACTTCAAAATCAATTATTTTAAAACTCAGAAAAATGCTATTCCCAGTTTCCCATTCATAGTGTCTTGGTTTATCTTCGAATGAAAACTCTCATTAGTGCTAGGTTTTTTGAATGTCTTGAACCCCGTCTGTGACGTCTTAGCATTTTATCCTTGATGTATACATAAAATCCTGATACATACTTATACAGAAACGCAGAGTTGTTCCTATGCACAAATGCTAGTCGCACATGCATACACATATACATGCAATGTTTGTATGTATTCCAGTCAAATTTCTTAATGAGGAAGGGTGATTTGATGGCTGTGAAACAGAAGATTGCCGTCAGGTACTTGGGTTTTGTACCCAGACTTTGTGCAAGTTACTTAACCTGTATGTGCCTCAGTTTCCCCACCTGTAAATGGGGCTGATAGTAATTACCTACCTCGCAGCGGTATTGTGAGGCTAAATTAATTACTGTTTGTTCGGGATCTTCAGAGTGAAAGAATTTTGTGAGCATAAATTATTAATAGTTTTGCTTCCTTTATTTTACTTGTAATTATCACTGTTATTAAGGATGGTCAACTGAAACCAGCTGCAATTATGTATAAATCTAACAAATACATAATCCAAAAAAGTACATCCCTGTTTAAAAAAAAAAAGGTAATCTTATTGGAACATATTGTTATGTGGTAGGATCGCAACATTGACTGTGATTTTGCTAAGTTACACACTAGTATCTTAAACTTTTCTGCAGTGTTATTTGGTCAAAACCCTTCTAATAATCGTAGCAGTGATACTTATCAACATCAATACTAAACTGTACTGAAACCAACAAAACTGGTAGTGTATTTACCTCATTTGCATCTTTTGACTTTCTTAAACTCTTATGTATTTGCAACTTTACAAACACCCTGTACTTTTCAGCATGCTCCAAGCAGCACTGGTTTTAAGCATTTGAACAGAGCCATGAAGATTTACAACTGCTATCTTTGCTTTCCCTTTTGCCACTGAATGTGTGATATGGTTTTGGAGTGATCCATCCATATAAAGTCTTCAGAAGACATTTAGGGAAAATGAATGTACAGTATAAATTAATTTAAAAAAAAAAAAAAAAAGAAGGGTAATATAAACCAATGTATGTTTTTATACCCTTTAGAAGAGGGTGGTGGAAATTACTGTGAAGAAATAGAAGGTGCCAGCCTGAGGCGAGATGTCGTTATTATCTCCAGTTAACATCCAATTCCTTTGAACTGTTTTAGGATATTCTCATTGAATTATATCCTCCTGCTGGATTTTCTGCTTTCAGTGACCAGTGTAGAGAGGAAAGTGTTTATTCATATAAAGTAGATTATTTGTTACATTACTGTCCTCTGGACAGAGGCAAATCAGCGCTTTGCTATTAGTACTTCCTAGCACAAAGCAGTTTTCATCTGACATGATTGTGACCTTTGCTGTGTTTCAGACCTAATAAGACATCCCTTTAGTGGGAATACTCTACTACTACGTGCTATCTCTTTAATAGAGGTCAGCAAAATGGAACTGCTGTGGTTCCCATCCTCCTTACACAAACACATGCTCAAAGAAACCTTAGACTTGTTTATTATTTTTAAGAAATTAAATACAAGTATTTGTTTGAAATAACCTTTTGATGATGAACCGGTGGTTCTGATATGCTTTGAATTTCTAGTGCTATTTCAACTTGAATACCATGTTGCTAAGTTGATAGAATTGAAGACAATTTCAGTTATAGATTTTTCCTGTGTTTCCTATAAAACAATGTTTTGTATTTTTTTATTAATGAGGCTTTGGGGGAAAAAGAGAGACTAACATTTTTATTTCATTGCACAGTCCTTGACAGTTGGAGTTGTTATTGTGTATACCACTGTATTGTTTGCATCTTCATTTTTATTTCAGCGTTTTAGAGGAAAGTAAGTGCATATTTCTCTCAAATTATTGGCTTTCCTCCAGGAAGAAATTTATTATCATTTACCTTCATAAATATTGATTTTTGAGATGCAAAATTTCATTGTGTCTTCTAAATCCATCCGAAAAACTGCTTCCTAGCTCATTTTCTCTGTTCTAGTCCCAGTTGCATGTTGCTTCTACAGCTTTCTTTATGAGACTGGCATGTAGCCTAATCATACTTGTCTGAGAAAGTTTTTCTAAAACTTCCATTTGAGTAGCGTTTAATTGCCTAGAAGTTACAGGATCTGCTCAGACCCTTTTCGCAACATTAAGTCCATGTTTTCATGTACTTATTTGCTTTCAGTTGTTTCAGTATTATTAGGTTGGTGCAAAAGTAATTGTGGTTTTGGACCGTGAATTTTAAATCATTATAACTGGGCTCAAACACATCTTTGTTAATCAAAATAGGAACCATTACAATCAACACAGTTTTGCCAACAAGAAATAAGTTTGTTTTTTCCTGTAGCCTAAATATCTGTGCTTGGGGATTCAGTGAACTCGTGGAAAACATTTTTGTATCGTGCTGGTTGGGGAAGTGTTTTCCCCCAAAAAAGTTGTCAAGATGCTTGAAGAAGTGGTAATTGGTTGGCGAGAGGTCCGGTGAATATGGTCCATGAGGCAAAATTTTGTATCCCAATTAATTCAACTTCTGAAGCATTGGTTGTGCAACATGCGATCGGGTGTTGTCGTGGAGAAGAACTGGGACCTTTCTGTTGACCAATGGTGGCTGCAGGCATTGCAGTTTTTGGTGCATCTCATCGATTTGCTGAGCACACTTCTCAGATGCAGTAGTTGCACCAAGGTTCAGAAAGCTGTAGTGGATCAGACAGGCAGCAGACCACCCAGCAGTGACCATGACCTTTTTTTGGTGCAAGTTTGGTTTTGGGAAGTGCTTTGGAGGTGATTCTTGGTCCAACCACTGAGCTGGTTGTCACCAGTTGTCGTATAAATCCATTTTTTGTCACACATGACAATTCAATCGAGAAATGGTTCATTATTGTTGCATGGAATAAGAGAAGACAACACTTCAAAATAATGATTTTTTATTTTTTATTTTCGGTCAGTTCCTGAGACACTCCCTTATAAAGCTTTTTCACGTTTCTGATTTGCGTCAAATGCTGAATGACTGTAGAATGGCTGACATTGAGTTCTTCAGCAACTTCTCATGTAGTTGTAAGAGGATCAGCTTTGATGATTGCTCCCAATGGATCGTTGTCGCCTTCCAATGCTTCTCATCTCCTTTGCGAAACTTCTTGACCCACCATTGCACTGTATGTTCGTTAGGAGTTCCTGGGCCAAATGCATTGTTGATGTTGCAAATTGTCTCTGCTGCTTTATGACCCATTTTGAACTTGAGTAAGAAAATTACTCGAATTTGCTTTTTGTCTGACATCATTTCTGTAGTCTAAAATAAATATAAAATAAACAGCAAGTAATAAGGCGGTAGCAAAAAAACCAAAACACATTAAAAATTATGTATAACATAACCACATTTATGTATTCCAATATCAAATGGCAAATTTCAACATTGCAAAAAACGCACTTTCTTTTGCACCAACCTAATAGCTCTCTCAGTACCATTTAAATGCGTGTTTATTCCTTTAATGGAAATATAGATAATGTTTTTCCTTATTTTCGGACTAGGATCATCAAAGTGACAAATTTTGAAATAACTCAGACCTCCAGTTAGCTTTTGCAATTAAAAGCCTGGCCCTGCAGTCTTTTGGAAGTGTCAAGCTGTGCACTCTTAATTTTTTAATCTTCTTTCCTAAATCAGCCATTCTGCCCCACTGATCACCTTGGCAGTTTTTCTTCCAATTCTTTTGTAACCTCAAGCTGGAGGGAATGCAGAAGGATTTTTCAATGTCAAGATGGACAAACACTTTCCCAATCTGAACAGCAATGTTGTGTGGACGAAGTTTTTATTGTCCCTTTCTTTGGAAGTTTGTTGCATAGAGCAGAGAGGGTTATACATATCCTTAGGGAAATAAGAACTTGCAATGGTACTTCAGGATGGTGTGAAGAATAAACAATGCATTCCTCTTAGAATTTTTTTTCCTGAAACTGCTACGTACAGCAAATGAGTTTCATGATTTTTAATATGTGAGTTCTCATTTCATTAAGTCTTCAGTCCTGACCTTTTCCCTCCTGTTTAATGGAGGAGCAGATTATGTAAAATACAAATTGTGGAGCTGTGTATGACCAAATAAAGGATTTTCATTCTTTTAATCCCTTTTTTTTTTTCCTTATGTGAAGCTTGTCAGGATTACCGTTTTCAGCTAGTTTCTGTACTGGTAGCTGAGATTATCTTCTGGAAGACAGTTTGTGAGACAAGAACTACTGGAAGGTTTAGAAATGTGTACTCTGAAGGGCAATGATATAGCTATGTGAACAGTGCTAGGCTCTGAATATGCTGGACAAAACAAAATCCTTATCGAAGAGCTATTATGCTTTGTATAAAAAGACTTTTTAAATAATATCTCTAAAAATACGTGTTCTTAATTGCATACTCTTTGTCTCTGTCTCTCTCTCTCCTTCCAGATTGATTTTCTTTTAGGAGTGACATTTACTAGCCCTGAAAAAAATGGATTCTTTCCCTTACACAAGTAATTCTGTTTAAAATTATTTCCTTGCAACAGCTGAAAACATTACACTGACTTGAGCTTTATTGATCAGACTTGATTTCTGAGTTTCTGTAGAATTTGCATCTCTACACTAATTTGTTCAAATACAGTGGACATAACACCTGGTTGGGGCAGCAATAATACATACAGTAGTACGTGGTGCTACTTAAATATTAATAATATACCTTTGTTGCGCATATTTTTAATGATATGGTGAGGCTATTAACCACCCGGAAGGCCAGGTGTTCCAAATAACTTGCTTAGCATGTCTTGTATTTCTGTGCTATTGGTTGCTAATTTTAGCCAGCTTTTGATAATTAGGTTTAGTTCGTACTGACAGTGTCTGCTCTCGAAGATCAAAGGGCAAGAATTGTCTTATTCACTTTTTTTTTTTTTTAAAAAAGTATTAATTAATGCCATTTGCTTATTAATTCAAACACTTTAAAAAGGAATTTTTTCTGAAATGGTGAAAGAGATGCTTTTTAATGAGAACAGCTCATATGGGAAAACAACAGATTTGTATCCACACATAATCTGTAATTCTTGTGGATTATAGGGCTATGAAGTTGGTGAAGGGTTTGGAGAGGAAGCCGTATGAGGAGCAGCTAAAGTCACTTGCTTTGTTCAGCCTGGAGGAGACTGAGGGGAGACATCGTGGTGGTTACACCTTCCTCACAAGAGGAGGAGGAGGGGCAGGCGTTGATCTCTTCTCTTTGGCAACCAATGACAGAACCCAAGGGAATGGCAGGGAGATGTGCCAGGGGAGGTTTAGGTTGGACATGAGGAAAAGGTTCTTCACCCAGGGGGTGCTGGACACTGGAACAGGCTCCTCAGGGAGGTGTCACGGCCTCAAGCCTGACAGTGTTCAAAAAGAGACTGGACAAAACCCTCAGACACATGGTGTGAACTGTGGGGTTGTCCTGTGCAGGGGCAGGAGTTGGACTCGATGATCCTTGTGGGTCCCTTCCAAGTCAGGACATTCTGTGATTCTGTGACTAGGCAGGACTATGCAGAAGCAGCAGCATACAGCCCAAACATCAGTAACATGCACATAGGTGGTTTGCAAATGATAAAATTAGTCTGAAGGAGAATATTTAATACACCACTTATATGTCCCAGATTTACAGAAGGACTTTGAAATGGTTAAGATTCCAGAGTGTCATCATAAACTTGGAAGATGCTCCGTTTGCTTGTAAATACACTCCTTTCTTTGTTTGGGGTTCATCTTCTGAGATGCAGAACCCCTCAGAGAAGTGACTTTCCTGTTTAATGCTTCCAACTTTTTGCTAAGTAGTTAGTGAAACTTTATAGAACAAAAGTCTGAATTTCCATTCTCTTCTGTTTCTCCTTGTTTCCTCCCCCCTCTTTTTTTTTTTTTTCATCCATTTGTTCTGTTTCATTATTGCTGTTGGTTTTTGCCTTGCCTGCTGCCTCCTCCTCATGACAGTTCTCTGCAGTCCACTTTTTTCTTGCTTTTTATTTTACTTTATGTTCTGTTTCTATCTGTGGTGGTGGTGTAGTTCCCCTGTGCTTTGTCTCACTGCAGCCCAATGTTCCTGCTTCTTTTCCACTTTCAAGGTTTTTTTTAATCCTTTCACTTTTAATTTCACTTCACGTTTTCTCTCAATCTTTCTGGAACTCTTCCCTTTTGCCTGTCTAGGACTTCTCTCAGCTGCTTGTCCCAGAGAGCATGTACTTGCATTCTGAGATGTGCATGAGTGTTGTACTCCCTGGAAAAACAAATAACTTGTGTTTTCCACTCTCATCCATGTATATATTGAGTTTGCTGTCAGTCTGTAGTGGAAAATACATATTTAATTGACAGACAGCTATATACGTTATCTCCCAAATGCCTCCTTCTGCCTTATTTTGGGTTGGGGTCATGAGATATGGTGTTTGCATGAGTTTCCTGGGTCACAGAAAGGGCGCTGGCTTGCTTTGCCAGGCCTCCCAGCGGGCAGGCACAGAATTGCAGCGAGGCTGGGCAGAGACATCTTACCAGATAGTTGGACTGCATTTGTGTTTTAGTGTGGGAAATACTGAGGCCTGAGCCAGTACATAGCCTTTAGATAAATTGTTACAACCTGATGCTGAAGAATAGATGAGGCGAAGAGGGTCCACTGCTATCTGAGGAGCAAGGCCGGGGATCATGACTCTTCAGAGCAATTTGACTTGTCAGGTTTGTGGGATGGGTGTGTACACAGACTCTCCTAGAGGCAGAGGCAAATGGCTTGCTTTCAAGTTTCATAAAATACAAGTTTAAGCAAAGTTACTTTATAGGTTTGACAGAATCTGCTGGTTAGAAGAGCTTGGAGAAATTAATAGGAGTAAGATAACTGAAAAGCTCAGTGGTATCTTTGAGCCTGTGTTAGAGAGAGAGTGTTTGTGTGAGAGATACAGGAAGGAGAGGAGCACAAGACTAAACAGGACAAGGAAGAGCAGGGAGAAAGACAGTGTTACCAGTGTGTCTGATTTTGCCACAAGTTGTTGATTTTGCTTTGCTTAAGGCTTGGAGCTTACTTTAATTCATAATGGCAACTATTTTCAGATTTGTTCGTTGCATGCAGAGACTTTAAACCTAAGTCTAAATTGATGCAGCACAGGGAACATGCAAAATTATCAGTATTTCTGCCCATAATTTGAGAGGGATCTGACTCGCAGCAACACCTCACTTGAGATGCGTGGAAAAGAGGTTCCATCTCAGGAGCCAGGGTGCATTTATGTGCACTCCAGAGGTAGCTCCAATGTAGGTTTACTTCTGAGATGATTGTAGGGCATTTTCACTGAGCTAGGAGACAGGGGAGAAGAATTATTTTATAGGGTCTGTGTCTTGGATTTATACTGCTTAAATGCAACTTGCTAGAATTCCTCTCTGATCTGTAATTCTATCGTGTTTAGAGATGGTAAATGGAGTTGGTATAGTGTTCCTGAGGGTAAACGCCAGCCACTGGAGTTTACTGAATATGTGTCTAGAAATTTTAATTTTAGGAGCACAGTGTCACCATTTCATATACACACCAGGCATTCGAGTACAACTCCTTTTTTATTTATTTATTTATCTCTGGCAAGCTCTGATTTATTTCCTCATGGGTGTATGTCATGGGCTGTGCTTGCTGCAGTGCACGAGGCTCTGGAGGGAAAATGTAATCAAATTGAGAAGTACACTTGAATTCTCTCTTGATCCCAGTCTCTTCTGAGTTGCTTTTCTCTGATTATGATTCTGCCAGTAAACTGGGTTGATGTCATTTTTATCTTCTTCTGTGTGGCTGAGAAAATAAATGCCAGCAAAAATGTGCAGAGGAATAGCAGATTGGAAGAGACAGGGAACTTGATCAGCTGGCAGGACACTTTTTGCTTTATTTACCATTTGTTTTTACAAATATGTACAGCTACTGTGATTTGTGTCAACCATAGATAAAGTTTCTTTGCAAAAGGGGAGGTTGTTCTCAAGAGTATGACACCAGTGCATTGCAGTGTGGCTTTGAGAGACGTCAGCTATCACCCTTCCTCACCTAAATGAAATTATCATAGGATCATTGCTCTGTGTTTATGAAGCTGAATATCAGTTCACCCTGGATTAAGTGTTGCAGGAAGATTTGGAGAGGTAATAATACTTGGAATGGGAGAATTTTCCATTTTAAGAGTGAAGGATGAATACTGGCATATTTACAGTACAGCTGTGGCTCTTTCAGCATAGGTGTGTCCAACATGACTCATTCCAGCCTTGGACAGCTAGATCATACTGATTTTGCTGGTGTTATCTGTACAAACAAAAGGAGAAAAAATGGGCTGTTAAACCAACCACAAATCATATTTTCTCGCTAGTTAGTGCTAAAGCTCTTGGTAAAGCTGTAAAAGCCAATAAAATGAAAACTAGACTTGACATACTTCTTGTGAACATTCACAAAGATTTCTCTGCCCTGTTGTTCATGTGGAGCATTGTTTATTTGGCATAGCAGGGCCAAATTCTACCCTAATTTATGACCACGCAGTTCCGTGGATGTTGTGAGTACAGCTTTGCATTATGGAAGAAAGGCGCTCACCCACAGTGAATTTGAACTGTAGCTGCAGGTTGAAATCAGTCGTCGTCTTGCTGCATCTGTATTCACACAGGTGATGGGCTGATTTTCACCTGTAATTCTTATTCCCGTGGTTAACACAAGAGTACTTCGGATAGATGTAAGCCAATGACAACCAAGGTAGAACTTAGTTTTTGAACTACTTGCAACTGCTTGTCAAGAACATGATCAGCAAATACTTAACACTGTATTTCTATCTGGATTTCTGACAAAGGGACGTTTAAATCGTTGTAAAAGCTCTTTTAGCAGTCATCAGTATGCTATAGTACATACCTTTAACATACACGACAACACTGTCCTCTCGTTTTGCCTTTGCACAACTAGTGTTTGTGAGAACAGTACATGCCTTTTCCTAATTTTGTTTCAGGAGACCTTGACTTTGAGCAGGTTTCTTTGTATACGATATCAGGGCTCAACGGAAGAATTAAATCAACCTATAACTGGTGCATTGTCATAAAGGGGGAAAAGCGTTATTTGTATATTTTTGTAAATATGTAACATTTAATGGCAGTTTTGTAGTGATGTGCTGTTTTTGAGAAAAAAAATAAAATATATGTTTGAATATGCTTAATGTAACACTTAACTGTGATTCAATTGCACAATTAATAGCTTAATCAGAAGTCTTGTGCAATATGTAGTGCACACGCATAACCAATATCTGTTAGCGATCCACAACAAAGTTTTTGGCAACTTTTAACGATGGTGATGAACTGTGCAGTACAGTTTATCACGGTCTCTTTCAGCTTCCAAACATGTAGCAGGCGAACTACTGTATACGTACCTGTGTACTCCACTGCATCCAAAGGTATGCATTTGTCCTGAGAACCTGCACTACAGGTTTTTCTTTAATAAAATTTGGTTCTAAACTATTGGTTGCTTTGTTTTTCTTGTGAAGCATTTCATGGTATTTGTGGAGGGGAAATGGTTTAACTGATCACCAGAGTTTCAGCACGTGTTTTGATTTGTAAGTAATTAGCAGCAAACTATTTGTCTCAGAGGCTGCAGCAAAGCTTCATCCTCCACTTGAGCCACTTCATCCTCCTACACTGCAGCTCAACTCCACTTCTAGGGAAGAAAGGGCAAAAGGACTTGGTCCAGTTTCCTTAGGAGTGGAGCTGCTGCAGTAGAGTTGGTGGAGGGTGACACTCTGTGGTGAGACCGAAGCCGTGCAACTGCACTGAAAAAAACCCTCCATATATATAAATATATATATAGTCCTACAACTCTGCTGAACCAAAGGCTGAAGATCTCTGTCTAACTAAAGAATTAAAGAATTAAGCAGGTTTTAACCTGGATCTCCCTGTAAGAAACAGTCATAAACTGAAAAACAGCTGTTCGTGTTCTACCCTGTCTTTATTCCAATCTCTTCATTGACTTCTTCACACACTGCTTACTCCTTATTCATTCTTCTTTTATTAACTGCCTTGTCGTTCCTTTATGCCACACTCTTCCTGAAGAGTTACCAGTGCTGTATAGAAGCTGCATCCTCCTTCCAAAATTGAGGGTTGTGTAAGTGCTATGTGAAGTCTTACCAAAACTCATATTGAAACAAAGCACCAACACAACCTGTATCTTGCAGTTTTTAATTAACCATTGAAGTTTAATAGAACTTTAATAGAATGAAGTTATAATGGGACAATGAATGGATTATTTGTTCATGGAGTGGGTATATTTTGAGGATCAGAAGATGAGCAATCAGAAGGAAAAATTTCCACAATATGTTTAAACTTAATTTTCTCAGTCTCTCCTAGTTCAGCACTTTCTCGTAGTCACTGCTGAGAGACTTAGCGGTGAGAGGGACGCTGTGGTACGGGCTGTGTGATCCTATCCTGTGGCACATCATGGTAAGTGTGAGGCTGGGTCCAGACATGAAGCTTCAGGCTTTCTCTACTTTTGTAACTCAGCTAGAAAACATTTTGATGGTTGTCATTTTAGGTTATCTGATCCCATATTGTGGCTAGCTGAGACTTTAAGCTGCAATTTATCACTAAAACAGCCGCCTGTTGAATCTCAAGTGTCTATGCTTCATTTTCCAGATTTAGCTCTGATACTAAAAAAAGCAAAACAAAAAGAAACCCTAAATCTCTTCTTTTTAATGATGTTCCAGTAGTTCTTTCCGAGGAAAGCTGAGTTGGAATGGCAAGAGTGAGAACAGACACGGACAAGCTATTCCCATAAATGTGACACCAAACAAAATTGCTCATACTTAACCTGAAGGGATACTTTACTTCAGAAACCAATTTCCACTGAAAAAAGAAAGATAATCACTTCTGTTTCCTTTGCTGTTCTCATCAAAGCCGTATTAATTGCTATGCTATTTTGAAGCCTAACTGGTTTCAACATAATCATAAATTCTGTCTCCACAATAAAACTTCTGAGTCATAAACACCAGCCAATATTTTTTCCTGTTTTCCAGTGATTTATTTTCAGGTTTTTTTGCTTTTTGTGATTTATGCCTTGCAAGATGCTTTGCTTTCATATGAATCCAGCAGCTGTGATGAAAATGTTACTGTACTCTGACCCTGATGGTTTTCAAAAGCTGAAGCAAAATGCTACAAATGATGTTTAGTGTATTTTTGAAATGATAAAAGGATCCATTCTCAGCATTACAGCATCAAACCAAAATCTGACCTCCAAAAGAAAAAACTCAGAAGCAGCAGAACATGCTACAAAAAGGTTTAAAAAAGTAATAATTCCAAGGAGTAATTCAGTGACAGCAATTATCAGTCCATATAAAAATTAATAATAAAACCAGGAATGAAGCTTTTCATTTAAGTTCAATTCAGGAACACATAGCTGTAATTTGACAGAGCTGTAATTCTACAAAATCTAAGAGGAAAATTACTTCCTTGTCATCAGGAGACATTATTGAAGAGGAATATTGGAATATCTTTGATGTAATTTAATTGTTTCAGTTATCTAATATTTTGTGAAGGAATGACATGGCATTGTCTTGATTTTAAGATAGATGCTTGGTTTAAAAATCCAATTGAAAAGAATATGATACATTATTTTATAGGAGATAATGCTTTTGTATCTACTGGTGGGAAAAATGAAATAGTCTTTTATGAAAGAAACCAGCGTAATTTATCAATAGCAATATAGCAGGGAACAGGGGGAAGCACTTGAGGACACTTACCCAGTGTGTGTTTCCAGCCTCCATCCACTGCAGAGCTGGACCTCTCTGCTTCGGAGCTTTGTGTTTAATACCACAAAGTAATTATATTCTGCCATGAATTTTCTTCATTGTTTATGGACCTGTATAAGCTTTTAGTATCCATAAAATTCTATGGCAACGAGTTCTGTAGCTGAATTAGGCAATGAGTGAAAGTACCCTCTGTAGTTGTTTGGAACCTGCCCCATTAATTTTGATACCCTGAGAGTTTGTACCATCGGTGACACTTCATTCCAGTGTCATGTTCTGCTGCTGATTTTTATAAACTTTTAACATATTCTTTCCCCTCCTCCAGTGTTTCTGTGTTAGTTGTTTTCTTTTGTGTGTGCTGTTTTTTGTTTTAGTTTTGCTGGTTTTGTTGTTTTCTTTTTTGTTTCCCCTCGCTGAATTGGACTAGATGATCTTCTGAGGTCCCTTCCAATCCCAAACATACCGTGAAAAGCCCTTATCTTTATTTAGTGGTAAAAATCAGTGTTATTTTTCCGTGTATGGGGAAGTTTCTGTACTTTTGGATTGCTTTTTTTGCTCTTGTACCATCACATCAAGAAGGACAGGGAACTGCTGGAGAGGGTCCAGCGTAGGGCAACAAAGATGATGAAGGGAGTGGAGCATCTCCCTTATGAGAAAAGGCTGAGGGAGCTGGGGCTCTTTAGCTTGGAGAAGAGGAGACTGAGGGGTGACCTTATTAATGTTTATAAATATATAAAGGGTGAGTGTCACGAGGATGGAGCCAGGCTCTTCTCAGTGGCAAACAATGATAGGACAAGGGGTACTGGGATCAAGCTGGAACACAAGAGGTTCCACTTAAATGTGAGAAAGAACTTCTCAGTGAGGGTGACAGACACTGGAACAGGCTGCCCAGGGAGGTTGTGGAGTCTCCTTCCCTGGAGACATTCAAACCCCGCCTGGACACATGTTCCTGTGTGACCTCACCTAGGCGTTCCTCCTCCAGCAGGGGGATTGGACTGGATGATCTTTTGAGGTCCCTTCCAATCCCAAACATACTGTGATATCTGTTTATCATCTATCTATGATGTTCAGCACCCACATTTTGGATAATATTCTGTAGCTCTTAAAGCCATATGATAGAGGTATCAGACAGAGATTGTGGGTGGTGTTCTTCTCTTACCACTTGTTTGTGCAAGTTCTTGTGCACAGTAGTTGTTTTAGTGTTCTCTTTACCAACACGGCCATTTGGTGCTCTGGCCAACAGGAATTATTACAGCCCAGGATGTTTTGTTGCGGAGAGCATATGCTGTAATGTTCTGTGTGTCTTAGGCTGCAGTTTCGACCACAGGGTATTTGCTAGGGGATGTGTTTTGGTTTTCTCCCCTTTATTTATACTATGCAGGACGCGTGTATTTTCTTGAACCTAATTATTAAAACTCCATTAGTAGTCATCAGAGCTCTTTCAGCACTCATAGTTGTCTAGATTTTTTTTAATATATTTTTTTCTTCTTTTATTACCACAGATAGTTCTTCCTACATTTATCTACATTGAATTTCTTTTCACATTTTAATCACTGGTGAAGTTGTGAAAGTTATTTCTGGAAATCCTTATAGCTGGCCTACTATCCTGAATGAATTAGTAATGGCAAAATTTTCACCTTTTTTAAACATTATTTCAGTTATTTGGCTATCCACAAAGCTCAGATTCCCAGCTGTGTGGGATGCCAAGGACACTGGAAATGGAGAGTTTATGCCTTGTTTTTTGTTTGCTTACCAGCCAGATGTTTGCCCTATCGTGTTATTTTCCTTTTCTCTGGTAGCTACATAAACCTCTTTAGTGATGGACCTTGTCAAAAGCGTATTGAAGAAATCCAAGCAGAATATGTTATTTTCCTGGATGCTTATTAACAGCCTCACAGACCTCTCAGCACTTCATGAGAAGTCACACCCTAGTATAAATCCTGTGTTGACTCAAACCCAGTACAGTAATTTCTGTCTGTTCAATAACTCTTCAGCTTATTATACCAGCTGTCAATTTGCCCAGTACAAGTCTGTGTTTCCTGACTATTTTCCCCTCTCCGTTTGAAAAACGGTGTCACATTTGGCATTGTTCATTCTCTAGCAAGGAGCTCTTTTTTTTATAAAGCCCTGTGCTTAAGTACTGTAATGACGGGTCTGATGGTGCTCAACCTATGCAAAAGTTTTAAAAAAATATTTTTAAATGAACTTAAAAAAGCACTGAAATGCTTAGAGTGTGGGTGCCCACCTGCAAGAATGAACCGCAATGGACTATGTTGGGTTTTGGTGGGCTCTTTCAATATTGGATGCCTTTGGAATGCAACTGGCTAGACCAAATATTAAATGTACCTTATAGAAAACCACTTAAGATCCTCTTTAAGGCTTTTTTAGGGTATGAGCCTGAGCACCTTAAGATATTAATTTTCTAATTTTTGCATATATATTATTATACTATAACATATATATCAACTGTTCAAAATATATATTTTATATGTATAGAATATATAAAAATATACAACTTCTTGTGTATGTGTCTTTTCCACAAACTTTCTTTCTCTAGAGAAATACTAATAATTTACTTTGCTTTTAAAGGCTTTTTAATTGACAAAAGGCAGTGAAGGATTGTAAGCTTTGAATAAGTGGACAAAAAGCTGTGTCTACTTGAGAGACAATTCTTATTAGTTACACACCATGAGATGTTTTACAAATGCCGACCACCTTTTCCTCCTGGGGTCGAGGAGGCTGTGAGTACAGAAAGGAAACGGATTGGACTACTTTAGAATACTGCTTCTCTGAGTTTGGTAAAATGAAATGTATTTTCTACTTAAGCGTGATGTTTGGTAATAAGTTTAGTGTAATGGGAGGAAGAGCTAAATCTAAGAAAAGCATCAAGGAGTAATTACAGCTCATCGCTTTTCAGTCTCATCTATCAGTCATCTATAAGGATTTGCTATATTTATCACTAAGCAGCCTGATAATTAGCTTGGTTTGATTTTGATCCACTTTAATTTCTTAGAGGTAATTTTTAATGTTTTACATTTTATGTTACTTATTAACAGGGTTGACATCTAAGCAAACTGATACGGTAATCTCAATAAGTGTTATCTTCTGCTCTGAGCTCTAAATACATGGAACTTCCATTTTCTATTGCTGGGCTATCCCTTAGACAGACTGCGCTCAAGTTGCAGGAGGTCATCACACAGTTAAATGGGAACACAAGTGATACCAAAAAATATCCTAATTCTGACCTGCCCAAGCAGTTTTCCACTGACTGGCATGGGAGAACGGTACTTGGCTGAAGAGGATTGCGGCGGGTGTCCTGCTGAGGTGCCATCTACTTGTTATACTAATACCAAGAAACACCAATGCAGATGATGATACTCTTTTTGACAGGTAACTTTATTAATAATGGTCTTGGATCTGTCGCACCTACCAGGTGCCAGTCTTTTTTCACACTCTGCAAGACTTTCTGAAGAATAAACGAGAAAGGCATAAAGTTAGTTGAAGCTACTAAGACACACATTTGAAGGTGGGTCTATTTTGCACTTTTTTTTTTACAGAAGTTTCCGTGAATGTGTGTCCAAAAACTTAAATACATTGAGAAATACAGTAGAAAGACTATATTTACAATCAATTATAATGGGCACTGCCAACATATCCAATAACAAAAATAAAACAAAAAACTTTTTCATGTTTCTTTCATGTTTTTTTTTCACAGAGATTTTTAAATATGATTTTGTTTTTTAAAAAATACAATAAGGAAATAATTACATTCTTAATATGAGAACATTATCTTACAACATACAGCCTGGGCCAATTAATTTGAAAGTGTCTTTAACAAAAATTGATACTAAATTAAGTATTCTCCATTTGAAAAATCAAATTGCCACAATCACCTCATTTTAAAAAAACACCTTTGATCCCCAAAAATTATGATTTTTTTTTAATAGCATCACCCATAAAAAAACCCAAACAAAACACAAGTAAAAAAAGCACCTGGAATAGTAATAGAAGTTCGTTGAGGAAGCACAAGTGTAACATTTTCTTAAGAGACATAGAAATGCAATGGTTTAAAATACAAGAGTTTTCCTTTGAAACAAAAGTCATGCTGCTCTATTGCTGACTTTGCCTGTTGATCCTGAAATCTAAAAATGGTGAAAATACAAGCTCTGTTGCATTTTATAAAAAAAATTGTACAGCAATAGTACTATTCAAGAAAACAGAGTACATTTCACAGCACCAAATGTGTCTATCGAGAGGTTCCTGCCCGAGGTTGTTTGTTTTTTTCCTCCTTTTAAAACCTTGGCCACTGTATAGAATAGACATGCCACTAAAGCAAAGTGTGATGCTACCAAGGTACTTATGCATGAGGGACATACGATTACAGTAGGTGCTGGGTTGGTGGTGAGAGGGCAGGGATGGCTTTATGGAGCCTTTTCTGGAGGAAGAGTGAAAGATGCTTAATTTTGCCAGCAGCCCCTGCTGCAGCGGGTGGCAGTTACCCAACATTGGATAAAGACACCAAGTGATTTGGATTTTGCCTACTCTGCATTACTTGATGCGGGACCACTTCTTATTGGCAACTGATACATCATTGCAAACGTTGACTAGAAGCCTAATTTGCATCATAAATATGTACAGATATAAATTAAATATTTATTGAAATATACAAATAAATAACTTAATTTGAAATAAAAAGCCTAAATGAACTTTTGCTTCAAATTTGTTTCTGCTAATACTTATGGGAACTTGATACTGTTTAGTCCGTAGTCATACAGCATAGAATGTGCCCTCCACTTATAGAGTTAGTAAGTAAGCAGATGACCTAAAATAATATAAAAAAATCCTCTTTTCAGTGAGTGAAAACCACACTGACGCTTCCCTACCGTATCTGCATTCCTGCAGAACGTTGTACAAAACATAGTCCCAAGAAGCATCAAGCTTTTTCTCATTTTGGACCCCATTGTAGAAACCGACCCTGCTGAGGTCAATGGGATCCCTGGCACTAACTGCATTTGGGAAGAGGACATGGCCCTGTGTCCTGGCAGCTATTGGGTCGTTCTCTATACCTTCAAAGCCCACCAGCTCCTGAGGGAAGTCCTCTGGTATCCAGCTCAGCTGGGAATCCCAGTGTCCCCTTTAGGAGTTAAGCACACCTCTTCCACATAAAGGGATGTGATCCTTGATAACTGCTGTCTTGCCAATGTCTGCGGTTTTGATTGTAAGTTTTAAATAATTATCAAGACTGCAGCCCTAACATCTGTGATTATCTCCAAGTATGAGTAATATTTTAATTTTTTTAATTAAAGTCATTTTCTAGTCCTCACAGTTAGTTGAGAAGAAAAAAAAAATCTCAAGAATGTGATTGAAGGCTCTCCAAAGGCTTAAAAATAACACGGAGAAAAGATTAAAAGAACCCAACTGATTATATGTTTTTTCCCTTCTCCCTCTCTACTGATTTTTTAAAGCCAATCTTGAGATTTTGAAGGACTTTAGTGGGCAATTTACTGCATATAAGATCTCAGAAGTGACATGGATGGAGACATGGGAAGAACAGATTTCTATACTTTTACTGACTAAAATGCAAGACGCTGTTTCCTACTAAACAGAAGTGGACTTCTGTCAGAAAATCCCCAATTCTCTGTAAAAGTGTCTATAAAGAGTCTGGAAACTATCATCTTTTCAATCCATCTTCAAAAATAATAGCTGAGGTCTGAAAAGATGAAGGGAACTAAGTACAGCAGTGTTCTGTAAGTCAAGTTTAACAACACTAGAGTATAAAAAAAAACCAAAACAAGACTGACTGCATAAGCTATTCTGAGTTGCCATTTTCTGTTGAGGATTAATTTCAATTAAGTTTCATTTTTTTAAAAAGTATAGAAAAGAAGCAGTATCTAAAAATACCTTTTGCCTTTAGAAAAAAACCAGGAACAAATCATATTTTGATGACATGACCTTTGAAAAGAACTGATGCTTTGGAATACTAATGAAGAGAACATACATACTTTTTTTTCAAAGTATGGCAGCTTTTTATCTCCCAATGACAAAAGCAGCTGTCTAAATAGTATCCAAAGAATGCTTCACAGCTGAGTCGTGTCATCCCACGGTGTCGCAGCAGTGTCGAGGACAGCAGCACTGAGGAGCTCCGGGGAGCCCTGCCACTGCTGCCAACGCATTCCTTCAGTTTTCTTTTGCCACGTGAACTGCTAACAAACAGCAAGGTGACTGCTAAGGAGCAAGACTTCGCTCAGCCACCTCTGTGGAAGATCTCACAAAGTCAGTTTTAAGCTGTAAGATTTAGTATTTCACATTGGTCGTAATGCACCAGTCTTCAGTGGTGGTCAGGCCATCTGATGAGATATAATTAACATTGCTGGTTTAATGCTGTTTCAGTAAACTTTCAACGGTGACTTTATGCTCCTTTTTACATACTATGGTTGGTTCGTATTTTTTTGGTTTTCGTTTTCTTCATCAGTGAAGTTGGAAATAAAGAGTTACAGCTAATAAAAAGGGGCACACGTAGTTACACAGCAATACGGTAGAGGGAATACAGGCAAATTAGCGCCAAGCTACCATCAACTTAACAGAATTATAAAATCTCTTATTTTGTATCACTCGATACCACCTTTCAGATGAGTCTTCTGCAGCCTATGTCTTGGTCCGTAACAGGTAAGGCCTTTATGGAAAGTGAGTGGTTTTGTCATATTTATGTTCCATTTTTCATCTCCCATTCCTGGAAAGGGGCGGGGGGGAAAGATACGGAAAATGTTAGAGAAATCAGGATATTTCACTGATGTCATCAGATCTTCTAAGCCAAAGCCAGCTGAGGTCAGTAACAGTTTTTCCATTAGCTTTACTTGATCCAGCCTTCTGCCCACAAATTAGTTAGGGAATGCTAACAAGTATGTCCTGGTAACATCTGTGCGCAGCTTCCTCCCCTCCACAACTATATATGGCAACTTTTTCTCTAATGCAGTGCAAATAAGCCATGTTTGTGTTTTTGCAAGGGGTAATATGGAGCAAATTCGCACACAGCAGTCGGTGTAAAGCGCTCAGCTGGAGCTGAGTAACAGAGGGGGTGATTTAGCGTATAGGGCTTTCTAACTTACTTGCATGAGACATCAGAAGTACTCAATATCTCTCATAGCTGACAAAAAGTGATTGCTTTATTACTCTTCTGGTTTTTTGTGTGTTTTTTTTTTTTTAATAAAGCTTGTGGCAGACACACATTTCTATGGCTAAAAAGGCAACCTACTGAGGCTTTCCATATACACAATCCAAGTTGAGCTATTGCTTGGCAAGTTAAATAAATCAGTTTGCCTTTCTGTGCCTCAGTTTCCCCAGCTGCAAGCTGAGGACAATGACACCTACCATCTAAAGCAAACCACATAATCTATAATGCTTCCATCCACATATCTCAGAGCAAGGTATTGCCATTTCTTCTGCCACATAAGTGAAAATCATGAGATTGCTATGGCTGAACACCCAGTTTGATAAAACTTGTGGCTATTGAGTGACAACTACAGTATTTCTTAACAATACATAGGAGCAGAAGAGCTGAAGAGGGATGGGCTTATCTTAGGACATCCACACTATACCTATTCCCTGAATCACACCCTTACAGCGACCAGGAACTAATGGAGATATGAAGGAGTTGACCTCTTGGAAGTAATCCCCATGGAACCACTGTCAGGGTCTACAGGTTCCTCTCCCACCCCTCTGCCCTGCAGAGATACTCTGCTGGCAGCCTGCTGACTTGACTCCTAACCTGAATTCTTGAATTTAACATCCTTTCCACAAGATTTAAGAGCTCTGACTCAAACCCATTGCTTATGCATGTAAGTATCTGTTTCTGCTACTTAAAGCAGTATTAGTTTGGCTAAACAGCTGCACGACCTAGCCATCTCTTCAGCCATTGTAAAGAAACAGTAAAGGTCACAGTTGGTGGCTGCTTTAGCAATATTAGAAAAAATCTTGAGTTTAAAACAGGTGGAAGTTAGTTAATTTATTTTTTTTTAATCTGGCATTTTTTTGTTTCTTTTCTTCATTTAAATGATGTTTTTATTAAAATAGAATATATTTTAAATATTTAGTTCTACACTTTGGATTGTGGTAAACCTAAACTTAAAACACAGTATTCATAAAAACTAATTACTTTAAAAACGCTATTGAATGTTTATTCCCCATGTATGAGCCATCAAAGCTCTAAATGAAGCCCTTGGCTCAGCAACTGGGAGGAAAATTTTTTAAAGTGTTAAGCAAGCCTTGAAATTACTAGCTTCTTTTGCAGGTGCAGAAGGAGCTTTTTTTTGTTTCCATTTCTCCAGCAGGTTCACACCAATGAAAGAATGTTTAAATCAACACTGACAGCCTGACTAGGAGCTGGGAAGCTGGGAGAGCTCCGTTTCTTCTCTAGTCCCCTGAACATAAGCAAAATGTAAGCTGCTGACATTCAGCAGTTCAGTTTTGAAAACAAATCAGAACAAATCAGAAATCAGAAATAATCACTGCAGTTTCCTTTCTATACATAACTATTTGGGTTTAGAATGTTTAAATAATTGTTTTTCTTGTACAGCAAGAATATTTGGACCATTTTACTTCTCTAAGAATGCTAATGCAGAATATTGCTTTCTACCTTTTAATACAGTCTCCTTTTCCAGCCAAGTAGAGATTAATAAAATTGCACTTAAATGCCTTCTGGCTTCTTGAAGATATGCCTTATTGCTTTCTATCATAATTAAAAGCCTATGTTACAAACAGAAAAGTAAAAAAAAATTTAAAAATCCAAATATATGTATGTATACATGTCTCACAGAATGTCAGGGATTGGAAGTGACCTCAAGAGATCATCCAGTCCAATCCCCCTGCTGCAGCAGGAACACCCAGATGAGGTTACACAGGAAGGTGTCCAGGCGGGTTTTGAATGTCTCCAGGGAAGGAGACTCCACAACCCCCCTGGGCAGCCTGGTCCGGTGTCTGTCACCCTCACTGAGAAGAAGTTTCTTCTCAAATTTAAGTGGAACCTCTTGTGTTCCAGTTTGAACCCATTACCCCTTGTCTTACCATTGGTTGTGACCGAGAACAGCCTGGCTCCATCCTCGTGACACTCACCCTTTATATATTTGTAAACATTAATGAGGTCACCCCTCAGTCTCCTCCAAGCTAAAGAGCCCCAGCTCCCTCAGCCTTTCCTCATAAGGGAGATGTTCCACTCCCTTCATCATCTTGGTTGCCCTGCGCTGGACTCTCTCCAGCAGTTCCCTGTCCTTCTGGAACTGAGGGGCCCAGAACTGGACACAATATTCCAGGTGTGGTCTCACCAGGGCAGAGCAGAGGGGCAGGAGGACCTCTCTCGATCTACTAACCACCTCCCTTCTAATCCACCCCAGGATGCCATTGGCCTTCTTGGCCACAAGGGCACAGTGCTGGCTCATGGTCATCCTGCTGTGCACCAGAATGTGTATATATATATAGTACATATATATATATACTACATATATAGTGAATGTCAAACAGTCAATCCCCAAACTGCTGCTAGTTCTTAGATATAACACTAGTTAGGTCCTCTTGCTTCTCTCTGTATTTCCTTCGCATGTCAGCGCATCTGAAAGGAGAGAGGTTTTGGTGGAGCAGCCTCCAGCCCAGCTGTCCCAGTGCCTTGTCCCCCTGGGGCACAGCTGTGCCACACAGTGCTACCAGACCCTGCCCAGCAGCAGCAGACCTTGGCAGAGCGTGGTGCAGTGCTGTGGGCTCCTTAGCGTGACGGTGACACCAGGGTGGCTGCAAACACAAGGCTGGCCAATGAAACACTCAGAATCCTTTGTGCATAGAAAGAGCCAGAAGTGAGGCATTTGGTGCATTCAAATACAATACTGGGGGGGGGGGGGGGAATCTGACATTTTGAAAGCTTATACAGCTCCCTCATAACACTGGGAGATGTGCCAGTTGCTGAGGATGCAAGCACAAGCAGAGACGTGAAATCTATTACACTCCCACGTGTTGAGCTGACATGCATGTGTGGAGAGCCAAGGAAGTTCTGCTCTGGGATACTCACGTGTGACGCCCTTTCCTTAGCCACATCTATAAGGCCTGGGCTCACTCGTAACTGCAAAAGGCCAAAAGAATTGAGAGCCAAATTCCACCCTCGCACATGTGCAGTTAACCCCCTGAAAGCGGGGTGTGCTGCAGCTGTGTACCTGATGGCAGACTTTGGCTGCAGCTCCTTGCAAATGGGCTGAGCACAGCCTGGGTTGCACTATCCAGTTCAGCAAAGTTTCACTCTTCATATTTAGTGCATGAGGTTTTAGGAAAAAGCTGTTACAGCTGAATTGGATAATTTTGAGTTGTTTGGGGTTTGTTTTGTTTTGTTTTTCCCCAGGACAGGAAATATGCTTAGTAGCTCCATATCCTTTCTGATTAGCCTGATCTTATATCCAAGATTTCCCCACAAAAGAGCTTGACCAACCCATCTGAAGCGCAGTGATCTCAAACAATACAGGAGGGTTTTTCCTGTATGGTATACGCTGGGCATAAAAAAATGTAGTACAGCTCAAGGTATTCTGTACACCAAAAATGTTTAGGTTTTTATAGTGCCCTGGTTTCTCCAGCTGTGAAGATTAAATGTCTGGCTTTAATGTGCCTGTCCAGTCTTCAGCACAAATCCATGCTCCCATTTGTAAGGACTGTGCTTTGTTAGACCATGTTCCCTGAGTAACGCCATGCAAATCTAAGACAAAGTGCATGGTTAGAGATTATATCTTTATAAAACAAATTAGGGTATAATTGGAATACACAGATAAGCTTTAGAGCACATGAATCCTTCTTCAGGTTTCAACCATGAGCAGCAAACTTCAAAGTCAAGCAGAACTGAAACCCTTACACTGAGTTTAATTACTCTTAGTTGAATTTAAATGGATCAGGCCAACTGGCAGAAAAAGCAGTTGATGTCCATGGAAAGGATGAAGGAAATGGTAGTAGAAGGGTGAGAAAGTTCTCACATAAGGTCTAGCAGGATAGGTAATTCATGGCCTGAACAATGTAGAGAGGTTAAAGGGGCTTGGGGGAGGAAACAGAGAGATTACTATGTGCCAGAAAACCAAATCTTTCGCTGCTATGATGATTTTTCATTATCTACTGCATTTAGGTGCCAGGCTCATGCTCACTGAATGTAAATGTATATAATAAATGAAATGTAAAAAAAGTTACTTAAAAAATTCCCTAAATAGAATATTAATACTTCATTGTTTTGAAAAAATAAATGGACTGCAAGGAAGAAAAAATGTCTGTGATTATTATTGTTTATAATTACGATTAGCAGTGAACTACTAAATGAAAAAAATTTGGGCCAATGCTATTACTGTCACCCTTGGTTACATGCTGCCCACATGTTTATGTTGCTAGCAAATTTAGCCCAGAAGAATGGTCATGCAAATCCCATTTAAACTAAAGCACAAAAATTAGAAAGCTGTAACAATACAGGAGGACTGCAAACTTCAGCCTGGTATTTGCAAGACTAAATTAAATTAATTCAGTTTCTAATTTAAGTGAACATTAAGAGCAGATACTTGCACTACAGATTGTCAAGTATTATAAGTTACAACTATACTGTTCTTGCACCAGCTGGCAAAGATCAGACCCAATCTTGTGTTGTTTCAGAACACTTAGTATAACAGTGTTCTTTTAAATACTTGTCTGTTCTACAGATTACTGTAACTTTATGAATTTTAGATGGACTGTCTACACCACAGACCACTTACCTGGCAAATTTAATCTGTAAAAGAACAGAGAAAACCATGGAATGAGCAAGTCAAATGTGTCCCCCAAACTACTCACCAATTCTTCTGCAAAAGGTTCCCCAAATCAGCAGTATTTATGTAGTAATCCGAATAATTTAGATGTGGCACATGCTCTTCTGAACGCTACATTTCACACACAGAAGCAGCAGTAACCCATCTTTCCCTCTCTCCTTGTCTGTTTCTGGTTCTCCACAAGCAAATAAGACTTTCTTAGAAAATAAGGACAGGACGAGAAAATGAGACATAAGACTTCTCACCTTTGCTTTTCGAAGGACATGGCCTCGACAGGGAGAATTATTTGTCGAGGGAGGTCGCTTCAGAGCTGCTGCACTGTTCACAGGTATTGAGCATTCGGTATCACTAGTGTCACAACTGGAGATTGGAGAGTTTTCCAAAGTTCGGTGCTTGAAAATTGGAGACTAACGAAGAGAGAAAAGCCTACATTGAGCTTCCTCCAAGTAGTCCCTTGGGCAGTATTTTCTATCTAGACTTACAATTGCAGATTTTTTTTTAAAGAAACCATATTCATAATAATGTTGGATAAATGAAAAGCAGGTTAGAACAAAAGAAACCAAAGCATAGTGTGTGTTCTGTGATGAAAATTCACGTTTGTTTTGTGATTAAACAACATTGGGTTATCTGGAGTAACTGACCATCCCTTTCTGATCCTTCTGATGGCTGCTTCTGACACAGATGTATAGCATAAGCCAGGACTGCCATGCTCCATTGTGAACATGTGAGATACAGCCCTTGCAAAGGGTGACAGTGACTGACAGGGGACTGACACAGGTATGTCTCCATCACTGCGTGATGACTCGGTGCATTTAAATCTCCCTGGGATGGAGCAGTGTCCCAGTTCGTGCAGTTTTACAGTCACTGAGGACAATGAGGTCCAGCTTTTGCACAATATCCTAACACATACTGCTGTTGATTCCCATACACACCTGCTCCCCATTGCTCTAGAAAGTACACCAGATGTAGGTGAAGAATGCAAACAACACAGAAAGTCATTTAGTTCTGCTCTTATTTCCTGGGCTTAACAAATCTTTTGAAAACTCTCAGTTCCCACTCATTCTACTGCTGCTGAGAAGGCAGAAGCCATGGTACTAGGATTTGGAGATTAATGGCTTTGCATACCTGTGGGCTTGATGTTCCTGACTTGGGCTCAATAGCCAAGCCCAGTGTGATGCCACCAGCCAAGGCTTTCTTAAGGCTCTCCTTCACCTCAGTCAGTTCCAGCTCCAGGTTTACACGCTCAGCCTCCTTCTGCTTGCACTCCTCTTCCAACTTCTTTAACTTGTCTTCAAGAATCACTTGAGTCTTCCTGCCTGTCACCCACAACAATGTTATTATTTCAGTAAGAAGCTTCAATTCACACTTACAGAAATTATTTTTTAAAAAGTAAGGAATCAGTGACATCATAAAAAAGGTACGTACTTGGCAAAAATCACTTTTTTCATGTAAAAAAATTAGCAACAGAAATCAAATGCTTTCTTTCAGCTGCCCTCCTAGGTTTCTAGTCTAGTTTCAAGTATTTATTTTATCATTATTCCATGTCATGAAAATATAATTAGCCACTCACAATAAAATTAATCCCATGTTCTGCTTGCCTGAAGTGCCCATCAGTGTCATTACATAGGTGTGTGTATATATATACACACACATAAATAAAATATATAAAATACATATAAAATACATATATTTTGTTAATATATTTATATTACATATTTTTTAACTATGTAGAAAGCAAATCTAGATGTTACAAAATATTGTTTAACATCAAAACCAAACCTCATGTAGTGGCATGTCTTCAGCACAGAATACAAAGGTATTTGGATAACTGAGCCTGCCCAGGGTAGAATTCAGCACAAAAAAGCTCCTCATACCTGCATTGACTTCAATGGCAGCACGTAGATCTTTCCTTTCTTTTCGAAGCTGGGCCAGCCTGTTCCGAAGTGCTTCTTTCCTCTTTAGCAGCTCCTCCTCTTTGCTTTGTAGCCTCTTTGCATCTGCCTCCACACGATTCTTGCCATATTTGTACTGCTCCGCATCTGTATGTATTGGATTGTAGTTATTTATGGTTAAAACTAACAGCAAAACTAAACTATTCCCTGAGACTGAACAGCACACGAAGCATGTCATGCTTTGCAAATCCATTTTTCCATCCCATTTTCACCGTTTTTTTTTCTCAAGGTCCATGATTCCCACTTTGTTTCCTGTATTTATCTGGGGAAAATGAGCAATACCAGTTACCTTATAGTACATTGGTTTTGAAAAACAGCTTTGCCTTTCTATGTAGTTCAGAGGAAGAAAAGGAGGCTCCTCTTCAGCTCTGAACCCTTGATTTTTAATTGGAAGGGGTCAGACGAAAAAACACCTTTTTGCCCTTTTCCCTGGTTTCCATTACTACTTCAAGTACTTAAAGCACATGTCTTTTCTCACCTGACAAAAGAGAATACAAAGATGTACCCACCTTTTTAATACCTGAGAGCTTTCTTTTTCTATTTTTTTTTTTTTCAGTTTCCCATAGAAATGCTTTCATTTCATGGCTCACATGTAGTCTTATTTTTTCACAGCCCCCTCTCTACCCCTGTTCCAGTTACAGACTCAAAGGAAATAGGTCAGCTAATAGATCACTTTGTCTGCATATCTGAAGGCAAACTCAGCAGCTCTAAACCATTCCTGACAAATAGTTGTCAAACCAATTCTAGTTGGTCTTTAGTAACTGGGATGCCCCACAACTATCTATTTCAGTACCAACTGACATGCATGGTTAGAAAGATACAAACTTTTTTTTCTAAAGCCTAACCCAAATTTGTCTTGTTGCCATTAAATCCATGACTTCTTAAAAATTTATCATGGGATTAAAAAAAAATCACATTAATTCCTTCTCTAGAAGCAGCTGTGCTTTTGACTCCATATTTTAAAAATAAGACTATAGCTCTTTTTTGTCTTTTTTTCTTTATTAGTGATTTCCTACAGGCAAACCACCTGCGCAGAAGAACCCTCTTTCTGAACTCACCAACTGAAATCTCCTCTTCTGAGGAAGCTTTTGAGGTGTGTGGTTGTCTTCATTATTTCCTTACACCTTTTTCATTACTGATAAGAGTAAGTTCACTTTTGAGGAACATAGTGTTCTCATGTCATTCCCAGCTCCTCATCCTTCTCTTCCAACAGGAATACAGAACTACTTTCTGCTCTAACTGATGAATCATTCCCCATTTTTTCTCCTGCTGCCCTCATGACTTTGCAGCCACATTTCACATTTACCATTCTCCATATGACGACCCTTTATTCTGTGGCATGGCTGGAGTACTAATGAGTCACCAACGCACACAATATCTCCTATTCAAAATCTTGGTGGGAATCTCCTGCTTGGCCTCTCAGCCACAGCAGAACCACAGTGGTTCTTTATCTTGTTTGTGAACAAGACAGCTATTTGGGGTGTCCTCATGACTCCACTCACAAGTGAGGCAGCAGTGAGGACAGAGATACTTACTGGATGCGGTGCGCTTCACACATGACACCGATTCGGGTTTCTTCGGCTGGCTATTTAAAGTTCTCCCTTTTCCGGTGATACCATTAGCAGCTGCAGGTGGCTTCTTGCCTTTAAACTGTTAGAAAACAAAAGTACAAATGGGGTCCAGCTACTCCTGTGCCGCTGGCGTAACAGTCACCCTTTCATCAAGGGCAAAGCTTAATTAAAAAGCCGTCTGCTCAGAGAGAGCCTTAATAGATGGCATTGATTGAGCTGGAGACGGCGCTTCCTCCAGAGATGTTGGCTCTGCGTGCTGCCTGCTCAGCGGGAGCCACACCAGCAGTCACAGGATAACAGGGGATGCGCTCCCCATCTCTGCTGGCAATACAGTCTTTAAATTACTCAAAACTCTGGCACTTGCTATATTAAGAAAGCTATTGCAAGGCAGAAAAGTTGCACCTTCAATTAATTTTACACACTAAAGATTTTTCAAAAACAGGTTTGGCAGAGTTAATTTCATACAGAAAAAGCCAACAGGGTTTGCCACACAAAAATCCAACACTTTCTTACATACTATACAGGCTTGCCATATAGTATGGCAGTGCATGGATTTTTTTTTTTTCCATTTTTAAATGTTTCATTTTTACATTTCACATTTTTAAATGTTAGAAGTTAATCAATTTCCTCTTTCTTACACAGCTTCTGGCTACTATAAAAGCTTCTCTTACTAAAAAACAGGCAACCTCTAATAATGGCTAGGCCCGCTCACAAGATTAACAGAAACAGCACATTTCATGTCCAAGGGGTTTCCCTTTAGAGGGCTCCCCTGCGCTGAGCTGAACCCTGGGAAGAACAACACTGTCCTTGAGGCAGCTTGGTGTTTACATGGGGCTGCCTGAGCCGACACAGGGCACACACGCAGCCTGCGGTCGGGGGTATTCAATGCTCGAGCCCACCTCCAATTCTGCAATGTCACTGGATTCTAATATTCTGATATGAAGTTTTCATAGGAGTTGAGTTAACACAGAATATGACAGGTACCTTATTCAAGGGAACCACTTATCTAACCGTTTCATTTCAGATTAAACTGAAAACCACCCATCTTTGTGACACATTCCCAGGCTTATGCCAATGGGCAGCTTTTGGAGATTGGCTACAGGCTCTAGAGAATGTCTCTGGTGTGGCTGAGTGAGGTTTGCTCTGCTCCCCACCTGGGCTCTGCCTGTCTGCTATTGAGGCTGAGCATACAGGATTTCATTTTTCTGTAGCTTCACTTTCATTTCAGCTGAGGTCTAGAAGCCATCCCCAGAAAGCAGCATAGACATAGGCTTAGGTTTTTTTTCACAGGAAGAAAACAACAAGCAGTAATTTAAGTATGGTATATACACACTATATGCAATATCATTTAGTATATATAATATCTATTTTATGACATATATGTATATTCACAATATATATAACCATCGTATATACAATATACAGATTAGTAAAACTCCAGGTCATATTTCACCTTCCTTTTTTTCTTCCAGTCATTGCTGCCTAGAGAGACAGAAGGCAGCTAGATGTGCATTCAGGTTAAGTTTTTTTCTTATTATCCACAACCTGCAAATCATCAAGAACTTGAGCGGAAAGCCCTTTCCAGGTGCCAATAGTTCTTCATCGTAATTTACAACTTAGCAAACCTGTTTCATTTGCAGTAAGCTCAGACTAAACTCCAAGCATTTCAGTGCTAACGCTAATGGACTGGAATAGCTCAAGGCCCTTAAGATAACAACCAGATAAACAGAACAGCCAAAAAATAAAAAACTTTGTTAAGTATTAAATAGTACGGTACCTGTGAGCCAGATCCCCTCCCCACAGCAGAGGTATTAGTGACAGACTGAGCAGAAGATAGATTGGATGAGACAGGGTATTTGTAATGGTTAGAGGAGAGTTTGTCAGTAGATAACCTATTGGGTTTTCTGTCAGCTGGCGGATAGCGCGCAAAGATTTTTGGAGACGGCAAGTTATCGTACAGGCCTGCGTTATCATAAAGCATTTCTTCTCCAATGTTCCTGCTACGAGAAGAAGGAAAGCCATCTTCTGGTTCCCACTGCAACACATACACTTTGGTAGTTAGTAAACAATATGCCATGCAGAACCTCCTCAGTGAAGTCAAAACATTAATTCCTTTGACTGTAGCATGCATATGCTTGTTGCTTACACTTGAATCAAACTCTTTAGAAAGGTGGGGAGGACAGAGTGTGGAAAGGAAGCATTGCATGACATGGCTGATAGCCTCAGTCCTATGCATGTGCCACACCATCCCAGCACCCTCTCTGTTCCCTAGACTGCCCCTTCAGGTGCCAGCTCGAGCACTGCGGGGGACACAAGCAGGCCGTGTTCACAGGAGGACACTCACAGGCTACACAGATGAATCTTTAGGCTATATGTCTTTCCAGTGAGTACCAGCTGCTGGTATGCTAGTATTACCGTTTTTTGTTGGAGAACTATTATTCTGAGCTAACCAGCTAGAACAGACACAGACCATTCTTTTTCTTTTTCTTCTTCTTTTTTGTTTCTGTTTCTTATTTTTTTTCCCCAGAAAAATGGAAAGCTCAACAACAATACTCCAGTGATTCATTCAATTATTAATCTTAAAAGAAACCAACCTGGTTGCCAAATATCCTTCCTTAATCCGTCCTGGCAGCAGCAGGACACTACTCATACAAAGGCTTCAGCACATCCAAGAACTACACATACAGACTACTCACCACACATGTGGTAATGTGTTGTTCCCAAGAGGGGCTTTCTACCATCTTTCTGAGATTGCTAAGACATGATGGAGGACTGAACTTGCAGTCCACTTAACCCTTTGAAACTCTGATTTTTTCTTGAGTTCAGTCTTAGTGGGGGCCTTTATGAAGCAGCCCAAATTAAGCTCTGACATGAGCTGCAACTTCCCTGTAAATCTTTGTGATGACCACATCTATGTGTTAAACTCTATTAGACATCTGCCTACAATCAGTTCTGCAAATTATGAAGATAGAAGTGATCACTGCGGTTCTCCTTTGGGATATGCAGTACCTGCTGTCATGAAAAATGCAGCCCCAGGGCCTCAGAAGTTTTGTTTGTTTGTTTTTGTTTTGTTTTCAAAAGACACCAGAAGGTGCCTGGTGTAACTACGTCCTTAATTTTGCCAGGTCCAGTGTGATTTTAAAAAACAGCCCCTCAAGTGAGTATTATATTTAAGGACTTGGCAACAAATCGTCAACAGGCAATTGCTTTCTAAATGCACATTGGCTTACATGTGCGTTAATGTAAACAATATGTCCCACCCCCCCTACTACTCTGTAGGTGTGAGAGAAGTTTGCAGCCCCCCCAATCAAAAACATAGGAGTTCATTGGGAAACTGCCCAGTGGGGCTTTTTAGATAATATAATTTTCAGACATCCATGCGTTCGACACATGCAAACCATTTGTTCTGTGCAAATTCAATTCTTACCGATCCATTTATGCAGGGAACATCATCATAATGAAGTGCCATTCCACTCGGACAGGCGTAGCCATTGGCAGTGCTTCCCCGATACGGATTTGTAGATATAACACGCCTGTTCATAAAACTGAATAAAGCAAAATAAAAATAATAAAAATCAGTGCTTGAACCCAAGTCTAAGTGATGATTCAGTGGTATGTCCCCTATATCTGATTATGTAGCCTAGAAGCACATATCTTCTCACTTTCTGCAGGAGAGCTGAGGACAGTTTTCCTTCTGTTGCTACTCACACATTGCTGTTAGCAGCCAATATTACAACATATGTTTCTGTACTCCATTCTTACAGTGGGGATATGACTGTGTGAAAGCCAGGAGGGCAACAGCTGTAACTTCTCAGTGGTGTGTTTACATGGGAACCTGCTGATCCGTGTTACAAACCAGCTTGCCAGTGTCCCATAAAAGTTCCCTTGTTGTCTGCATCAGGGAGAAGCAGGTGTTTCTGGGTGCACGTGTGCTCAGGGCGCAGGATGCGAACTTAGGTTCTGGCAAAGTTGAACTGTTTTTACAAATTTTTGCTGAAATTTATTTTTGTTTCTCTCAGTTCCTAAGTTTAAATATCTACCAAAATTTTCTGAATAATTTCTTCCTCAAAATCTGGGAATTTTTCATTTCCACATCAGAACTTTTGGCTGGATAGAGTGTGCACAATGGCACTGTGCTTCCCAACTCACACTCTCTGGGTTATCATGCATGCAAATAGTCTATATGTTAATTCTTGCTCTGTTTCACACAGTGCGTCTGAGCCCCCTGAACACTTCAAAAGAGCACTATATATTTATGTATAGGTTTATTTATTTCCTACCCTCTCCCCAGAATCAACATTACAGCTTGTTTTACCAAAATTCTACAGAACTCGTGCAAGGTACCACAGACTAGAACAAGGCTTTGTGTTGGGACCAAAGATCTAACAATGCAGAAAATAGCAGAATCAGGCCCAATAGCAATAACGACTCCAAGGGTGAGTTTTCCTTTGTAGCAAACTGCTGAAATTGAACGGGGTATAGAGAGAGATCCCAAATAATTCCTATAGCTTCAGGTGTGCATGAACGGGAAAACAAAGCTTTCTATTCCAAACAATAGAACTATTCAGGCTCTGTGCTGACATTCATAAAATATGATAAAGCCCTACTAAAGCAGAGAGGGTCTTCTGTAGCGCTGGCTGGAGCTCAAGAATGCTGTGGTTTCAACAGTTGCTTTCTTTTGGGTTTGGAATAACAAGGAGTACACTGAATTTCTCATTCAGAGGGAGACAGACCTCGTCCATCTGGGGCTCACCTGAGCCACAGGAGACCCGGGCTCACAGGAGGGATGAACCTGCCCAGTTCAGTGTGGATCTTTCAGGGCAGGGCAGGGCTGGAATAATGATTAGACAGAAGCTTTCCTTACTTCAAACAAACAACAAACAGCCCAAGATAAATTCCATTATGAAAATGTTTTTAACTTTATCATATCTCCAACTTTATGAGACATTATTAAAGGGCTGCATTTGTTTACTGTTTCTCTAAATGAAGAACATTACTCAAGCATTTCTGGTTAGTCTGAAGGACTGCATTTGGAGCCGTTACTGTGTTTCTTTCTATTTAAGTAGCTTCAATGAGAGTGATGCATAATAACCATGTCTGAAAACTGGGATATTCATTAATGACATCTGATGCACCTGTAATAACTATTTCCACCACCAAAGGAAGCTAAGATTTATCTAAGTATCTGTAAGCACTTCATAAGCATTATTTCACTATGCCTCATTAATCATGTTTACAGATGCATTCCTGTAAGTTAATTGTATTCTGAAACTTATAGATGAGAAAGCAAATAAAGAAAACTTGCTTGGAAGCTTTTTTCTTCAGCCTTTCCCAGATACTTAATGATTTAGACTAAGAAAATTGATGGGACTATTAATGAAGAGCCAACTATTTCGAAAAGCATCAGTCTCAGGAAATGAAAAACCAATAATCCTGAAGTGATTGTGTGATCATCAAAGCTTTAATGATAACTGCAGCTAATTTAGAAAGCTGATATTCATTCTATAAAGGGCAGAAATGGTATTTTATCAACACTTAAGTAAAGTATTATTGTAATGTCTCCTCATTTTCTAGGAGTAGTTGAAAATCAGCAGACAGCTACTCTAGCTGCTTATCAGCAAGCTCTTAAGTCTTTTAAACACACCCAGTGAATTTTAACTAATTCTTAATAGGGGAATTCTGCTATTTTGCAAGTTGTTTGACATTCCTTTCTAACATGTGGTTTAGTTGCATGTGTTTTTTCACTTGGCTGCAACTAATATTGCATTTGTTCAGAAAAGGAAAGCCAAGCAGTATTCAGGGGGGAAGGTTTCCATTCTACTTCTTTCTTAAATGTGGTTATTGTTAGACGCTGACTGAAGCAAAATACATGTCAACACAGGATAAACATTTTGAGCCCTCTTAACATCAAAACAAGTATTAACATAAATAGGTAAGCTAAGCACATTCTACCAAAGTTATATGGTTTTCATGAAACTGGGCTTGTAGTAACACTGAGTCACTTTGATTTCTGTCAGAAGTCATTCAAACCAGATACAGAATGAAACTGCCTGTTTTCCCTCATTAAAGCTCTCTTAACACCTCGCTAATGAGTGTCTTCTTATTCTGGAAAACTCTGAAGCTCTTGATGGGTTTTTGCTTGTTTGTTTGGGCTTTTTTGTTGGTTCTATGTGTTTTTTGTTTGTTTGTTTTTGTTGGTGTTTTTGTTTTTTAATTTTTCAGTCTGTTTAAAGCCGAGGTGTGATTCTCTAGTAAATCAAGTCATACGAATTCCAAATTTGTGTGGGTAGCCTCATTTTGCAGTGAGCTGAGGGGTGATACCTTTGCCACCTGTCTTCTCAGGCCACCCAGTGTCTGATCCTGGAAAAGCCCAGGTAGGTCTGCAGCAGGACATCCCACCTGTCCCCACTGTTCCTTCCCTTCCCTTTCTGAACTGTCTCACCTAGCCAAGCAAAAATGCCAGTCTCCTCCCACCAAAGACTGCTTTAATACCTAAATTGATTTTGAACATGTAAATCACTATATGTGCTAAATGTGCGTTACTTTTCTGAGCACAGGACCTGTAAAGGGGAATTCACTCTACTGATTTGTAATTTAAACAGTTTCTGTGCTGCGCCCTAGGCACCTTCCCAGTTTCCACCTCCTAAATTAAAACCCAGAAATTAATTGGACTGGTGTGAGCTTGACGCGGTTTTTAATTAATCAAAAAATAACTTGAGATGGAAACACTGAGAATGTGACTCTCCAAGACATAAATTGCTTAAATTTGCTATACATTTTTAGTGTACAGAATATATTGGGCAATATATGCTGTACATATTGCCTACATGTACAGCAAATAAAGCCAACAGATAAATGTGAACTATGTAGCTGCTTATTAATTTATTTATTTAAATTAATTTATTTAATTTTCAGCATATTTGTCCTTTTCCAGGGACAGTTCTGTCTTCAAGAAAATAAAAGGTTAAAATATAGCACTTGATGAGGAGACTTACTGAAAAAAAATGTGTAAAGATTTGGGTAAAGTTGGATGGTGTCTGCATCTTTTACAGAACTAGCATGATGCCAACACAATAATCATAAACACATCTAACATGCTGTGATGCTGAAACACTTCACGAGTTCCATATCTGGCAAAGAGGGGTAGATTCTGATAAGCTCTCTTGGCACAGGAGTTAACACATAGATATAAATTCTCAGAGTACTGGAAACACCCGGGTAGCTGAGCGCCCCTCACCAGAAGGTCTGTTTTGCAGCCTGGATGACGCTTGCTGTCATTTCCACGTCGATGTAATCATAGTGCAGAGCTCCAGGGTCTGTTGAAGATCCTGTTTCCGCCAGCAAAATTCCCAGCCATCTGCCCATGTCTTCAGAGGAGGATGCCTGCAAGGAAATGGGCAAGAGCATACGTCAGGTCTTTAGTCTGCCACTGAGCTGAGCTTTACTTCAAAATGGCCTGTTCTTCTTGGCCAACAAATTGCTACCACATTGTATGAGCTGCTCTGGTTTCTCTCTGCTAAACTCCTAAAAACCCCAGGATTTCTTATTAAATCTGCATTGCTAGGAGTGCACTTTGAGTAGGATAAGCACTCATCAGTTATGATGTAGTACAAACTGTGCAATTCCAAAAAGAAGAAAAAATAATCATTTAAGGCTAGTGGATTTAGATTCAAGTCATGCTTATTTTAGACTTCAGAAAATGTAAAGCTATAACAGAATTATTCTCCTATGCTAAGCTGGGGGATTTTAGGTATGATGATTCCCAAGAAGAAAGTCTTAGTCCTAAGTAGAAACAAGGGAAAAAATAATCCAATAGTAGAAGAAATTTTAGGGTTCCTTTTTGAAAAAAAATCCAATACATTTGTCTAGATGATGGCATTTATATTCCTAGCGGACAAGTACAAACATGAATACTGTTAAAATAGTTTTAAATTTTTCATATTTTTCTTCAATTCACCAATTACAAAGTTAAACGGTAGCAAATAAATACAGGGAAAAAGGGTGTGGGAAAGAAATTATAAGGCTTCCAGTTTCTCCTTCGTTTTTTAAATATTTCACTGCCTTTCACAGTTCCTTGAGCTCCTTTCTAGTTTTTGGTTTTTTGTTGTTGTTTTTTTTTTCCACATTCTCTGAATTACTCAAATAGAACAGGCCCGGCTGCAATGACAGGAGACTAAAGGGATCTGCAGTTGGAAATCCAAGTGGTCAAACTGTCCATCCTGCCACTGAACACAAAAGCTTGCCTCCTCCTATATTATATCTTCATTAGACTTGGCTTTAAGTGTCTTCTCATTTCATTTTTCAAAATATGATGAATAAAGCCCCTCAGAAAATCCTGACCCAGCTACCACAGGTGAAAGTATGACTTTGGCAACGTTGAGGAGTATGACAGCGTCTACATGTATGACATGCTGGGACACTATTTGCTTAATGCAAAATTATCTCAATATGGACACAGACTGAGAAAAAGTGGTTCAGATAAATGAGAGTTAAGAGCTCTAGAGTTCACATTAACAGCAACACCTTATTTAATGATCACTAAGTTGTTTACCCGAAGTAATTATATCCCTGATGTAAAAGTGTGTATTGAGAAGGAGCAGGGACATCTTAGCAGCAGGTCAAGGGAAGGTCAGTGTAGAGAAAAGCGTTTTCCTGAGAAAACTTTTGAACTGCATTAAATCTCAGTTCTCTCTTTCTTTGCCTACAACACTTGTTATTTTTGTCTTTTTGAATGACCAAGTTGTATGGAAGTGCTTCTCTAATTTAGCTTGTGGATGTTCCTACAAGTCATAGCCATTAGGAACCACTGTACCTCGAGCACAGCGACTTCCTGCCCATTTCGGAGGAGGCGGAAGGTCAGGGGATGCTTTGAATCCAGTCCCGGGATGACTTCACAGCCACGGAGAGGGATAGAAACAATGTGCGTCTTCAGATCTGTCCTGTCCTTGTGGAAAATGAGTTTATTGTCTTTCACTCTGCACCAGCGCTCACGCCAACGGTTATTTGAGAGCACGTTTAGATATCCTGCAATAAAATGAAACGTGAAATATTTTACTCCTGTCTTTTTATGAGAAGAAAAAACCCAAACCCTTACTTTTCAATGTAACGCTACCACTTAAACAACTTATTCCTCTTATAATAGAAAGTTCAGCTTAATTTTAGGAAGAGAAGTACATGACCCTGTTTCACTTCTTTTAATCAAAACTTTCACTGTGACAATAACCTAGTAAAAAGCATATAAAGTTGTGATCCTGCTCATGTGCAAATGGCTGTTCAGTGTTAGTCAACACAGCAGCTGGATGAGCAGGAGCACACTGATCCCCAACACTTTATTAAGAACGAGAGAGGGGCAGTGATAAAAATGTATGTACATAGACAATGTACTCACAAAGAAGACCCATCTTCTCCGTGGCTTTGATAACTGTGACCAACCAAAATTGTCTGGGAAAACCACAGCCATATTATATAATTATAATAATATATTATATATATAATATTATATAATTAGGTGATGAGCCAGCTTCTGTAACATCCAAAGTCAGTGTTCTGAAGACCTATTAAGCGTTGATGTTATAACTTCTGATTTCATTTAGAAAGAAGAAGGCACACTTGGTTTGAAACACCTTCAAAGCAGAGTTTAAAAGATTGCTACTGATGCCAATAAAAGTAAAAATTAAAAATTAAAGAACTAAGTGCAGATGAAACTTAGTTATTCAAGACAAAAGTTTAAACAAAGATTATTTCCCTCCCCCCAAGGATAATACAGCACCCTTACAACAAATTGAAATTTCATTAACAAATTGCCTTTTAAAAAGTTCACTTTTCTTATCATGCTCTATATCACACAGTGTCTAGGCATATAGTATCATTAAATGGGCAGTGTTTCGTGTTTTTCTTTTTTTGTCCCATATCAACAATCATTCCAAACTCAAATCTTAAAATCAAGACAATGCCCAATTTTCCTGCCTGATTTAGTTTGGGAACGAAAAAAAGATGATCTTTTACTTTTGCTTCCACATTACGAACACTACATGAATTCAGTGTGCTGCTGCTTCCAACGAGGCTGTGAAGAGGGAAACAAATGGTATCTTGCACAGGCCAGAATTTATGTAAAAAAACTGTCTTCTATCTCAGGTCTCATTTTCATTTAATTCTGTTGGATAGCTCTCTTTGGTTTTCATTAAAACTATGACTTATGATTAATTTTTCTGGGTTTCCCTTCCAACATTGTGGTTCCAATGTCAAAGCTTGATCCAACAGGATATAGCAGATCAGACTTGCGCACATCTTGGAAGGTGCCATAAAAAAAGGAGGATGTGCACAGTCCTCTGATTTTGGCTCCTTGTGATGATCACACTCTCCAGCTCTCCTCCCTCCTCCTGTAACAAAACCCCATATAGTTGTGCATTATAATATAATCCCTAGAAATTGAAAACTCTTCACTTACAAGCCAGCTGGCTTGTTTTGGAATGAAAGGCTTTTTTTTGTTTCCAGACAGTACTTTTTTTCCTCCTCTGCTTCTAACACACCTCTCAGAAAAGCTCTTCTAAACCCTCCTATTTCACATGAACTACGCAGGATTCCACGCTTTTCCTCCCACATATCCCTACTTAAAACTTCAACAGTTGATATGACCAAAATGCCTTGAGTGCATTCCCATTTGTGACATTTGCCCTTGGCTTGGCCTAGGTAGCCAAAGACCAGTGATGCTCTAGGGAAGAGCTTTGCCATGATGCCGAGTGCAGGTTGGTTTCCATTTCCACTCTAGCTGGGTGTCCCCTACAGCCGCGCTGGGCTTTTCTCTTTGTTCATGGGAGGTAGAGCCTTTTCAAGTGTAAAAGCCTTCAACTGTGGAGCAACCTCCCAGAGAGCATTGCACTGAGCCAAATTTCTGGTGGTGAGAAACTCCTTCTGCAAAAACTTCCTGCGATGACCAGAGCCTAGACACGCAGATTTTCCTATAAAATCTGCAAGTGGTGTTGTGTAGAGCCAAATGCAGGCAATAGTAATGGCTATACTTATGTCCATATCCGAAATAATGATAGAAATACTAGGACTTAGATTGTACAGCTGTGGTTAATGTCTCACATAATACAGAATAATCAATGGAGCATGAGACCCCGGAAGTCTTGAGTTTGTATGGAAACCAGATGCTTCAGCTTTTCCCAGCTGTTCTTTTGGTTGATAAATCACATCTGTACTTAGCTGATGTATGGACATATATACACACACTTATTTAATCAAAGATTGTTTATGTGAATGATTTCCAAAGTGTGGCTTGAGAGCCACCTCTGATCTATGAAGTTCTCACTGGTGGTCCATGGATCTGCTTCTTGCACATTGGGCAAGCATCTATCACACTTCATGCACCCATGAGTTTTGCCAACTGCTGCCTAATCACAGATTTCTTGGTTTCTGAAGTTCTTCTAGACAATTAAAGCAGAAAAGACAGATCCAAATTAAGAATCTGGTGCAACTACTTCATAGCTTGCTTTCTCTGGAATTTTTTTTTGGAAGGGACTGTGAGAAGGGTGGCTTCTACCTTATTTTCATGTATGGAAGTGTTACTTAATACTGGAGCACCAGAAGGCAAATAGGAGAATGTAAATACATTGCATTGTTTGAAAATACCAGAGCTGTGAGGACATCAGCTCAGTGCATTGCACAAAGTCCTAAACTGTGAGAAAACATTAAGAGCTAAGATACACAACTTAAGCATTTTCTGCATGCCTTCTTATATATTATACTTTCTTGGTGCTGCCAAGCACTGCAGTTGTCATAAGGAGTGATCATCATTCGGAGGTAAAATAGCTTTCTAGAAATCTGTTATTTCATTCAAGTTTTGCCCAATATGTACCACTTTAGGAACTTACAATTAAACTCAAATCGCTTTGGCTGAGGCCAGTCGACTGCTGTCTTGATTGCTGTCCCTTAAAACCTCACCATGATCCATCATAAAAGACTTGATCCTTTCCCAAGAACATTCTTCTAATTCCTAGTCTAAATTTATTTCATAGTGCAGTCTATAATAATTTTATATCCATTTCCTTGAAGACAGCTCGTTTATTTCTGCTTTTTTTTGTCCACACTTCCCCCTTACCTTTGCAAAGAGCAATGATATTACTTCTGAGCCTAGGCTACCATTTTATTTTAAAAGTCGACTCTTTTAGTCTCTTTTCAAATTATAAGCTCTTTATTACTCCTCTTTCAATCTGAGTGCATCTTTCATATGTTGGAGGAAGAATTACAGCAGTACAAGCAATTTCAGAGGAATTTCTAGGCTAGAATTTTACGAAGTTTTAGTCGCAATGTGCATTTAAGGAGAAAAAAAATCACTTGCCACATGTTGGAACATCTTCTTCAGCTGATGAGGTCTGTTCATCTGTTGATGGCTTTTTCTTTCCCAAGCCAATGATCTTTGTTATTTTTTTCCCGGTTACTTTAGTCACAGTGCCTTTGGCTTCCGGTTTTGAACTTTTTTTCCTCTTCACTATTAAGGAAGCAAAAGGATGTATTTTAGTGTGTTTAAATTAACCCAAGAACAGAGAGAACATGAATAAAAATTGCAGTTCAGACAAACAATTCACTCTAAGATGAACATTCTTCAAGAAGTTGCAGACTGCACTCAGATAAACATTAGATTCCCTCTCTAATACAGATGCCTATAAATAACCTCTGTTCTATAAAAATAATCGCATTCAGAATATATACAGGTAAGAAAAATAAAAATCAAGCTTCTAATTGAATTTTATCTAATCAAGCTGAAAGTCTCTTTCCACAGCAGTCATGTAATTTATCAGTATGACTGAGCTACCTGCATATAAATTTGGCTAATATAAGTGAGAATAAAAATCCACCCAGACAATCTTCCATTTTTCCTAAACATCTACCTCGAAATACTTTAACAGTTAAGTACACAACAAAACCAAAATATACTTGCCTAGCAAAAATATGACTGCCATGTACAATTAGGTTAAGGTATCTTATGCCAATGAACCTTTTAGAATGAGAAGACTTACAAATTAACTACTAACAATTAAATTAGTGGGATCAGTGTAAACATTCAGTGATTAGAAGCTAGCACTTACTGTTTTTGTGAGGACTTGGAAAGAAAAGCTCTGCTGAAAAGAGTCATTCTGCTAACATCCAGCCTATGCTTCTATTAATTTAATATGATATTAGTAATATTACGGCTCTGTGCACCAAGCCATGCTGTGCTGCTGAATGTAACATGTCAAGGATATAATTTTTTTGAAGTGCCTACCTGACTAAAGTCCTAGCAAATAAAGAAAAAAAATTGCAAACAGTCAGAAAATATATCTTTTATTTGCAAAATAGAACTAACACAATGAACTTTCAGAAATTGCATTCAGCGGTCTAATTTGGATTCCATCAACAGAGCAAAACTTTCTCTGCTGACAAGGCAGCGAAAATATCCATCAGCTTGCCCTGATACGTGATTTTGATGAAAAATACATTTAGGATAGTTACTGATTGAGCTGCTGTAACTTAATCCCTGACATATCAATTCCCTTCACAACAGGGAACATTTAGTGGTTATGGACTTGTGTAAACTGAGAAATAAAAGGACAAATGTTCAGATGAGAAATGACTGTATGAATTGATGAACTGGGAAGAAGAATGCATGGAAAATAGAGAAGCAGTTTGGGACTCACAATGGGATAATTTATCAGATTTAGTTTAATTGCTAGGAATCATGGAACATTATTTAGAAAACATATTTGTAGCCAAGACCATGCAAATCTGTCACCTGCCGCATGTGGTGCTGAGGAGGAAAAGCAGCTTTTCAGGTACGGGTCACTGTTCCCCAAACTCCAATACAGTGATGCACGTAAGCAAAGGTCTAATTCTCTCTTCCTAAGGCGAGGGTGTTCAGAACTTATATTGTACTCTCCAAACATGCAACAAGCTCCTGTGTTCAGGGGAGGAAGGCCTTCATGACTTAATCTTTTTGAGTCTAAAGAATATACTGATTGCCTGACTGCCAGTGATTTTTGTCACAAAAGCCTCTTCTTCTCATTTTCTTCCCTGCAGTAAAATGAGCAGCTGGTTGAGAGCGGAGCAGACGCTGGTCCGTGAGTGAGGATGGAGACGACTGCTCTCCAGAAGCTCCCTTCCCACGGACTCCCTTAAGCGTTTCCTACCCATTGTTTGAAAAAATAGTGTAACTTCATCCAGAACCACTTAAAATGATGCCAGGGATATTTTAACCTCCTTGCAGTCATTAATGCCTATTCTTTTTATTACTACATATCGAAGGTCACAATTTGCAAAAGCAACTGCTATTTTAAATGGTCCTCCTTGAGACATCTAAGCTGGGCTGGTTTTGCAGCAGCGTATGCTCCAGCAGCATGGCTCCCACAAGGCACCTGAGCCACCAGGCACTTTTGGACATCATGGACAACACAGCTTTTGGGGCACAGATGTTTCTCAGCAGGTTTCAAAGGCTAAAATGGTACCACATTTTTGAAGGCTTAGTAGAATATTTTATAGGGTGAAAACTAACCCTGTACCACAAGTTCTAGAAACCACAAAACCTGACATTGTTCCACATTGTTGCGCATGTCAAAGATCTGTATAGCCAGGAAATATTGGAAAATGACTGAGGGAGAAGACAAAGGTCAAAAGGCGAGACAGCACTGGCACCAAGGCCAGTATTGACATTGTGCTCGGTGCAGCTCACATTACCTGACAGCTGCACAAAAACATCCCATCTAAATGATAGCATCGCTACATGGCAAGTTAACAAACTCACAGAATTTCTTCTGCTTTGAGAAGGAGGGAAGGGGATGAGGAAAAGAGCATAGGGGTTGAGGCTTTTTACATGTAACTCAGACAAAACTCCCTCTGGATATGGGATGTGTCTCTGTCAGATTATAAGGACTACAAAACATGCATGGTTCCAAAGCAGCATATAATATTATATACATATATACTCATAAACCCAGTGATATTACATGATTATGCACACGTTAGTCTGTTAATATAAATAACAGATAATAGTTTAGAAGTGATACACCCACTATTTATGTTGCTACTACACAGTTACAGTCACTATTAATATAAGCGACTGTTAGTTGTCTATAGTGATTGCCCAAACTCTGAAAAACTGCACTTCTGAACACAAAAAAGGCTAAGTCAAAATTTCTATGTTCCGTTTCCTTATATTAATTCTGTCTATTTTTTTCTGCACAATTATAATATCAAATGGTTTCTCTTACTGAAAAATTTCAAGGGTTCCCTCCTGACATAATTCAGATTTCAAGTTAAACTGAATCCTAATAAAAGTATTCAAAAGCATTATTGCCTGTTTTCCAAACACAACCCCCAAACCTGTTCCAGTACCTGTATCTCCCTATATGCACAAATGATTTACGCCAAGCATCTCTGCATGTGAGATGTACCTTGATCTTTTCCATTGCACACAGTAGTGGTTCCATTTTCCACAGCACCCTCCCCATCTGAGCTTGGCCTCTCAGATGACAACTTCTGCAGGGACAAAGAGGTTAGTAGACATAGAGCGTTGTCTCCTTCACCAAATGAAGTGTCAGGAGTCAATTTAAAAATACGCTTACTGTGAAATAAAACACATTACAAGCTCTCATCCACTTGGAAAAAAAACAGAATATAATAAAAAATTCACTTCTAGAGGGCTTTTTTACATTGTTGTATAGGCTTTAGAAAAACACAGAAATCACAAAATAGATCTATATTTGAAAGTACACTCAGAACAGTGAAATAATAATAATTTAATATCTCTTATTACACAAAATATTTTAAACAGATTTCTAGACTCTGTGCTCCTGCTTAATAATCTGCTAGGCAACCAACAATTACATGGATCAAATAAGAATAATTTTTAAATTTTTTCCCCCTAGGCAATATACTGATCATTCACTGCAGGGCTCTTCTCCTTCCTAATTCTTGCTTTCATATCCTGCTGAGTCAAGGCACCAGAGACAACCACATGTGAATAGCCAAGTTTCTGTGTTGAGGCACGAATGCTTGAAAGGGTCTGCCAAAATAGTGACCTCAGCATGCCCACGGAGCTCTTCAAGAAATAAATTCTCAAAAATAAAAGACTTTCCCTTAAAACTTTTGTATAATCTTCAGCTGTTTTTCCCCGATGGTCACATCCCTGCTGGCTCTTTGCACTTGACAGAGTGTGTCTCTGCATCACCGCACGTGGATCAGAACTGCACCCTAAATGGCCAAAGAGCAGCTGCTAATGGACACAAGCCAGTCTGCTGCTTGTTCGTGATTCCATGAATAGACATGGCAGAAGGCTTAATTCTGTAGGATGTGTGCATATATCCAAACACACAAAAATGACACAGGGGCTAATAGTCCAAAACAGTAACATGAATCAGACAATAGTTATTGAAGAGTGCCCCAGAAAATGGTCTAACATGAAAAATTTAATACACGAAATGAAGAAAGTAAATTCAATTTCAGCTTTGTGGTCTGAACCATGCAGTGTCTAGCAGTGTCTCCATAATAAGTAATTACAATGAATTTTGCATCCATAATCTTACCTTTTCTAGCTCCGTCTTGTGCACTGGAGAGCTAGACAATGGGCCATCGGAGTCTACTGCTCCCGTACAGTTGCTGCACACTTCTTTTATAACCTTAGGAGACAATGTAAAACTTACTAATTGTTAACAAAATACAAATCAGAGAAATTATATATGAATGTGAAGGGAACTAGGAAGGAGAATCCCGCAGAGATTTACTAGGCTGGCAGGTGTCAGGCAGGCTGCCACTACACCAATTCCTCCATGCTGCCTCCCGAAATCATTTCATGTACAACGTGGAGGAGACATAATGTCTAGAGGCGGACGGTTTCAGTTTCTAGACAAGCTAAACTCCAAGGCTCTCCAGAGTAAAGAAACCAACAGCACTGCTGATTTCCATGTGCTAGTTTTGCAACATGAACTCAGCTGACACCATCGAATTAATTTCATTATGATGACGAAAAAGTGGGATTAGATCCAAGGTCCCGTGTGTCAAAGGACAAGAGTTTTGCATAATACACTACCCAGCTGCTCTTTTTTTGCTATTGGAGAATTAATGAAGTGCCGATCGACTTACAGTTAAGACTGTGCAGTGGCATTCTGTGGCATTTTTGTATTATACTTGCACGTTGACATAAAGGTATAGGTCAAAGTAATTGTAAATGTGTTCTGGGAAATGGAAATGGCATTATGTCTGCCTTAAAAAAGTTAAAGAAAAATCCAGAACCTGGAACTCACTGAAATTTTGGTAGAATTCGAAGAACTTCAAAAACTGAAACTATATAAATGTAAAAAATATGCAACAAGTAAAGACTTTTGATGATTCTCTATGGACATAATTAAGTTTTTTCTCTCCTGGGAGGTTATCACCAGCCCGTTATCAGCCTGAAATTGTTTCTGCTGATGAGAACAGCTCTCCATCCAGACTCATGTCAAGGGGGTGCTGAGCTCTACGCTACTGATTACAGCAATGCAGCCATGCAAGGACAGCAGAGCCAAGGGGGCTAAGAAAGAAAAGCATCCTACTCTGCTGGAAAGCATTACTGCTAAACACACAAACTTTCCCCTTTACATGCACGTGTTTACATATCCAGCTCCTCCCTTCACACTGTTTACAGCAAGCTCAGCTGGCAGGGAGGAGGATCTGGCTTGAGAACTCCCACTTCCAGGGAAAACAGCAATTAGCTAACCGTCAAAATCCAGATTTCTTTCAAGGACAGGAAAAGCAAAACAACAAGCAATGTCTTTTCAGTTTTTGAACTGAACAATGTTGATATAGAAGACATTAAAGAGCTAAAGATGGCCCCAAACAGTTCACAACACTGAAGTTCCCTTTTAGAGCAAAGCTAAACAAACTGAATGTTCATGGGCTTACAAAAATCCTATTGCTACAACTCATGAGCACATCTTAAATTAGAGGTACTATATATGCCATAAAGAGAGAAAGAGCATCAGTGCCATTTTACAGATGGAGTACTCAGGAACAGAGAAAGATTAAATCACTGACTCTATGTCACATAAAAGAATCTAGGCAGAGCAGGGAAATGAACCTACACTTTTATTTCTGAGCTAGGATATTAAAGCACTTCAGCATCCTTTCTTGACTGTCTGAACTTCCCTATATCCTGTCCTGGAAACATAAGCATAGCATTTGATGTCCTTTATAACACAAAATTTAGATATATCTGTTGCAGAGCACTTGCACCTTAAAGTTAAATGTATCCGTAAATTCCCCAAAATCATAAGAAATGTTTTTTAAGTATGCTGTTTTCCTTTCACTTGCTGGTCTTCAGTTTGGTGTAAATACACCACTGTTTTCTTCCTACAGAAATGTGTCTGTACAGTTTCTGAGAACATTCATTTCTGTCTCCTGCATGACCCTGATTCAATGGCTCATGTTTTCAGCATCTGCTCGCACCACACAGTTCATTTTGGCACAGGCAGATAGTAATGGGAGTTACAGACAGAACAGAGGGAAAAGATTTGGCAGCATTAACTGAATAGTATGTGCAAAGTCACACACTCAAGTAAATCCGGTTCTTATCATACCTCACATATTTAAGGAGAAGCTAAAGTGTTTAATTGCATTGTAATTAAATTTTTATTTAAAAAAATGACACATTATCAAGTGGAAGTTCATGGCAAGATCAGAATTAAATGCACATTCAAGGATCCAACACTTCATTCGGGTTCATGGGGCTCACTAGCAAAGCCTTGCTCATCACCTTCTATGTGCAATATAATTGTGTTCAATGCACAGCATAAAACTCATACTTCTACAGCTCATCAAGATGAAATGTCTTTTGATATGTAATGGTTGCCTGGATGCACTCTCTGTAATTACGTTTGCAGACAGCTGCCATTGTAAATGTGGTTTTCACATGCTTATAGCTTTAAGTCAAAATTTTAAGGATAAAACTTTCCAACAGTGTTGCCAACTTGCATAATTTTAATCACAAGACTTGGCATTTTTGTCAATTTTTTCTATGTTCCATATCCTGGAGTCATACGAAATGATCACTATTTTCATTAGAAAATAGTTGTGAGAGTGGGGAAAGGAGGTCAGCGAACTTTTATCCGTTGCAATGAAATGTGTGAATATATGAATAATTGTACCTCAATGGCTCCAAAACTAGAAAGCAAATAAAAGGAATTCCCAAATGTGTAATTTTTAACAAAATGGCATAATCTGGAAGGCTGTACTGAGAATACTTTGTAATGGCACATACTCCGTTAATAGTTTAAGTTTTCCCACACAATAGAAAAGGGAAATAATTCTCTTTCCCTTACCACAAATGTCTTTGTACATTACATATACACATACACAGGGTGACCTGCCAGGAAAATCAAACTGAGATCATAAACAGACTACGTATTCAAATATTTAAAATATATACGCAAACGTAATCAGAAAACCAAAGACCTTTCCTTTCTTTGGATAGCCTCAAAACTAAATACATTCAATGTAATCTTCTGTTATTCCATCACAAGAATTTTAAATACCACAATTACCATTACAGTGTTACAATTAGCGGACTTCAGAACTGCCTCAACTGCAGACCTGCAAAAAGCTTGTGTAGACCTAAGTGTGTTATTATTGCTTATTTATGTTACAGAAAAGTCTTGAATCCCCAGCTAGATCAGGGTATACACCAGTTTATCACACTGAGTGCAGTGACATGAGGAACAGAGGGGAAATATTTGTAGGCACAAAGCCGGAAAGAGTCCCTGCCCCGAGCCATTTACAGTGATGGGTGAAGTCAGTGGAATTTCTGCCACGTGGTGTGTCTGGAATATTTCTCTCTTTAAAACTGTCTTATGACAGAAACACGAGCACTCTATAAAACCTTCATACCTGCACTCACCTACAAATTTCTATAACTCTTATATCTTATTTTAAATGATGCACCATGACTACTTGCCCTACTTTTAGTCTTTTTACCTGCAAAGTCAAAAGAATCAAATTAGATTTTTCCAGGTACCTTCAAAGATACAGGCTTCAGGAAAAAAAAAACCACAGGCTATGCAGTGAAAGCAGAAAGCCAGCTGCTCATTAGCCAGACCCTGCCACACAGAGACCAAACAAATTCTGAGTAAAAGTACTAAATTTGTAGAGGGTTCCTTGAGACTCTATAAGGAATAAGACTGAGTCTTCCTGCATTTGAGGAGCTTGCAGATCTCCCTCCTCGTTGATTCTGTGGGGTGAGTTCAGGCTGCAGGTTGTGCTTAACCCAGGGATGTGATCACAGCATCTCAGCTCATGTTTTCAGGAAACTCAGAGGAGATGCTCACACTTTTAATATGATTGAGTTCAAAAGTGATTAGGGAGAAAGCTGATGGCCTGACTGCTCTTTTGCTTCTCTTCTGTACATAACCAGGCTAGAAATCCCTCCAGCCAAGTCACTTCCCGTCACCCATCTACCCACATGTTTTGCAAACATGGGAATTGGTATAAATGGGACAGGATCGGTCCTCTGTCTCGTCTCTGCTGCTTAACTCTGAAGACAGGAGTATGTTAAATCTGTAATCTGCTTGTGCACAGCACAGCAGAAGGAGAAGGGTTTGGCTCCAGACGTAAGTCAGTGTTTCTCATTCCTGAAACACATCTTTTTCAGTGCTGGAGGAGTACTGACTTTCTGGGACTTTCATCATTCTGACATGACTAAATTCTCATTTTCTCTCTTTTGGACCCTTACACAAAACACACATTAATGTCAATCTCTTCCTCCTTAAGAGAGCACCAAAACTCTCTTAGCAATTTGCAGAGAAGAAATGCCCTGAGGAGTTTACCTAGATAAATTAGAGGAAAAGCAGAAATTATTCACATCATAGCCTAAGTCCCAAAAAGAAACACCTTTTACCCTCTGTACTGGAAAATGTCATTCTCAAGCATGCCTTAGCTTGAAAAGCTTCATCTTTCTGCCTTACTGCCGTTTGAGCAAAGTGGGGATGAGATTCTAGCAGAGTAGCAGCCAGTAAGCCTATCTTTAGTGTCTGTATATCCCCTTAAAAATACTTTTCTGACATATTCAACCAAGACAACCTCTGTATCATTTCTCCTGCGTTATTACCATGAAGACTATTGCCATATATGGCCACTCGATCAGGCAGAGCCCAGAGGAGGAGGCGCAGGGTGGCTGGGGAGGGCGGCTGGAGACATTGCTGCTGCAAGGGCATTGGTATCCAATACAAGGAGAGCTGGATCCCCAAGCCCAGCCAGTGCAGAGATCCAGACCACACTTATGGCCATAAATCTGAGCTAGGTATGATTTAAATAGTTTTCCACCCAAAGCTGCGAGAAGGAGAGAGGAGGAATAGTATCTTGTGGTGAAAGCAGGGGACCGAGTCTCAGTCCTCCTGAGTTCTGCTCTGAGATGGGCTACAGCTTGCATTTGTGATTTTAGTCAGGAACTTAAAGAAAACTTATCCCTGAGAAAACAAGCAAACAGGATGTTTGTGGTTCTGTATTCACTGGTGGTTTTGTTTTTTGTTTTTTTTTGTTTTTTTTTTTTTTTTTAATTTACATATGCATCTGCTTTTTTAACATAACATTGTTTTCCATGGTGCCAGTCACACACACACGCTCTGGTTCAGAGCCAGGATAGGGTCCTGGGCTCTGCCAGAGGACTCTGGCTGCAGTCCCGCAGCCTGGCCAAGCTCTCACATGCAGCTCAGTCTCTTGTGTCTCCAGATCATGCCCTAAATAGCTCTTATGCAAACATACTGACCTTGCTGTGGTTTGTACTGAGATATCTCAAACCATCTCTCTGAGACAATAGGGGTGTAAGTCCTGGGAGGTTTAATTTAGTTTGCAAAGCCTTCACTGCTGGTGATGATGTGCTGTGCCAAGAACCCAGCCTGACCATCTTGGGACACTATGGTCCTGAAGTTACTTACAAACTAAAAAAAAACCACTATAAGCAAATCACTTATATTCAGTATGCATCCCCAAATAATACACTTTTTCCAGTCAGTTTTAAGGCACAATCATACAGCACTTGACTCAACAGCTACAAAATGGAGCTAATAACCTCTTTAGGGAACATTACTTGAGCCAAGAAAGTAATGCTCGAAGTGTTTTGAGATCTCCAGCTGGAAATTCCCATAGAAAGTAAAACCAGCCACACAATGTTTACAGTTACAAGCTCAGACTTGTGCTGATTTAAATTGGTAAAAGAAGAGCTCTGTCACTAGTTTATTCTTTAGGAAAACTCAACTACATTAAGATTGAAGACCAGAAGTTACTTGACTCCCCTCACTAAGCCCAGCACAGTGAAAAAAAAATGATGTTTTTGAAGACTTTCATAAGAGACAACATGCAATTATCAGAGATTGAAACTGGGTAGGAGAACCAGATTAACATCCTAACAAGAAGTGTTACAGCGTCTTTGACTGGATAGTCACAACCCTGATTTTCTTCTCTCTTCGGGGAACAAATCCCTCTTATTACAACAAGTTCAGAACTGACTGAACGTTGTCAAAATGATAGATGCAGGTATGTCTGCTTGTGCCTGAAACATTCACTGCTCACAGACCCTCAACTGAAGAGATTGCTGCAAAATGTCTGCACACCATAAAATGAAGAAAAGTTAACAAAGGGTGCATAACATTAGGTAAAAATGAAAATCAAGGCCTGCACTCCAGAATGATAGATTACCTCTCGTGCATGATAAATCAGAAACGTATTTTTTGCAGGAGGCAATGTTAAAAGGAACAGAAAGCCTTGGGTCCAGACACCATGATCATTTCATTCTTCTGCTGGTCTTCTACAAGAAGGTACATCAGAACTTAATTTCCTTGGCATTCATGTATTTTTAATATTAAGAGCAGTTTTCTGTGGCCTAGTTTGC